>NC_067156.1:59243606-59559856 GCF_903995435.1 Acomys russatus
ATAATTAGCCTTATGAGTTTGAACATTAATATGATGGTAGTGGGAACCTGCAGCGAATGGCAGGAGACCAAGAGGACCAGGGCGCTTGGGACTAGGAATAGCCTTCAGAGTGGCATACCTTGGGACTTCCTTGCTTCTGCTGGATCCCACTTTCCTAAGTTTCTAGAACCTCCCAAAATGCAACACATGAGCCTGTTTTAGGGTATTTCGTTTACATATTCATAACAACCTATTTGACTATTTCTTTCCCTGACTTTCCTCCCTCTCTTTCTGCGTGGCAAAGGGCATCTGTGTCTTCTGATGAGAGAATGGCATTTGTGGTGTTCAAGTGTTTGACTCAGCACGACAAGGAAAAAGAAAGGTTAGGGGACGTCAAGACTTCACTGCTACCACGACCCTTAACACTGGCAGTGGTCATACCTTTTAAGTGACCACATGACTGCAGAGCAGCAGCCCATGTCTCAACGGGTGGCTTCTTGCTTTAGCACACAGCCTCACATCAGAACTGCTTTCAACACGTTGCCACCCTCTAGTTGGCTAAGGGCTATTTTCTAACTACTATGTGCAGAAAACTTTTCAAAAGAAATCTTAATAAGGCTCAGAAAATAAGTATACGACTCACTTATAATCTTCCTTATTTACCCTGGTTATTAATGCCCCTTATTTGGAAGACCAATTTGGGGGATAGGCTAGGCCATGTATGATTACGTTTTTTGGCCAGCCCAGGACTGAACTGGCAGGGAAACATCATTGAGCAATCTCAGCCTGGTGTAGTTTCTGGAGGCTTTGGCTGATATAGCTGATGTTAATTGTTAATTCTCCAACAGCCATCTGCTGAAGCTGAGTCCCAGGAAATCTGGAGAAACAGTGCCATCTAGCAACCCTTGCCCAAAGTGCTTCAAAATTGGACTCATAACTGACAGCAAGGTGAAAAAAAAAAAATGTTTTATATATATATATATATATATATATATATATATATATATATAATATATATATATATATTATATATATATTATAAAACAACAGCCAGACAGTTATGCTAGACTCCTGTCTGCAAGCATAGCAGAGTATCTCTAATAGTGACAGTGGTCTGCCGTCTCCCATGGGGTGGGTCTCGAGCTGGGCCAGTCACTGGTTTGCCATTCTCTCAATCTCTGCTCCATCTTTGCCCCGATGCTTCTTGTAGACAAGACACATTTTGGGTTAAAGGTTTTATATATGGGCTGGTGTCTCCCTCCTTCTGTTGGGAGTCCTATCTGCTACTGAAGGTGCTGATTTTATGCTCCTTAACAACCGCTGCTTGGAGTCTCAGCTAGGGTTATCCCCACAGACTCCCAGGAACCTCCCCTGTCCCAGAGAGCCCCCACTCCAATTTCTGTTCTCTCTCCCAGTTCTTCTCCTCACCTGCCCTCCTCCTCTCTCCACCCACCTGATCCACACTTCCGGTATCCTCCCCACCCCATCCCCCACCAGTTCCCTCCCTTATCTGCTTCAGATGTTTATTGTATTTCTTGTTCTGAGTGAGATTCAACAAACTTCCCTTGGGCTTCTCTTGGCTTCTTTGGGTCTGGATTTTAGTATGGTTATTCTGTACTATATGGCTAATATCTGCCTATAACTGAGTACATACCAAGTGTCTGGCAGCTGATGGAGACAGATGCAGAAACCCAAGACCAAGCAACAGCCGAGCTCACTCGAGGAGTTCTGTGGAAGAGTGGGAGAAAGAATACAGAAAACCGAAGGAGTCAAGGACACCACAAGAAGACGTAGAGAATAATCTAACCAGAGCCCACAAGGGCTCACAAAGACTGAACCACCAGCCAAAGAGCTTGCTTGGACGGAACCTGGACCTCCTATATAAACATGTAGCAACTATACAGCTTAGTTATCGTGTGAGTTCGCTAACAATGGGAGTAGAGGCTGTCTCTGAATCTGCTAACTACCACTGGGTCCCGTTCCCCTAATTGGGCTGCCTTGTCACCCCCAGGTGGGAGAGGGGGTGCTTAGTCCTGCAGTGACTTGAGATACCAGGTTAGCTTGGTACAAGCTGGGCACCTCCCCTTCTCAGGGAGGAAGGTGGGGGTGGGGTGGGAGAATGGGAGGAGAGGTTGAAGTTGAGACTGGAAGGAAAGGAAGGAGGGGGCTGGGATCGGGATAGAAAGTGATTAAATAAATAAAAACAAATAAACAAGTAAATAAATAAATAAATGGAGGGAGTAAACAGCCACCATTACAACAGTGTCCAAGCAGGTTTGTCACAGCATAAAATTTCCCCTCTTATCAGGAACTTTCTGGGTATATTAGCCACTAGTTCTGTAAAATCATGATAACATAGAGCATTTTATCTGGAGGATTTCCCAGAGTCATATATTTGTAAGAGCAGATGAGGAAACCAATGCTCAGAAAAGAAGGGTGGACACCTTTTGAAGGTCACACAGCTAGTTTGTGATTAGTTAAGGTTCAGAAGCCAGAATGAGTTTCCCCATGCCCATAATGAGAGCAACCACTAGCCACGGGGATGAAGGCCAGAGTGAAGGCAAGAATAAGTCCCAGAGATGAGAGCATCCACCAGGAAACAAAGAGTGGGATTATTTATCTATAATAATTCATGTCTTCATCCAAGTCCCAAGACTCTCAGTGGATGCCTGTAGCACTGAATTCTGTGTATACTATGTCTTGCCATATATACCTACAGTAAAGTTTAACTTTCAAGCAAGAGAAGTGCATACTATATAGTAAGAGATTGACAAAAATCATGACATTTAAAAATTAGAACAATATGCTGTAATAACAATGGCAGTATTGCTATTTTTGAGTCGCAGTACCCATCTGATAACCAGAGTGGCTACAAAGTGACTGTTGGGGGCAGAAGCGTGTTCAGTGTGAATATTCTGACAAGCAAATGGCTCTTAGTATTGGATGGAATAATGGTATAAGATTTCATCACGTTCCTTAGTACAGCGTGTAATTTAACTTAAGAACTGTCATTTCTGGAATTCTCCATTGAGTATTCTTGCACTATCGCTGAGGTTGTGTGACTGGCATTGAGGAAGAGGAAGCCATGTTTGAAGAGGTATGGCAGGGGAAAGGCTGAACAAAAGTAGTTTTGTGCTGTGTCTCATAGGCAAGCATGCAGCATGACCAGCTCTCGGAGCTCTTCATAATGCTGGTGATATGACTGCAGCAATGCTCTGAACTCACCAGAGTCTGTCCAGGCTAACAACAAAAGCAATGGGCCTAGCTCAAGATTCTGCAAGGATACCAGTCCCATTCATGAGAGCAGAGCCTCACGACTTAATGACATCCTCCCCAAGCCCCACCTCCTAATACCATCACATGAGAAAGAACTTCAGAGAATCTGACATCCACTAACTCAGCTTCTCTACGGTCTCACTCGTCATTTCTTCCCACATAGGAAACATATTACAGATCTTAATTGAGGCAAACAGAGGCATTCCACTTTTCTCCTCAGAAAGTCCTTTGGAATTCTGACTTCATATACATCCAACTCTATTTCTCTCACTCTGTGTAGAATCTACCTGGCAGAGCTCACCTTAGAGATGATTTCAACAGAAATGCACATTCCTGAAGGCACATCTCGACTACAGGAAAAGATGTTAAAAATTTGGGTGCGTGCTCCCAGCTCCAGATTAATGAAATCAAAGTCTTCAACATAGAATTGGGTATCAGTATTTTTTCAGTCCCTTGAGAGACTTTACTATGTTCCATTGATTGTCTAACTTGCCTCTTAATGGTGAAAAGGTTAAGGCTCAGACAGACCAAATGGCTTGCCCAATGATCTGCAGAAGAAACAGCAGAATGGAGACCTGATCTCTGTTCCCTACTGCTGCCTGTTGCCATGCACCATCATCTTTGGCTGTAGGCCTCACAGGTAAACAGCCTGATAGCTAGGGTGGGTGATCATCTTCACACATCTTGATCCAGAGGCATCTGTGTGCCTGTCCATATGAAGAAAGAAGCATCCTGACCAATAGGACAACTGGACATGTTGCAGCCTGAGAGAAGATAGACTAACAGAGTGATGGAGAAGGAAAGTTGGTCCATACTAATGATAGTCCTTTTCCAACCAAAGTTTCTAGAGCTGGAGAAATAACTATGAGACATGTTTCTGGACCACTGCATGCCTACCATGATTCAAATCCTCTTGGTCAGTCATGGGGGCGTTTTGTTTTGTTTTGTTTTGTTTTTTGTCTTCAACATTCAGTAGTTCCTAATAGGCTAGTCATGCTCACTTCCTTTGTATGTAGTCACCCTAATAAATAGCCGGCAACGGGTCCCTGCAGACCCGGTCAGGAGGAAGGCGGACAGTATACAGGTCTGGCTGGGCAACTGGACCTCATTGTAACTCCCCGCCCTCTTCATCCCAGAGGGTCTTTGTCTGGGAATGGGCCCACATGTGGGAATGTGGTAGGCAATGGGACTTTCTGCTTTCACCAGAAGTAGACATCTTTCCTGCAGAGCAGAAGAGCCTTCTCTAGGCTGTGCATCTATTTCTCCTCTAGAAATATCTTAAACAGCATCTGGACAGTGATCCTTGGGGTCATGCTGGTCTGATGGAAACAAAGATAGAGGGCAGGTGTTGGGCAGGTGTTAGGCTTCTGTGATCACTCAGCCTTGGGACCTTTAGATATTTCTTCTATCACTTTTCCATAATTACTTTGCCTCCCTGAGTACACCAAGACAAGCCATGCTACCCCATGCCACGTGTGCAGAAGGTCTGGTCCACACTGTGATACTCCTGTCTTTGTCATAAACCAAAACCCTAAAAGTCTAGTCTTTTACACCCAAACCACATCTCTAGATGTGTTTTTACATTTTAAGTCAGAGCAGGAATCCTTTGTCAGACAAATCACCTCTGGTTTCATAGAAATCCTTGCTCACATGCCATGAAATGAATAATTGCATCGGTATCAAAAGCTTAGCTGAGAAGAATGATTCCAGCAATCCAAGCATAAGATTCTGCGGTAAATTCTGCTATGACCAGGATCCTGCATGCCAGCATGGGAATGGTGCGGATATTACCAGCCAACTTCTCTGAGAAATAAGGAAAGGAAAGGTGAGTTGAATAATCATGATCTCTTGGGCAGGGTGGTGGGGGAGGGGGGGCGTGGATTCCAGCACTTAAAATCCTTTTCTTAGGTTCTATCTGCGTGAACCACAGAAGCTTCGAGCAACAGTGAGCACCACTAGCAGGGAAATGGTTTTGAGTCCAGCCACACTTACGGATGACAGTGCTTTGCAAGCTGTTGTTTTTGTTGTTGATTTTTTGTTTTAAAATCTGGTGTTCTGGCTAACCTAACAAAGATGCCTAACAACTTAATCCAGAGTTCCTTTTAAACTGGGTGAGGCATCACTCCTCTGTGAAGTCTAGAATGACCTTCACATTTCACACAGTGTGAAACACACAGGTCCTCAGTGGCAGCATGTTTCCCTTCCTGGCTCTCTTCCTACCTTTCTGCCCTGCACACATGGGAAGCCAAATACATTGCTGTCCTTGGGTTTTGTCAAACATCCCTGGTACCCTCCACCTTCCTTCCCTCTGCTTGTTTTGATCCTGTTTCTCCCCCAACTACAATGAACATTCTGTAAGGGCAAAGATTTTTGTCTCCTCAAAGCCACACTCCCTTAAAAATGTTTGGCACGGTAAAGATCCACACATATTTGAGGGACTTCTAGGGGCCAGCCTACCTGTAGGCTGAACCAATCACAGCTTCACAATCCTCCCAAGATGGAGCTGAGTATGCTCAATTCATAGCTCTCCTTCACCAATCTGGAACAATCTCCCAAGACTCATTCCATCACCCGGAAATTCCCCAGCCAGGTAAGACAACATTCAGACCTAAGCAGTTAATATTTCTACATTTCTCTTTTACGTTCATTGATGGTTAAAGCAGAAAGTTTCCTGTGTAGCAGAGCTTGCTATGCTTGTAAAAATAAGTGAACGTTGACTTGATAACACTGCCAGAAGAATGCTCAAATACAAAGAAAATGACTGGAGTAACTCTTTCACCCTAAATTAATGGCTTTGTACACATCTCACACTTAGCTAGACAGACATGCCTGGAGTGGACCCCAAAAGCACCTGCAGATGGACCGCATCCATTTGCAGAGGGAGACAGGCCCACCAATCAGAAGCATCTTAGTCATACTCCTTTGGCGAGATGAGAGTGGTAGCCAGTGACTTGTGACTACGCTTGATTCACACGGCTATCTTACATTCTGGGAACTGGTTACAAAGTGGGTGCCTGGATCGATGGGGCGTTCCTCGGAAAATTATTCTTTATTTGTCAAATATCGACTTAGAACTTCATAGGCATGTTAAGCAAACTAAGGAAACATTTGGAGACACTGCAGGCAGTAGAGGTGGGGGAGGGGTTAACAGAAAGGAAAGGAGGTAATCAAGCCTCACCAGCAAGGTATCCCAAGGGTAAGACCCTGCGTGATGCAGGTGTGAGAGCTAAAGTGCTCCTACAGACAGCATGTGCAAAGGTCATGAGGTAGAAATGGGTTCTTTTAAGCCTTTTTCTCCCTCTTCCATTTGGCTGCTATCCAGACTCCTCATCCTGCCCAAGAAGCCAGCCTTCCTGTCTGCAGCACATCCAGGGACTCCCCAGCCCACAGTCTGAATCAGGCCTCTCAGAGTAACCTGCCATAAACCTTTGTGGCATGGTTTCTAAAACGAGATCTCCCTGGTAAACAAAACAGCCGTCTGCCCACAGCCCGGAAGCTGATTCCTGCCCTCTCAACACATCTTCTTCTGCTGACAAATGCCGTCATCACTAGAGGTACTGGCCAGACGCCACCTGTCTCTGGGCAGAGCTCTTTTCCACCTCTCTCCCAGATTCCCATACCATGAGAGGTAAAGAACTGAGCACAATTAAGAACAGGCAGCAGAAACTTATTCTGTTCCATTTCTCCTTGTCCTGACACACGATGTCATCCAAAAGGCGTGGGCTTGCAGCCCTGCCTCATCTTCACCCGACTGAGGAGGGAGGAGAGGGACCGCTGATGAGAAGCTGGGATCAGAGCCTAGGGGCAGGCACTTCAGGCATGCTCTTGCAGCTCACCCCAGCCTGGACGGAAGCCCAATTGACAACAGGGAGGGGGGAAAAAAGCTCCATCAGGGGCGCCACAGCTTCTCCAGCCTGCCAGGAAGGACCTGCTGAGAGGGCTGATGCTTCAGGCTCTGTGGAAATGAGTCCAGGTATATAAATGTATTGATGTTTTAAATATTGCTGTCTACTTGGCTTAGTCTCATGTCCAGCAGTTCCCACTTCCATGCTTATATGCAAAACTAGCTACTCCTTTGAACAGAAATGAACTGAGTGAACTTAAATGATGGTTAAAAGATGAAGTACATCAAAATAACACTGAGCATCTACCTCCTTCCATCTAGTTTTGGTTTTTGCTTTTTCTGTTCTAGAGATCGAACAATGACCTACAGTGCTCTGCCTCTGAGCTGCATACCCAACCCCATGTATAGTCAGTTTTTACCAGGCTGCTACAGTATGCACTGTGGTAAGTACCTTCTATGTCTCACTTTGTTTAACAGTCACTACAGTGTGAGTCTTCGTATTCAGGTGTTTCGAGTGAAAGAAAAGAGGCTCAGAAAGTTAGAGATACCAGACCATTCTCGTACATCTGCACAAGAAGCAGCACTGGACAGACTTCTGTGTATTTTAGAGTCTATGCTGCTTTTCTTGCAAATCTATACAAAGATGTCTGAAGGAGGGACACATACTTTCGACTGAGTAAACCATGCGCTTGGAGAGAAAACAGAGAGCATCAGGATCCTAATAGGCTCCTGGCAGAAAGAAGGTGAACAGAGGTGGGAAGAAGTCTGTAAGATGCAGACCAGAAGAGGGCTTGGCTGTCTGCTTGTTTGTTTGGCCCAGGCTGGCTGAGCAGGCTCCTCTGAATGCTGCTAAGACCAGCTTTTCTCCCTGCCTAGCATCAGGCTGGCTTGAGGCAGAAACGAACAACTAGGAAGCTGTAAACTGAGCAGAGTGGCACACGCCTTTAATCCTAGCACTCAGGTAGGCAGAGGCAGGCGGATCTTTCTGACTTCAAGGCCAGCCTGACTTACTGAGTCCAGGACAGCCAACACAGCCTACACAGAGAAACCCTGTCTTGGAAACGAACAAATTAGGAAGCCACAAGCAGCATCAGAAGAAGGAAAGCAAGAGGCCTGCTTTAAAAAAAAAAAAAAAAAAAAAAAAAGCCTCAAGAAGTGAAAATTCTCCTCTCTTCAGAAGATACAGGGGGATAGATCAAAAGAAACTGGACAAAAAGACATCATCATCAATCAGGGCAAAGTGGAAACGGGAAGGTTGGAATAGAGCCCAGAGTTCACTTATGTAGCCATTCTAATTCACCTAAACAGTTCCTTGCCTTTGCTGAGCTATGTTCAAGTGAGACATGTACACTTCATGTGAAGAGCTAAAGGTGATTATAAAGATATCGGGGGAGGACCAAAGCGACAGCCAGCAAAGAGCTTGTCTTACAAGCAAAAAAGACCTTAGTTTAGATCCCAAAACTTACACCAAAGAAGCACGAAAATGTGTTTGTGAAATCCCAGGATGGCAGAGGCAGATCCCTGGGGATTTGTGGCTAGCAGACTATACTTGGTGAGTTCCATGCCAATAAGAAACCCTACCCTGGCCCCCAAAAAAGTAGTACCAGAGGAATGACACTCTGTCTTCCATACACTCATAAATCCAGGCATGCACATACAAGTATTAGGAGAGAGAGAGAGAGAGAGAGAGAGAGAGAGAGAGAGAGAGAGAGAGAGAGAGAAGAGATGGAGGAGGCAGCATGTGCGTGGATACTAAGAGAAAGTGTCATCAGTGTGTGGAGAAAGGACAGAGTGCCTGGATGGGTATGCTGAGGAGTGAAGTGAACCAACTGATACTGAGCTATATCTGCTAAAGCCAAAGAAGAACTAATAAGTAAAGATGTTATGGCCTCCTTTATGATGTTACTAAAACCATATTGTTGCTACTCTAGTTAAAAGAACCTACAGGCAAGGAGAAGTGGGACCAGCGTGGGAGTCAGGATCAATAGAGAATATTGCAGATGGAGATCTGGACTGATCTGACAATTGGACACAGGAAGGTTTGAGAAAGATGAAATCCAGGGATGACACTGTGCTTCCTGGCCTGAGGATCTAACTGAATTTTGCTTTATTTTATGAAAATGAAACCTCTGGCGAGTTCTGTTCTACTGAGCTTTACCTCTATCCCCCATCATGGTGATAGCACTGCAAGTGGGTTAATATATTTAAGGGTGAGAGAGGTGGCACCATGGCAGATCATGATCCTGGCATATTTAAAGCCCTAGGTTTACTCCCTAACAGAAAGTAAAACTAAGAATCAATTTAATGAATAAGATGAATGCAGTGATATGCCCAAACCCAGAAACTCAGCTGCCCTCTTCGATTCTACTTTTGGTATGACTGTTCTTCCAATTGCACTTGCAAATGAAATCTTAGCTGGAACACCAAAACAGACAAATTGTAAACTTTTACTAATTAAAGTTTATACTTGGAGTTCAATTATGGCATCTGCCTATGATAAAGTCAATTGTGAAGCCAACTGGACCAGCTGAACACAGACATTGGAGACTAGATGCTATGATGACAGCTGTACTTTGCTAGATGCTCCAAAAGAATTCACTATTTATTTTCACTGCACTCACAAGTGCCAAAGATCTTCTGCATTGTTCTGTTAGTAGCCCCTGTGACTGATGTCAGGCTTATGTATCAGTGGCTTCCATGGGAAACTATTACTGTCATTGCACAAAAGCCAAGAAAGAGAGGAATGTACCACTCAGAACACCTAGAAGACTTGAACCAGTAGCCTCATGAAAAAGAGACGGAAATAGTTCGGTAGTTCAACAGTCACAAAGAACAGCTTTCTTTTTCTCTCCTTGCATTCTGTCACCATCAGGGCATTGACTGACTTGTGTGGGGCTGTCTCGGTTACTTGTCTATTACTGTGATGAGTTATTGTGACTAAGGCTACTTAGAAAGAAGTGCTTAATTTGAGGCTTATGGTTTCAGAGGGTTAGAGTCCATGATAGCGGAGCAAGGGTGTGGTGGCAGGAACAACTCAGAGCTAACAGCTCTATCTGCAAGTTGGAGGAGAAAGAAATACTGGGAATGTCACCAGTCTTTGGAAACCCCAAAGCGTGCCCCCACAGTGATAAGGCCATGTCTTCTAATCCTTCCCAAAGGATCTACCAAATCTATCCAAACATATTAGCCTTTGGGGCCATTTTTAGCCAAATCACCACACAGGCTATTGCATGTTTGTGATCAATCACAGTATTTTCTTTTAAGTAGGGGAGAAAACAATCTAGGTGGTCCTCATCAGAAGAATGGATAAAGAAAATATGGTACATTTTCCCAGTGGAGTATTACTCTGCTGTTAAAAAAAAAGGCATTATGAAATTTGCAGGCAAATGGATAGAACTTGACATTCCTTTTGAAAGCTACTTTGAACTCCAGTTTTCCTTGTGCTCTAGTATTGCTTTGTTCTTGGCCTTCCTGGCCAAGCGACTTGACAGCCCTGAAAGTTCCTGTCTTCCTTCACTCTTTGTGGTATTTCTGGCAGAGGAAACGTACGATGATTGGCTACATCTCCATCTCTTGCTTTGTTTCGCTTGATCCCACAGTCCCCTCAGTTCCCTGTATCATAAAGAGTTTCCATCCCAAAACAACAGTGGACACTTCACCCAATATTTCTTATCCCTTATCAACATTACAAGTGAAATGTTTTCCTTCTTTTAGAATCATGTGTCTTGATGACTACTAAAGTTTATCAATAAATTACGGCTTTGATCATAGTTTGGTCCTCAACTTAGTCCTTCTTTATTTAAACTGCTCAGTGTAGACTCTTAGCACATCAAAGAGTGGCTAAACGAAGAATGGATTATCATCAACATGCTTTAGGGTGAAAACAAGAGAAAATCAGATCCCAATGATTTGAGCAATGAGCACATGTAGGCCTGTAAAATAACTGGGACATTATTTTGTAATTTTTTTTACTAATTTTCTAAGTTACTGTACAAAAGAGTTCCATTGTGATATTTTTATACATATCGTTATAGTTTGTTCTAACTCATTGTTCTCCCATATCTCCCTCTTGTTGGCCAATCCCTCCCTTCCGCTTCCATGCCATGTGTATTCCATAGCCCCATCTCTCCCTCATTTCCTCCTTACTTAAGTTCTCTCCCTCCCCTCTCATGGACACCTTTCTTCTTTACAGACAGGCACACACCAAATCCAGGTTCTACATGAGAAAAAATATGCACTATTTCTCTTTGTAAGTCTGGTTAAACAACACGATTCCCAGTTCTATCTATTTTTGTGAGAAGCTATGATTCCATAGTTCATTATAGTTGAAAAAACCTATTATGTATTTGCCCAATTTTCTTTATCCATGCATTTGCTGATGCGTTTCTAGTCTGTGACCACTGTGGCAATAAATGCGGGTGTGCATGTGTCTTTGTGATATGCTGACTTAGAATCTTTTGGCCTAAGGCTGCTAGCTACAATGATAGACTAGAAGCCACCTGTTTTCATCCAGTGAAAGGGAGGACTCAATGTAAGGTGTGGGGGTGGGGGGGACAGTTCCAAGGAGAGATAGAGAGGAAGAATGTCAGAATTCACCAAAGTGGTGGCAAGATACATGAAAGGTATAAAGAAAAACAGGCAACTAATACAGAGAAAAGAAGCCCAGATGAACACAGCTCCAGCCAACCATCTCCCAGGTGTGAAATGATACAGAAAACTCCAGAAAGTAATACAGGTGACCCCAGTGAGAAAAGACTGGCAGTCCCCAGGACACGCCCATAGCTCACACATGTCTCAAAAACAGTTGCAGGTTTTAGTGAGAGTGATTCCCCCAAGGGCTAGGGTAGGGGTTCAGAGCAATCCCACTTCCGCATGGAATGACAGGGAAGAGGCTGGGCACCCTCTTGAAGGATAATCTATTGTTTAAAACTGAGCTATGTTGGGGGCCTCAAAACGGGAGACAGAAGTTGAGGGCACTGGCTTTAATTTGTTACCTTCCCTGGGTGAGAGAAAACTCCTATGGCACTTGAGTAGAATGGAGTGGCAGGTGCTGACAAGCCATAAAGTGCAGCTGCCAGAGGCAGTGAAGTTCCAAGAAGAAAGTAATGCCTCCCTGGGTTGCTAGGAGCAGGTCACATCAGCTGAAATGCCCTGAGTCTGAGGCTGATGGCTTGTTCTCCCCCCTGGAACCCCCACTCTGCTGTTCACTGCTATAGAGCCTGACAAGTCTGACACCCCATGAGTCTCCTTGACACCCCATAGCTATATCCCTCCAGTAGGGTTATTGATACCTAGAGGACTTGAAAGTACAAAGGCAGGCCCTCCAACTGTACATGTCTCAGAGCTATGGTTGCCTCCCACACTCCTGACATAATTGAGCCATTTCTCCTTTCCCCTGCTGGAAGAAAAGCCACCCAAGGAAGAAGAAACTGGGGAAGCTGGGAGAGTGGGCGACCCTTCCTAGCCCACAGACTGCAAACCTAAGTGTGGCCAGCAGAGGCCTCTAGTATGCAAAGAGAGGGCAGTGTGCTAAGTGAAGACCCCACTGGTGGACATCAGACATTGCCCAATGCAAGCAAAGCACCAGCATATGCCACCGAGAGGGCAGGTTTCCACGTGTAAACGGAGGTCTCTAGATTTTAAGAACTCAGGAAGAGGCCACTCCAACACTACCTATTTTCTACCTTGTAGCTCTCTTGCTGATGGCATTTTCTGCAATACCTTTACTTTCATACTTTTAAAACTATATTTTATTCCCCTTAATACATCCATACCTTAATCAATAAGTCCATTTATTTAGAAATGTTTCATTACTACACATCATTTTCTTTTCATTTTTCTTGGCTGACTTCTGTGCTTTTTCTGTATTTTGTGTGTTTTTGTTTTGTTTCGTTTTGCTTTTTATACTGTTTTAGTAGAATTTGGGCTTAATATGAGTGTGTCTTTTTGGTTGTGCTTACTTTTTAATTATATTTTTATTTTTAATTAATTTTTACAGTTATTTGTGTTTTCAAACTTTTTGTTATTTGGAATGTTTTATTTGTTTTTTATATTTAAAATATTTTCTAACCTCTTGGCTCTGCTCTCTTTTCTTTCCCCACATCACATTCTCCCTCATGCCCTCTTCAATTTCCCTTTGCTTTCTCTCCTGTTTTTCTCCTTTCCCCAGTTCCTTTACTTGTAATGTTTATATTTCAGTAATTTCTCTAAATAGTTTTTAAATTTTATTTTTATTTATGTATGTGGGAATATATGCAGCTAACTGCAGAGTCCAGAGGGCAAAGTCCAATCTCCCGGAACTAAAGTTAAAAATGTTTGTGAGCAGCTGAAACGGGTGCTAGGAACTGAACTCAGGACAGCCAGAGGGAAATAAGAGCTGCTAAGCGCTGAGCCATCTCTGATGCGTCCTTCCAAACAGTTCCTAACCTCATAGCACATTTCACTTTAGTTTCTCATCTTCATGCTCGTAGTTACTGGTGATGTATTACTGGAATTTAATAACATTTAGGTTGTTTCTGTTTCATGTTTTTCTTTTCTTTTTTTTTTTTTTTTTTTTCTACCTTGACGGTATAGCAGTTGCTTTTTCCTCATTGAATGGTGCTGGGAATTGAGCCCTCAATAGTAAGCTACTCAATAAAAAAAAGTTCTTCACATGAAAATGGAAAAGATAGCTAACTTAGTGGATATGTAAGTCATAAAACAGAAACACAAGAGACATGGCAAATTAAGGCAACATCACTTTTCCAAAGGACCATAACTTCTCAACTGCTGAATTTAAATATACCAAAATAGGTGGAAATGTTGGATAAAGATTTCCAGTTTACTAGTAAAAAAAAGATCAGTATCCTTAAAGAAAATAAAAGCAAGCCAAAGAATTTAAGCTAAGACTTGGAGAAGAAAGCAACACTGAGGGGAAAGTATGAAAAAATGTATAAAATAAAAATTTTGAAATATGTGTAGAAAGTTGGCAACATGGAAAAATGCTTATCAAGGAAGCTGAAATTTAAAAGAAAAATACATAGAAATTTTAGAAGTAAAAACTCAATAAATCTATGGGGGGAAACACAGTAACACAATAGAAAGCTTGACTTAACAGAATAAATAATAAAGGATGGAGGAAAGGGTATTGAAAACTACATTAATACTATAATAAACCATGAACCAAAAATCAAATAAACCTAAATTTACTGTCTCATAACTCTAGATACAATTAAGTGACCAGGGGCTGGTGAGATGGCTGAGCAGTTGTCACCAAACTGGTTACCTGAGTTCAATCACCAAGATTTACATGGTGGAAGAAGAGAACTGACTCCTTCAAGTTGTTCTCTGACCTCCACATACACACACACACAGTATAGTAAAAATACATACATACATACACACATACATACATACGTAAGTACATACACACATACATGAGAAACAAAACCAAAGACTTCAAGAGAGGCCCAGCAGCACACAGAGGAAGGGGGAGCAGGCTATCCAGATGATACCTAGATAAGCTGTGGTCATATGATGGGGAGGAGATCCCCTTCTGTCAGAGGTCTGGAGGAGGGGAATAGGGCAGGGTGGGAACAGGAAGATACAAGTGAAGGGATAACAATCAGGATGTTATCTGAATAAATTATAATAATTTTTTTAAAAAGAAGTTTAATTAAAAAGTCAAAGCCATTTAACTCTAGAAAAATATAGCAGAATATATTGCAACTTTAGAGTAATAATGGGACATCAAAACACAAGATACACTTAGAATTCTAAATATACTTGACCAGAGAAGAACATATCAATGACATGGTTAGGTCAAGATGTCAAAATTACAAACAAAGAAACTATGAAAAGATTTTAGAACAAATCTCCAATTCAACACCAAAGGCAAACATGTCAGAGTAAAATAAGATATCTCATTGGTAACCTTAAAAGCTAGGAGAATCTGGAATGCTGTATGTCAAGCCTTGAAGGCAGATAACTGCCAAACAAGACTGTTATCAACAGAAAACCTAGCTGACAGAATTTAGAAACGGGACGCTATAATACAAGCACAAGATAAGGCAGTTTGTAACTGCCAAGCCAGCAGTTCACGTGATGCCTAATGGAGGAGGAAGGCATAATCACGAGAACACAGGGAATTTCATGAGAAGAATAGATGAACAAAGGAAGATGGGGCAGGATTCCATTACATTCAACACTCTTAAATCAGCAAACCCCTAAATACTGTCAGAGGAGAAAGAAAAATGCAAACAGAAAACCAACCAACTAAGAAAAGAGCCAACAAAAATGACAGGAATTAATAAACATCTCCTGCTAATAAGTGGAAGTAGAATCTCAGTTCACTAATAACTCATAGCAGATTATTGACTGGATGGATTATAAAACAAAAGTTAACTATCTGTTATCTCTAAGAAATACAGCTGACTGACAAAGGTACCTACTGACTGATTATTCTCATAAAGGGTATTGAAGTCAGTCTATCAAGTAAATGAAAAACAAAACTAAGCTGGGACATCTATTCTGATGTCATATAAAATAGACATTAAACCAAAAATACTCAGAAGAGATGTAGGGCACCATTGCCCATTGGTGAAAGCAACAAATAGTCAAGAAGAAACAACAACTACAAACATAAAGACAGAATGTTTGAGTTCCCGGTGGCACAAACAACTAATGTACAGGAAAAGTGAGACATATCTTGATAGAATTATGGTGGGTGACTTCAATATCCAGCTTTCATCTTTTTATAGGTATTATAAATTTAAAATCAACAAAATTAAACTATAGAGATCAGCTACATCATAAACTTAACAGATATCTACAGCATACTGCATCCAATAAATATAGAATACACATTTTTAGCAACCCATAGAGCCTTCTCTGAAACAGCATATTAGGCCACAAAGAAAATGTTAACAAATATAAAAAAGAATGGAAATAATTTATGCTATCATATCAGATTACAGTGGCATGAAACCTAGAAGAAAATAGCAAAAGAAACCACAAAATCTATGCAAACACCTGGAGATCAAACAATATACTCTTGAATGAATTATGTCATTGAGGAAATCAGAGAAGAAATTAAAAGTTCCTAGAAACAAATGTAAAAGCACACTTTACCAGCACCTTTAGGATGTAGGAAAGGGAGCTCTTAGGCCATGGTTCATAGCTATGAGTAAACACACTTAGTTGAAGGACATAGAGACATCAATCTCAGACTGACTCAAAGCTTTCTCCCTGCTGGCTAACTCCATAGTGTCTTAAAGGCTATGCAGACTGCTGTAGATTGAAGGAGACGGCAAACGTCTTACCCGGTGCTGAACCCTGATGCTAAAATAACAACCTGCTGGCAAGATATGTCTACTGACACCATAGTGGTATGACTATTCTAGCATAAATCACTGTTTTCTGATTTGACTGGAGATCTGCTCTACTGGAGGGAATTCCATGTCTGCTACTATAAACGTGCACACAAGCCCATGGCTATGGAAATCATAGAACCTTATATTGTTATGTTGCTAAGTGGTTTTGCCCAAACTGCATTCTCAATATTTGTGTTCATACCAATAGCCTTGGACTGTTTTCAACCTTATGAGGAAAGCTTTTTGCAGTGAGCAATAGCCAACAGAGTGGTAAATATCTGGTCAAAATGCTAAGAGACAGAGTGGTCAGCCTAAATGGGACATTATATCAACCCCGCCTACACACATACACACAAGGCTCAGGGAAGATGAAGAAAAGTGGGACTGAAAGAATATAAGAGGAACACAATAGGAGGGGGGCTGTGAATGATGTTACAGACATGGCATGGCTATTACACCACTCAGTGCACAAGACCTGCTCAACATCAAGCCAACCCAAATTCTGCTGTAGATGGGATGCATGATTTCCAGCTCCCAGTTCATATTGAGAAGATATGGGCAACAGTAACTAGGGGAGGTAGAATCATTCTTTTTTGAAGATTTGGCGACTCATAGGACTCCCACGGCACTGTGCATAGCCCCAAGCCCATGAGCATATGGGCAACACTAACTGAACTTGAGTGAGTTACAAACAAGACAGATAAGAAGATGGAAGGGAACAGTATAGGGAGGAAAATAGGAAAGTCTGAGGGGAGAAAATGTGAGAAGACTAGGTGTTTCATTGTATATGTACAAAAACCTTAAGAATAAAGAAAAATGAAACAAAATAAATAAAATAACTCTTTACCTGAAAACATTAAAAATAGCTCAAAATAACCTGATGATGAAACATACAATCATATAAAAATAAGAACAAGTTAAAACCCAAAGCATTGGTACAGCAAGAAATGGCAAATATCAGGGGAAAAAAAACAAATGGAGAGTAAAAGAACAATATATACAACCAACCCCCCCCAAAAAAAAAAGATTTCTTTGAAAGAATGAATAAGATTGACCCACCCTTATCCAAGCTAACAAAGAGAGAAAAACAATTTGATAAAAATTGAGGCTAAAGCAAATACCAATGAAATCCAGAGGATCATCTGCAAATATGGGGAAAGCATACTCCATAAAGCTGGAGAATCTGGAAAATATTCTTATGTTTCTTTTTTTTTTTTTTTTTTTTTTTTTGGTTTTTTGAGACAGGGTCTCTCTGTGTAATCTTGGCTGTCCTAGACTCACTTTGTACACCAGGTTGGCCTCGAACTCACAGTGATCCACCTGCCTCTACCTCCCGAGTGATGTATGGTTATGTTTCTTAACACACATGACCTACCAAATGTAGATCAAAACTACATAAACTAAAACAGCTCCATAAAAAGCAATGATATTAAGTACTAATACAACTTCTCTGTTGTAAATGTATAGAAGCTCATTGAATTGTATAGACTTTGGGTAGAGTTAATTTTACTTATTTGCAAGATGTTTGTGATATTAATTTTATAATTTATTTAATTATAAAATTAAATAGAATCTTCCAACAAAGAAGAGCCCATACCTAGGACTCATTGCTGAATGTTGCCATACCTTTGGAGAACAACTAACACCAATGCTCCTCAGGTAGTTCCATAAGACAGAAAGGAACATCAAACTTGTTCTATGAAGCCAGCAATAACCTGATATCAAAACTAAAACTGGACACAATAAAACAGAAAACTCTAGAATAATTTCTCTGATGAACATAGATGAAAATTTCCTAGTAAAATTCTCACAAACTGGATCCTCAAAACTCAGTTAAGTAGAGGGAGAGAATCTCAATCATGATAGATCAGGAAACAACAAAATCAAGTAGTAGGCTTTTACGTCAGACGCACAAGGATAAATGGCTCAACGCATGGATATCCATAAATAAACACAGCACAAAGATCATGTAATTGCCTCAATCGATACTGGTAGCTATACTTCTCATTGTTGTAACAAAGTACCTGATAACAACACCTTAGCATGGACGGTGTTTATTGTGGGTTACAGTTCCTGGGGATACAGTACATAATGGCAGGTTAATCATGGTGGCAGGATCAGGCAGCCCCGTGTCACAGCTCATCCATAGTCAGGAAGTCTGCTTCCTGGCTACACTTGCTTTATCTTTATTCAAAGATCTCAGCCCATGAAATGGTGATGCCTAAAACTAATATGGGTCTAATCACCTCAATTAGCCTAATAGATAATCTGCCACAGGCATTTGCCAAAGCTCAACTCGTAGGAGACACTGGATCCTGCCATGCTAATAATATTATTCACTGGAAATGCAGAAAGAACATTTTTGCAAGCCCAAACTAAACTAGAAATGGGAGAAAACTCAATGCAATAAAGACTGTACACAACAGACCTATAGCCAACTAATATTATACAGAATAGGGAAGATTTTAAAAGCATTTCTTCTAAAATCAGGAACAAGACAAGGGTGCCCATTCTCTCTAATTTTATTCAAATAAAATATTTGGAGTATTAGCTAGAGCAATGAAACAACAGAAAGGAAGTGCAAATAAGAAAGATGTAAGATTCAAATTATCCCTATCTGAAGCCGGAAAAGGTCTGAAGGGAGCCCCTAGTGAGGATGGGGCCAGGAGAGTGGATAATGGGATTTTAATTTACATTTCAGTCACAAATGGCTCCTTAAAATGTTTCCAAATATATGAGACAATGACATAATTTTATATACTGCAGCGCAAGCTCAGAATGGAAGGAAATAAAGTAGAAGCATGTCACAACTCACTATTTTCTTATAAACTAACAGCCTAGAAACTAGGTGCTATAAATCACCTATATAAAAACAGATTAATCAACATTTAGCATTTACACACACAAAGACACAGAAATACCAGAAAATCTTGTTCTTCACAACACTATATAATGCAATCAAGTAAAGCAATCTTTTCAAGTAATCATAAAACCTCATGGAAGAGTTATCACTATGTCTATTTCCTAACTCAAAACAAAAGAGGTCCAATCCTGGCTGCTTTTCCATGTAAAACACATGAAATCTAAAGGTTAATATAGACAATGACCCTAACCCATTCATCTTATTGTTCATAACGTATTTTTTGGACTATAAGGTGCACCTGACCATAAGACACACCCTAACTCCTCCCCCCCCCCCCCCCACACACACATACTTTTGGGAGAGAAAGTGCATCTTATGGTCCGAAAAATACGGTAACTTTCAAGTCCACTATCTTAGATTTCCACACTTGTTTATTACAAATAAAGCTATCAGGCTTTATTGCTAAAAGACAGAAAAGCATGTATTTGCAACCTTCTGTGTAATCCAAACAATAGATGCCCACTTCACTATAACAAGCTAAGAAGGTGACCTGTCCTAGTGATACCCAACCCAAGATGAGATTGGGGATCCTCTCTAGTCACTGCATACATGTGTATACACATGCATATACACAAATGCAAGACAGTAAGAGAATTGTTTAGCCATCTACCACTCTCCCTGGGCGTCAAAAATGACAAATCCTACTTCAAGGGAAACAGAAAAATTATTTTGCTATGATGACTGTCTAGTGACTTCACATGCAAAACTGCTGGGAAGGATGTGGGACTGGAATGTCCAACAATCACTAGCAACGGCCTTGCTCTGAGACACTGAACCTCTTCTGCTAGAGCAGAGCTTTTCCTTTAAGAACACCATTCCTGACAGGGACAAAGACTTGCCAGTCCATTGACTAACAAAGATAAGTGCTTAAGTGGCCTAATTATGTCTGAAGTAGAGAATCCCCCTTACAGGAAAGCTAATGCTTTTTGTCAACATAGAAAGATCCAACTGTTCCTTTGTGTTATAATGATTTGGTTAACAAGCCAGGAAACACCTTTACAATCAAGTGTGCTCTTGATTCATAGCTGCTGTCTAAAGTAAAATCTGTTTCCTCAGCCAGCAGGGGGAAAGCCTTAGCAGCTTGGACAGCTGGCAAAATAAAACATATGCTCCAGATGCACCATAAAAAATTGGTTTCTAAAAGTTTTCAATTAAGGATGATAATCTCTGCAAAATAAATAAATGAATAAGTTTTCAAACTGCAAATAACACTGGGAAAGCCAATAATGAGGGTCTGGGAGAGGGTACCATTAAAGTGGTCCCCTGCTGGTGGGAAAGTCCCTTTTGCCCAGCAGGAAGCTTTGGTCAGGGCCAGGGGCAGAGTGAAAGAGGATTTGTAGCTTCCCTAAATGTAGGAATGCTGAGTCAACCCACCCGCATTCAGTGGTGTGAGACTAAGAAATTAGGTCTTCATTTTAGTGCGTGGGTAAACAGGCTTCAAAGAAATTGGTTAAAGTGGTTAAAGTTACAGTTAACCAATTTCTGTAGAGTTTAGAGAAAAAAAATCTGTAAAACCAACTTCTATTCTCTTTAAAATAAACTCTTTTAAAAATTATTTTGTAAAGAATCCACTTCTGTAACATAAATGGCTCTCATCTTGTGCTTGAAATTTCAAGTACTGACTGTCTTCACAGTGCTGGACCTCCCAAGATAGGGAAAGCAGCATTGTATGGAGGTGAGGTTGTATTCAGCTATTGGGAAGTACCTCTTTTGATGAGCCCTTTAGCACTTGCACATGGAGGAGCCTTAAGGTTCCTGTTAGAAGACAGTGAAATGTAGAGTGATGTCATTCCAGGACGGTGAACCTTGAATCTTGTTGAGGCCATCAAGGTAAATATTAGGGTCTGATAGACAGTCTACTCTTTCCTTTAAAACAATTATTGTAGGATTTGCCCTGGGACTCTTAAAACAGAAACACACATGGTAAAAACTCATCCTGCCACAGGATGCTTCTGAAAACAAAGAAAAAGTTTCAAATAAACTTGAGGAATGGAGATTCATGCTTAACTCCCTTGTAAGAGTCAAAACGTATTTGCAAAGTACAGGCCAGGATCTCTCTAAAAGGAAAGCACTAGCCTTGTTTGGTGCACTACTTCCCAAACCTGTTAGCCACGCAACCCTTTTTCCGGTTGTAACAACCAGTAACTCTTCAAGTAAGACACTCTGGAAAATGTTGATCTAATTAGGAAAGTGCTCAGATTGTGCAACTTATTTGTTTACTTAATAAAAACAAAACAAAACAAAGAAACACAGACCTAGACATTCAAGAGTTTTTCCAGTTCACCCACTGACTAAACCCAAGATTTGATCTGTCAAAACCTTTCTTCATTATGTGACCCTGGGGAGCATGAATGGTGAAGAGGGGCGCTTCCCTGCTTTTGCCACCAGCAATACTGAAGAGCACAGGACATTGCTTCCCCCTTGAAAAAAGAGAGTGTCACAAAACCAGTCCACAGACCCATTTTTCCAATCTAGCACCTCTCTCCTGAAAAGTAACACTGCGGTCCTCTTCAAGTGTCTTCACAGCTTAGGTTGGTTAATGTGGGAGGGTGGTGGGTGCCTGGCTGGCCCTCGGTGTCACCATGGTAAAAATAGGTACGTAGGACAAGCATCTGCTGGAACAGGGTGGTTTGACCCCTGGTCTGCCTTGCTAACTGAGATCCATCTTCAGTCACGCCTGGTCTAAGAAGTTTTTGTGTGTTTGTTTGTTTGTTTGTTTGACTCAACCAAAATTAACTAAAGGAATTAAATTTTCTTAAATTTTGGGTTAAATGCAAATCCTCCAAATTTATGCTGTCATTTGAAATCCATGCTTAATGGTCCTTTATAAAACCACGTTCTGAGAGTCACACAGTTAAAGCTCACCTAAGCAGCAGCAGCAGGATCCTTGTCAATTTTCTTGGTCCTTTTCTCTCCCACTTTCCCTTCCTGATCCCAGTGGTCACCTGCATAGAGATTGTGGTATCAAACTGTAGAAGCCATTCTCAACAAGTGACACAGTCAGCAGAGAAAGGAGACTTTTGCTTAGTGAGACTGTAGGGCTCTTTTCGCCTCAAAGGGCAAGCAATGCAGAGGTCTCTCTGCCTCCTTGTCCCTGGGGAGATCAGTGGGCCCAGGCAGCAGGACCTAAAGTTGGTACCTGGTGACCAGCTGTCACTAAGCACATAACTATGTGATCCCAGCAAGGAATACTTACCTTCCAAAGCCACTTTCGCTTTCTGTGAACTTATTTTTTAATCTCTTTCAATGCCAGGCTCTACGAGTAGATCCCCTTCTTTGTACTAACTACCTGCTCCACTATGATGGTGCTGACACTCATGTCCTCTTCACTCTATCTTGAGTGAAAACTGTGACTGTGTCCCATTTCCTTTTTGTAGTCTCATGCAATCTGCACTAAAGGCATAGTAGGGACAACTCAGAGTTGTTTGATTTTAAAAAAACATATTTAAATTTCTGATTTCTTATAACTACCACCCACCAAAGTGCTAAAGATAAGCAAGGATTTGGGGGATCTGTCCCAGGAAGTAAGAGGATTTTATCAGTCAATACTAATCCTGAGCTAGAACAAAGAACTGCAATGAGCCTCTAAAATGCAGAGATGCTATGTCTACCCTGAATAATCTACAATTTCTTGCGTTTCTAGGACATCGGGTCTGTCTAAATCAGGAAACCTGTAGAAAGGATGTTTTCGTTCTCGGCTGACAAGAATCTCCCAGGAATCCTTGCCAGCTGTGGGTGATATGTAAGCAATGCACTGGAATAAATGGCTATCTTAAGGTGGGAAACCAGCGGCTGCCCATTCCTCAGAAAGCTGCTCTTTCTGGGCCTGGATGACCTCACTCAGGATGATTGTTCCAAGCTGTATCCATTTATCTGAAAATTTCACAATTTCATTTTTCTTAACAGCTGAATAATAATATTCCAAGTGTAAATGTAGCACATTTTCATTATCCTTTCATGAGCCCATGGTCATCTTGGCTGTTTCCAGGTTCTAACTATGGTAAGAGCAGCAGGTCACATGAATGAGCAGATTCGTCTGTAGTAAAGTGTAGAGTTTTGGGTGTGCCCAAGAGTTTACAACTAGATCTTGCAGCGGACCTGTTTTCAGCTTTTTGAGGAAACTCCACAATGCTAGGATTATTTGGTCAACAAAAATTGTACTTCATGGTTTTGATTGCTTTTGTCATTGTTGTTGGGGGGGCGTTGTTTGTTTGTTTGTTTTTGTTTTAACAGAAACAATATGAAGTTGAATGGGTGGGGAATCTTGGAGAAGTTATGAGAGAGGAAAGATTTGATAAGAATATGGTATATGAAATTCTCAAATAATTAATTTTTTTAAATTATATATATTTGTGATGGCTATTCTTGGTTGTCAACTTGATTACATCTGAAATTAACTAAAATCCAAATAACTAGGAACACCTGTGAGGGATTTTTTTTTTCCTTAATTAAATCATTGGAAATAGGAAGATTTACTTTCAACCTGAATTTTTGAGGTGGGAAGATCCACCTTTAATCAGGACCACACCTTCTCTGGCAGCCTATATAAAGACATGGAAGAATCCCATTCCCTCTCTCTCTCTCTCTCTCTCTCTCTCTCTCTCTCTCTCTCTTCTGCCTGCATGCCCTCACTAGCAGGTTCGTTCCTTCATTGGCATTAGAGCCTTCTTCCGGTTTATACTGAGGACAAGCTGAGACATCCAGCCTCGTGGACTGAGCAACTGCTGGATTCTTAGATCATCTTTTCATAGGTAGCTGTTGTTGGACTAGCTCAACCACAGCCTGTAAGGCATTCTAATAAATCCCCTTCCTATATATATAGAGAGAGATTCATCCCATAACTCTTGTTGCTCTGGAGAACCTTGACTAATACAATATTTATATATGAATCACAGTGGTGAAGTCTTTTAGCTGGGTTGTAAAGAGCCTCCCACACAAGGTAGCAATAGCTTTACAGTCTCACCTTCTTGCCTAATGATAGTTTCTAAACAAAAATCAGAAATCTTATTAATAAATCAAGCAGCATTTCCTGGGGACTAGAGGAGCTTGCCTCAGTCTGTCCCATCCCCTCCCAGAACCAATCTCCTGCCCCCAAACCTGTTAATTCTAGTGTACATGGCAAGTTTTTCCACCTCTTTTTCAGGTGATCTAAATTGGGGCACGACCAGTGTTAACTATTTTTTTAGAGTCAAGGGGGAAGTAGGATAACTGAAAAGCGAGCAATGGCTGGCAGAGAAAGCAATACAGAGAGGGGCAGAGATGGAGAGCCACAGAGCTTTAGCTTCCCAGGGAAACGGGGAGCACTGATGAATATCTGCTGTTGGGAGGGTTTTTTTCCAGATAAAGCGAGAAATCCATTCTCTTTAACTTGATCCCAACAGGGAGACATCAGTTAGGCTGCTTTCAACAGATGGGAAGAAACGCTCTATCTGCCTCAAGGAAATACTACAACATAAACAGCTACTGCTTCTCATGTGTCTTGCTAATGTGTTGTGTAAGCTGGAGCCCTGTGCAGTCACACGGCGTATTTCCTTCCAAAAGCTCAGAGCCCTTTATAGAAAGCTTACTTCTTCAGAAAATAATTTCCAGGCTCCTCTCATGCTATCTGGGTACTGAGAGGCAGCCTTGCTCTAAACTGGCCTGTCGTTCCATCTCCTCACCTGGGCCAGGCATCGACTATGCTTTGTGAACCCGCTTTCTTCCTCAGGTGTCACTTTAAAAATAGCAATCCGTCAGCGCAGCTGGATGACACTCGACTAAGCTGAGCACTGGAAACCTCCCACTTTCTCTTGCAGGAACCTCTGTGTGATGAGGCACACTGCAACCCAGCATTGACTCTTTGTGGTTCAACCATCAGGGCTAGGAACCAATTTATCAGGGGGATATGAGATCTCTGACAAATTCTGTAGTATAAACCAGTGGTGCTCAAGTCCAGACATGCATAAGGATCACCTAAAATGCTTAAAGAAAGCATAGTATTATAGAGAGAAACAACTGAGTATTTACTCAGCAAGAACAAATGAAAGTATGTCACTCGCAGAGAACTTTTGTTAAAAAAAAGAAGCCATATCGAGGATCGGAAATGAATCCTCGGTAAAAGCATCTGCTTCCGGGCGTAGTGATGCGAGTTCAACCCCCAAAACACACACAGTGGAAAGCAAGAACTGACTCCTGAATGCTATCCTCTGACCTCCAAGCTCACATTATAGCATACACCCATGTGTGTGCACACACACTCTAAACAAAAGTTTAAAAAAAAATAAGTTTTAAAGCCAGACTCAGAAAAATGTCACATTTTTTTCTTTCATACACAGAATCTAGTTTTAATAAGGGAGACTATTTGGAATGGGGGAGAATGAGAAATAAAAAGAGGGAACTGGGGTGGAGGTTCTGACACACAGGGCATTCACTCTCTTATAAATCATCCAGAATTAAATACACATTTGTACATATTAAGGAGACTTTTAAGCGGAGGAAGGAGACCACTGACAAGGGAAGAGCAGACAAGAACAAAGTGTGCAAATGTGGAAAATGCAGTGCTATGCATGATGCAAATATAATGAATCCCATTGTTTTGCACATTGATTTTTAAATTGAAATTTTAAACTAAAAGGTTTTAAGTTTGTTTCAATATGATGTTCCACATTCTCTTTTCTGCTTCCCTGGTCCAGGTCAGGGTGAGGCCCGTGTACTTTGTGTATAATAGCATCCAAGCCTCACACTAGCAGTCAGTCTTCCCTGGCAGAACACTGAGCACACCCCATCTCATGTTCCAGGGCTGCCTAGTGCAGTCAGGCTCCCACAGAGATGCTCAGCTCTGTGGGCTTTGGTTTGAGGAGGTTGTTGTTGTTGTTGTTGCTGCTGTTGTTATGCATTTGCAGTGTTGGAGATGGAAAACAGAACCTTGAACATGCTAGACACACAGTTTGCCACTGTGCTATACCCCAGCCTGACATAGCCAGTTCTTCATTTGCTTTTTGTGTTGTCTTTCTTCTCCACTTCCTGTTCTTCAACACAGACCCTCCTCCACCACTGCCATTTGTTGGGATCATTTCCCAAATAAAGGGCCCAAAATGTTCTTGCCTCAGGTTTGACTTTTTAGAAGAATCTCCACTGAAGAAGGTAAAACTCAGACTGCTAAGGATGACAGATCTGCTTAGTAAGCCAAGAGGTGCCTGGCTCTTGTCTTTCTCTGATACCTGATAGTGGTTACCAATACAGTTATTACTTAAATCATCTTTAGTTCTTCTGCTTGTTTTATGTAACAAAGAATTTGTATGCATAATATATAAAGAGTTTCTGCAAATCAATAATAATGAGGCAAACGACCTGATAAATATGTAAAAGATTTAAGCAGTTACTTTACAAGAGATATAAATGACCAATTACCGTGTAAAAAAGATGTATGGTACTACTGATGGGTAATACTAATTAAATCCACAATGAGACTCTATTGTAGGCCCATCAGAATCATAAAAGCTCTTAGCAATGGCAATCTGTATATTAGCAAGAATAAATACAAATCTTTACAGTGAGTGGCACAGCCATTTTTAAAGGCCAGTGCCAACTCCTAACCAGGTGAGACACTGTAGGACAGGCATAGGCAAACCCCTTAGCCTACTCAGCTCTGGTCACACTCATGATGGCCAGGAGAAGCCCTCAGTGGAACCTGGTTTGCAGATCCTACAGGCACATCTATTCATGTGAGGTTGTCATCTCATGTCCATTTTATTCTTTAGCAGGCAATAGATAACTTCAAGTGAATTCTAAGGCACAGAGTGACTAAGGTGATTTTAAATCCAAAATTGATTGCTTGGGCTAGCAACAATAGGTGTAACTATGAGATAGGAAGTGAAAATGTTTTATGTCAGAGCTTCTCTGGCTAGTCTGGGGCTAGAGACAAGTACTTCCATTGCTTTATGACCTCATAATTCCTCACTAAATAAACACATACTTTACAGACTCTAAATAAATATCTGTTGGTCTGAATTGATTTTCCTGTTAGAGTCTCAAAGAATAAATACTAAGATTCGTAGACATCTGTACCCAGCTAGAACGCTCTCCCCCACTATCCTTTTCCTCTCTCATCTCCCTGTCACAGCAGAAAACACTCTCCAGGATGGGAAAGTCACACTCACTTACAACTTCCCCTGAAGTCTTAGACAAGCCACTTAACCAAAAACTCCTTGATCCATCACATGCAAAATGAAGAGAGCAAGAGTTCTGCCCAAGTGCAGAGACTTCTCAGACTTCTCACCACTGAGGAGACTACTAAGGCCGCAGAGATCCCAAGTTCACATTCACCTCTCATTTTCTTGCCTTTCTCATGCCTTTGCAGTTCTCATTGTTTTTCCTCTCCTTCCTTTGAGTCTGCACCAGGCAGCCACCACTATCTCCCCTTTTACTTCCCCACAGGATCCAATAGCACCTGTTTGCTTCTCCAGTATGCACGAGGAGATGTGACCCTTCCTGCATGCTCACAAGAGGAAATGCTGCCCTTCATTTCACACACAGAAGTGTGAATTCATTGGGGAAAATAAGAGATTGCTTATTCAAGTATATCTGTTACTGTATTGATTGGATAATAATAAATGGAAAGAAGCTGATGGGTTTCCTCAAAACATAAAAATTATGATACCAAAGACTAAAAGTAAACATTATGTGTAATTCTATACAAAATTATGTATTTTCAAAGCAGTTCTTATTTCTGACCACTGTCCAAAATTTTGTTCTTTCCCTATATAAATCTTAAGAGCATTAAAAAGTATGCCATGACTACATGGATACAGCTGTTTTATAGAAATTACATTTGTAAACACTTTTAAACATTTTTTACATGTATGATTATCTGTATGTATTATTTATACCACATGTGTACTTGTGCCCAAGGAGGTCAGAAGAGGGAGCCAGATCCCCTGGGACTGGAGTTACATATGGCTTTGAGGTACCATGGTGGTGCTAGGAATCAAACTCCAGTCCCCTGGAACATCAACCAGTGCTCTTAACCACTGGGCCATCTCTCCAGCCTCAGAAATTGTATATGAGAAAGAACATATGGCATTTATGTTTCTGAGTCTAGATTATCTTTATCAGATATTTTTTCAAGTTTCATCCATTTTCCTGAAATTTACATGATTTCATTTTTCTTTATACTTGAATAAAGGTGCATAAAATACCACAGTTTTAAAATCCATTCATTAGTTGGTGGCCATTTAGGCTGATTCTATGTCCTAGCTAGAGTCCTTTGTATTTTGCTAGGTCAAATGGTAGATGTGATTCTAGACCTTTGAGGAACACCAGCATGGATTTCGAAGTTACCATATAAGTTTATATATCCACCAGCTGTGAATTAGAGTTCCTATTCCCAACATCCCCACCAACACTTGTCATTTGAAGATAGCCATTCTGAAAGGGGTGAGATGAATCCCAGAGTAGTTTGATGGCAAATAATGGTAAACACTTGGTTTAGGTGTTCATTGTTTTTCTTCCTTTGGGAATTCTTTTTTTTTTTTTTTTTTTTTTTTTTTTTGCCCATGGCCATTGTTTCTTTCTTGATAACTTCTTGATTTCTTTGTGCATTCTAGGCATTAATCTTCTGTCAAAAGCATATATAGAAAATATTTTTTTGCATTCTGTTGCTACTGTTTATTTTTTGCTGTCTGTGAAAAATGTCCCTTGCATTTTGATTGGGATCACACTGAATTGGTAGATTGCTCTTGATAGAATGGACATTTTTACAATGTTATTTCTTCCAATCTGTGAAAATGAAGGTCTTTATATCTCCTAATATCTTCCTCTTTCTCTTTCTTTATAGTTTTAAATTTTTCATTATAAAAGTCACTTGTTTGGTGAGGTTTATCCTCAGGTTTTGATGGAGTTTGTTGCTGCTGTTGTTTGAAGTTTGTATGAGTTTATAATTTTCATTTTTGTTGTGTCATTATTTGGTTTTGGTACCAGGTTAATACTGACTTTGTGAATAGAATAAAGAAACTGTGGTACATTTACACTATGGAATACTACTCAGCTATTAAAAACAAGGAATTCCCAAAATTTGCAGACAAATGGATTGAACTAGAAATGATCATAATGAGTGAGTTAACCCAAAAGCAGAAAGACTCAAATGGTATATACTCACTTATATCTGGACACTAGCCAAGGGGCATGTCCCAGGAAAGTCTTCACTTACCAGGAAAGTGGGTCAGAGAGGAAGACATCCTATTGGGCATTTAGGTGAGAGAAGCATGGGAGAATGGGGAAATAGAAGGATCCAGAGGGCCCTAGAAACCTACAAGAAGAACATTATGATGGGGGGATCTGGGCCCAGGGGTCCTGCTCAAACTATGGCACTAGCCAAGGACAATACATGTAGTAAACTTCGAACCCCTACTCAGACCTAGCCAATGGACAGGATATTCTACATAGTTGAGTGGAGAGTGGGGACTGACTTTCACACGAACTCTGGTGCCCCATATTTGACCATGTCCCCTGGATGGGGAGGCGTGGTGGCACTCAGAGGAAGGATAGCAGGCTACCAAGATGAGACTTGATACTCTATAAGCATATATAGGGTGAGGAGGTCCCCCTCAGTCACAGACAAAGGGGAGGGGAGTAGGAGGAAAGCAGGAGGGAAGATACAAGGAATGGGATAACAATTGAGATGTAATATGAATAAATTAATAAAATATTTTTTTAAAAATAATAAAATGCACAAAAATTAATTTGGAAGCATTCTCCCATTTCTGTTTTACAAAATTATTTCAGCAATACTGGTTTAAGTTCTCCTTTGAAGATCTGGTAGAATCTGCAGTAAGTCTATTTGCTTGTGAGCTTTTGTATTGGGGAGTTTTTATTATTGCTGTAATCACATTGCTTTGGTAGGTCATATGCATCTTAGAAATTTACCCATTTCTCTTTAGAATTTCCAGTTTAGTGGAATATGGGTTTTAAAGGTATTTGTTCATAATTTTCCGAAGTTCATTAATATTTTTTGTGATGTCTCCATTTCATCTCTAATTTCATTAATCTGAATCTTTTCACTAACTTGACTAAGGATCTTTCAATCTTCTTTATAATTCAAGAACCAACTCCTCATTTTAACAATTATTTCTAAGTTTTTATTGTTTGTTTCTATTTCGTTATTTCTTGTGTGATCTTGACTACTTCTCTCTAGCTAATGGTGTTAAATGTATTTTGATCTTGCCTTTCCTGGGCCATATATTTTTTAAGTTGCTTACTCAGATTCTCCTTCTTTCTTTGATGTGAGAACTTGGAGCTTTAAATTGTCTCTTCTTAGACTGCTTTTGTTGTATACTGTAGATTTTGATATGTTTTGTTTTTATTTTATTAAATTCTAGAAACTCTTTGTTCCTTTTTAAAAAATTCTTCAGTGAGCCATTCATCATTTAATAGTGTGCTAATTTCCATGACAGCATTTTTCTGTGTTTTCTTGTTGTTGATATCTAACTTTATTTGTGGCTGAACAAAATACATGCAGTAATTCCTACTTTATTATACTACACCAGGAGAATAATTTTGTGTTGTAATATTTGGTCTATTTCAAAAAAAAGTTCTGAGAAGAATGTATATTCTCTAGCATTTTTTCTGGATCATTCTGTAATTGTCTGATGGTCACTTGATGTATGATGTCATTTAACTTCAGTTTTTCTGCTTATTATTTTTGTCTATATGGCTTGTACATTGGTGAAAGTGACACAGTGATATCCATACATCGCTGCATTGAGGTTACTCTGTGGCTTGGCGTCTAATAGCATTTGCTTATAAAATTGGGCACACTCAAGTTTACGGTATGTATGTTTAGAATTGTAATGTTTTCATGATGGATTGTCTTCCTACATCTGGCTGGCGCGAGATGGACTCTCAATGTAAGTTTGAGTTGCATTTCCCTGATGGCCACAGATGCTGAAAATTCTCTATCCTTTAAGTGTAAATGACATAGATAAAATCCCCACTTACCCAATCCCTTGGATTTGGGGATGTGTGTGATCTCTTATTAATATTCTCTAAATTCTTCTGGTGACTTCTTTATCACTCGGCTAATTATCTTGCTTCCTGTAATGCTGCCATCTGTCTGTAGGCCCACCCCTTCTCTTGTATTACCCAAGGCACCATTAAAGCAAAGCTACTGGACAATAAATGTTCAGAGATAATGGAGTAGATGTAACCATTAGTACCCAAGAGAGAACAGAAAACAACACAAATGGATCATTAGATACGACTGCTCTTTAAAAGTTGCTCAGCCATATTTGTTAGCCAATTTGTTTTCGCTTGTTATATTTCTTCAACCAAATCTCTTTCAAGACCCTCCTCTTTTGCACAACCAAGACACAATCCCCAAATAAGGAAGCTACATCACAAAAGGGAGTCCTTGAAAGATCTGGTAAAATATAGTGAGTTCTGGGAGCCACTGTAGCTACACATGTGTATGCAGTTGTTCTGGCAAGTGTGGCAAAACTGATTTATTCATTATGTGGGAAAATATAAGTCTTATGGGTAAAAGAACAAAAGAAGCTTGAAAGATTTCAACTCACGATGAGGAAAATATTTCTAAGAGGTCGCATTGTTTAAACATATATGATTGCCCATGACATCAGTTGATGAAAGCAAAAAAAATGCATGTACAGAGAGCAGACATCCTATGGGAGTAAAGCAGCAAGGATCTACAATCCCTTTCAAATTTAACATTCCCACCACATACCAAAAAAGGCAACCAAGAAACCATCTCATGTAAAATGTTGAGCTATTTTTAGAAATTCTCAAATGTAGATATGAGATATATAACTTTCAAGGGAACAGATGAGAAAATCATTAAGGTAGAAAATAAAATATTAGATTTCCCTTTTGTCTAAAGTAGAGCGAGTGAAGCCTTTCTAACATAAAAATTACCTTATGTCATCAGAATCTTTATGCATACATTAGAAATATGCTCATTTTTGACCAAGGAAACACATTTATTTATTTTAAAATGATAATACTTTTCACAGTACCTCAGCACTCTGCTTGGGAGGCATCTTAAACAGAGAACTCACCACCAAATATGAAAAGAAACCCACAAAGGCAGGAACAATGATGCTCTATATACCATTAAAAGGGGCATACATACAGCTTGATAGCTAAAAACAAAACTATTGATGATGCTATTTCTTAAACTCATCTGAGATCATATACAAGTGACTCATAAATTTTCACCTCTGTGAACATTTGTAAGTAGCCAGAAAATCAGCATACATTTTGTTATGGGTTTAGAAATACATCTTAATAGGTATGTGAACTTATAAATACTGAATCCAAAAATAACAACAATCAACCACATATAATACATCAAATGGAATATTGGTTCCAAAAAAATAACAAAGTAAGGGAAAGGGGTAGAGAGGATTGGGCGATATTTGACTTGAAGATTAGATCCCTGAGTAAGGTAGAGGAATGAGTCATGTGCAGAACTGAAGAAACAGGCTTCACAGTGGCAAACTCAGAGGCAGGTGGGTATGTAATGAGTTCAAGGACCACCCCATACCTGTGTGCACTGAGTGAGATATGGTAAGAAAAGAGGCTGGAGGTGGAGACAAGGGGATGAGTGAGTACAGATTACTAGGGACTTTGTTATGTGTAAAGCAACTTTAGGTTGGGAGGATATTCTCTGGGTTTACAGTTCCAAAAAGAAACCATCATGTTGGGAAAGTCACAGAGGCAGGAACATGAGGCCAGCCAGTCACACTGCATCAATACTTCAGAAGCAAAGAGAGAGCAGAAGTGAGGCCACTCTATAAAGCCTCAAAGCTCAACTTCATTGGCAACTTCCTCCAGCAAGGCTCCATGCTCCAACCAGTCCATAACCTTCCCTGACAACCCAGCAGCTGGGAACCTAGCATCAAAACACGTGAGCTGATGGGTTATAGTTCACACTCAAACTATAATGGAGAGTCAAAACTTGACCTTAAGAGAAGCAGCTTTAGAAAGGAAAAAAGATATCTTTGTTCAGTGGGAAATAAACTATAGGAGACCAGGTGGGAGGTGGGGAGAAGCAGAGTGGCTGTGGGGTTACTAGGCAAGCAGAGAGAGTTGCAGCTTTGGTTGGGCACTAATGGTAGAGGTGGTAAGGGTCTGGATCCCAGTGAGATTAGCTGAGAGCTCCATATAATGTTACTTTTATGTATGTTTTCAGGGATACCTTTAGCATTCAACAACCAATCACTGTGCTCTTCCCTTCAGAGGACCAACTCTCCCACTCCCTGCTTTACTCTGTTGCTTTTAGCTTTTTATATAAGGTTAGGGCCTCACAGTCTTGTCCCCATCCAGTTTGGAATGCTCATATTCTTGTTCAGCTCACATCTGGAAGTACATATATGCATACCATAACAATTAATGAAAAAGAGGCCACGAATATGAAGGGAAGTGAGGAGGGCTATATGATGATGATTTGGAGGGAGGGCATGGAAAAGAGAACCCTTATAATTAAGCTACAATCTCAAAAATAAACAAGAGGGAGCAAAAGAAGAAAGATTAGCTGATGGATGGAATGCGGAGAGTGAGAAAGAAGAAGAAAGGATGACACTGAAGACTGAAGTAATAGACCTGAGCACTTGGGCAATAGAGTTGTCATTTTCAGACATGAAGAAGACACTGAAATAAAGCAGAGTGGAGTGCAATCGAGAGTTTGGCTTAAGGCATGCTGAGACCGCGATGTCCAGTGGCATTCGAGTCAGGATGCTCAGCAGCCGTTGACTAGATCTCTTAGGCAAGCATATACTTGGTGGTTATCATGGTGTTAAAGGCATTTAAACTCACAGGACCTGACTAGAAAAACACCAAGGACCAAACCAAGATTGAGTGTTGGTGTTCTCCAACAGTAAGAGTCATTAAGTGCAATAAAAGCCAGCTGAGCAGAAACTGCAAGCGCGGGAGGAGAAGCAGACAGGGAGAGTGGGACGCTGGGTTAGAATGAAGAAAGTGGTTTCGTGGTAGATTAACTTTGTTAGATGTGTGAAGGGTTAGGATGATCCCTGTCCTAGTTAGGCTCTCCATGTCTGTGAAGAGACATCATGACCACGGCGACTCTTCTAAAGGAACATATTTCATTGGGGTTTATAGCTTCAGAGGTTTACTCTACGATCAACACGGTAGGAAGCATGGAAATGTGGAGGCAGACCTGGTGCTGGGGAGATAAGACTTCTACATTTTGATCTGCAGGCAGCAGAAGGAAACTGTGCCACTGGGTGTGGCTTGAGTATATGAAACTTCAAAGCCCACAACCACAGTGACACACTTCCTCAACAAGGCGACACCTATTCCAACAAGACCACACATCCTGGTAGTGCCACTCCCTATGAGCCCAATTACATTCAAATTACCTCAATTACTGAATTTGGTGAGATTAAAAAATATATACCCTATGAGCATATATAGGGGGAGGAGGTCCCCCTCAATCACAGTCATAGGGGAGAGGAGTAAGGGGAAAATGGGAGGGAGGGAGGGAGGAATGGGAGGATACAAGGGATGGGATAACAATTTAGATGTAATATGAATAAATTAATAAAATATATTTTAATATATATATATTATTGACCTATTGAGATAGTTGGTATTAGTATCAGATTAAAGCCAAAGTAAGTTCAAAACGTAAAAAGAGAAAATGAAGCAAGAGTGGATAGGCAACCTTTTCAGGATCTTCTAGAACATTAGAATGGTGCTAAAGGAAAATGACCGAAGGGATTCCCCAGCATGTGTCTGCACTATGAGGAGAAACATAGAGAAACCATGATGATCCCTGAGAGGGGCCTAATTAGTTGAAGGAACAATGTTAGTGAGCCAGTCAAAGTATGGAACCCAGCTTTTGTGTGAAACACTGAGACTAAAAGAACACATATGTCGTTCATTACCAAGAAAAGATTCTGTGTGTTTTAGTTTTTGTCAAGTCTAGATATACTTTGAAAGAGAGACTCTCAACTGAGGAATTTCCTCCAGCAGAGTGGCCTATGGGCATGCCTGTGTATATTTTCTGAACTGCAGGTTCACATAGGAGGGGCTCAGTCCACTGTGGGTGGTGTTCTCTCGAGGCCAGCAGCCTGGGATGTGTAAGAAAAGAAGCTGAGAAAGCAAGCCAGTAAGCAGCATTCTTCCATGATCGCTGCTTCGGTTCCTGCCTCCAGGTTCCTGCCTTGAGCTCCTGCTTTGATTTCCCACCATGAAGGGCTGTAAACTGTAAGCCAAATAATCTCCCCATTGTGCTCCAAGTGACTTCTGGTCAGTGTTTAGCACAGCAACAGAGAAGCAAACTAGAGCATATGCTGAGTAAATGGAGAAAATGGGGTAAGTTAGAGTACTGGGTTGAGGGCACAGAAAGGTTCTTCTTTGTTAGCTTGTTATTTCTTTTTTTTTTTTTTTTCTCAATAAAATAAGCATCACGGATATTAGCTAAAGGTCAGTTATAAGGAAGAGGTGTTAGAAGTTTGAAGAATGTCAAAATAATTGTAAAACAGCATTTAGAAGACTGGGAACACAGATTAATTAGGGAAATGAAGGTCTGGGGCACTGCTAAAACATATTGAGGATGTGGTCTTCCTGCACTGCCCTTGCCTCTGGCTTTCCACCCAGAGCATTGCTTGGGTTTCCTTCAGCAATAATTCCAGGGTCCCGGCGGGTGGAGCATTGGTGCTAGCAAAGCCTGGAAACCCGTAACCTTTCAGCCCACTACTGCCCCCTTCCTTGGGGAAAGATTCTGCCTCCTACCAAGTCTATAAGGCAGATTATTCCCAGCCAACAAAAAAACAGAGATATATGTTTGGTGCATTTCCTTCACATGATCCATTTCCCCTTTCTCCTGGAGGCCCTGAAAAGCTGCCAGCATCTGCTGTACCTTTTTATTTGATCCTATAAGACACTATTAAGAGGTCAATTTGGAACAAATGGCTATTGATATAGATTCCACAAGAGTGAATTTACTACTCGTGTTGTGATATTTCACATTGGAAGAGGCAACTGTGAGCAATAAATTCACTTTTTAAAATGCCAATTTTACACAAATAAAATCAATTGAAAATTGATTAACTCATAACCACTGGCATTTCCTAATAAAATATGAATGATTTAAACTGTTCTAATCAGTTTTATAGAAGGCTTGAACTCTTCATGGGCTTTCCTATAAAACATTTTATGACTTTATGCCTCACTGTCTGTTTATGAACAGTGGGGCCAGGACTTCCAAGAATTCAGCACACACTCCAGTGCACACTCTGTCATCAGGTACAGTATTTTTAAGGTCAGAAAGAGACTACATACACAGCTGTCTTATACTTGATAATTTAACGCAACATTTTGAAGTTTATTTGCCATGGTATTTATAATGCAGAATTCTTTTCAAAATAGCAGGATAACAATTTGTTTACTGCTTTAAGCCCATATTGTATGCTTCATGAAAACCCACAACCTTATATTACAAATATTGCTGGAATATTATTTTATAGATAAGAAAACACAAAGCTAAAGAAAGTAATGTCATGGACAGACATACACTGCTAGTTATTGGTGGAGACTAGATTCAAACTCATATCTAATTCAGAACAAACTCACTTCCCTAATTCTTTCACCATGAACAACTGCACATTCAGAACACACATGCGCGCTTGCACACACACACACACACACACACACACACACACACGTGTACCAGTTGTCACTGTAGAAGTTGGTGAAATACGTGTATTTTCAGGTTTTAACACAGAATGTACCATAGAATTAAATCTTCCTTATAAAAGACCAATGGTTCTTATCAGAAACTTCACCAGAAGCAAACTTATCTGAATGAGTAGCTTGGGCCTGTCCTCCCGTGGGTCTCCTAGCTATCCAATTCTCCACAGACTCAACTCAGTTTGGGTTTTGAATGAGAAAAAAAAGCATCTCTTATCATGGAAGGCATTCAGAAATGGGTGTTTCCAAATATAAACTCCATTTATCAAAACAAGCAGGGAAGTGGATGGACAGTGGACCAACAAATACTCCTGTACAGTAATTTTCTTCTCATTGTATTCAGAAAATCTTCCCTTTGCTTCTATATGATTGAAAGCTCCAGACCAAGTCAGGAGAAACCTTGCAACAAACTATATAGGACAAAAACTTCTAATTTTATATTCCGATAATTCTGTTTTTCTTTGTTAATATCACTTGTGAATTTCAACTAGATTTACAGACATATTAGGGAAAAATCTACCCATTGGAATGTAAGAAGAGGTGTTTAGTTGTCATGACTTAAACTTTTCTTTCCCACCCCTCTCATGAGCTAGTGCCATTGGCCACCTCTATCCCATGTCCTTCACAAGCCAGGGCACTGGCAATGTGTACTCCTTGCTTGGAGTCACCACTGCCTTCTTTTAAAACTCTCAACTTCCTTGACACATCTGTCATCAGATGGACTTCCATTAGCAATCAGCACACCCCTAGTCCAGAACTCTATCTCCCCAGGACTTTAGCATTTAGCTCCATTCCCTGCTCTATATCATCATCCTACCACTGTTTTGGTGATTTAAGCTTCCATGAACTGACCTCTCTATCACTTATTATCAGTGTTAATATCCATTGCCATGTGATGTGGAATCACCCAGGTGACACCCCTTTGGGCATATGTTATGAGGGTATTTCCAGGGAGTACTAACTAAGGAGGGAACTCCGCCCTGAGTGTGGGCAGCACCATCTCATGGGCGGGAGTCTCAAAAGATAGAAAAAGGTGAAAAAGAGGCTAGCTGAGCTCCAGAATTCACTCCCTCTGCTTTCTGGCTGGGGACAGCTGCCTGATATTCCTGCTGCCACAGCTGTGAATCCATCCTGATTCCCACCATCTTCCCTGCCATGATAAACTGTACCTTCAAAGCGAGAGCCAAAAATAATGTGTTGCTTCTGGTTGACTATTTGGTCACAGTGATAAGAATAGTAACTAGTACACTTGGACACCCTGATTCTTAACTCCTCGCTGACAGTAACATTAATCCATTACATCTTAGTTTCAAACTCACAAGGTGGTGCCTGAACTCTCTTCTATCTCAGATGACAGCCAGTAGCCCTGGTGGCTGCTTAATTCAAACAAAGTCTAAGTAAAATTGAAAATCAAGTATGTCCATTACATTGCTCTCAGTTCAGGTGTTTGTTAGCTATATGGGGCTTGAGGCTGCCATATTGGAAGCAAGTGTCTCAAATACATTTAACTTAGCCAAAACTGAAGTGGGAGGGGAGTTGTGTTCTCCTTCCCTTTACATATACTATCACCCCTACACGCGCACACACACACACACACACACACACACACACACACACACACACACAGCCTCCCTTTGCAACAACAATGGTAAAAGAGACCCCATCCTGTGGCAGTTTGAATGGAGAATGTCCCCATAGTCTTAGGCATTTGAACACTTGGTCCCCAGTTGATGGTGCTGGTTAGGGAGGTTTAAGTGATCCAGCCTTGCTGGCATTTGGAGCTTAAGGTCTTATCCTACTCACTCTTTACTTCATCGGCTTCTTGCTTGCCACAGATGTGAGTGCTCAGCTTCTTGCTCCAGCTGCCATGCCTCCCACTATGATGCTAGACTCACCCTCTGGAACTGTAAGTCAAAATAAACTTCTTCTTTATGTTGCCTTCATGACATTTTATCATAGCAACAGAAAAGAAACTTGTCCTCGTGCCTTTTTGTTGTTTTTGTTAGGTAGAGATAGCTCCCTATAGGACACAGAAACTGCACCAGAGGTACATTCAAGTGAGTCCTTCAGGGACGTCATACCCTTATTCCTTTCCTACTTTTCTAACCCTAACAATGAGAATGTCTTTAGTGTAGGGTAAAGGTATTAATTAGCTTTTCAATATTTAGTTTAATGCACTCATTTCCAGACTTTCTTGGGACTAGTGGCTTAGTGTCTCTACATGGTTGGAGGAGTTTGAAATAAAACCAATAGATCCCAGTCTTTGATTGTGCCCGTAGGAAGGCATTTCTTCCATGGCCCTAAGGACACTCATGGGTGTTTTCTGGAGCAGGGCTTTATAAATAAAGCCTTCAGCATGAACCTGCAATCCGTAATTTAGGAGCAGGCCGTCTGCATGCTTCAGGAGTGTCACTGCCTAGGAACATCTTGAGTTGTTAGCTTTACACCCAGCTGGAGATGCAGGCTGACGGCTCTACTGTCAGCCACTAAGACCTGCAGCTCAGTGATATGATGCGAACCACTGCACCGTGCCCATCAGAGAGCTTGTGAAGCCACATCCACTTTAAGATATGCTCCTCCATAATGCATAATGAGTTTCTCTTCTCTCTCTCTCTCTCTCTCTCTCTCTCTCTCTCTCTCTCTCTCTCTCTCTCTCTCTCTCTCTCTCTCTCACCTTTCACATCAGGATTTGTCTGGTACTCTTTCACATATAGGCCTGGTGCAGTAATAAACTATTGAAAGATTTACCATTGAACTGTCGTAAGGACAGTAGTGAAGACTGAAAGGAAATGTATTTCTACCTCTTTCAAGGATAGTAATAACCGTACAACTGAGTGAACACTGTGTGTGCCTACTTTTGTTCCTTTTCCAAAAGCAACTGCACTGTCTCTTTTGTCAACCAATACTCAGGTACTGAGATTTCTGTGGAGAGCCATGCCAAATACTGCCAAGTCAGAAATCCTGTGCTTAGGCTGCATGCTGTGACCTTCAATTGCTGACGTTTGCTTCACAAGGTCTTGTGTTCTTGGCTATCCTTAGACTATTTACCTTAGAAAGAAGCAGGGAAGTCCCAACTTGGAACTACCCAGAGGATCAAGGAAGTTCTTACAGGGAACTACTCAGAGAACTAGAAAGTTCTATAGGGAATGATTCGGGCTATTGTATTCTTGCCGGGGGGCTAGGGTGAGTGAGATTAGAATAGATCCTATTGACCTTGCTCTATATATATTCTTACTAGTCGGGCATTGAAGTGAATCTTAATCAGAAATTTCCTGACTTGATTCGTTACTTCTCGCATCTCTGTATCCTACTTTCTTTTTTTCTTTTTAAATATGTTTTATTAATTTATTCATATTTCATCTCAATTGTTATCCGATCCCTTGTATCCTCCCATTCCTTCCTCCCTTCCATATTCCCCTTTCTCCCCTCCCCTATGACTGTGACTGAGGGGGACCTCCTCCCCCTGTATATGCTCATAGGGTATCAAGTCTCTTCTTGGTATCCTACTTTCAATCCCCACTCCCTCTTTCAGGTGAACCCTGATTCAATTTTTTCCCGTGGCCTGGGACACAGCAGATTTCTAAGTGTATTATAGCTGCTCCAGTGTGCAAACATGGTAAGCCACGTTTTTCAAAAGCCACGAGTGAAAAGAACCTACTAAGGAATCAGTATAGCAACAAATAAAACATAAATCTTGTTTCTCAACAATCTTATATTCCACAAGAAATGTAGAAGAGAAACCCACAAGCCTAAAGTATTGCCTTTTACATCAACTATTAAGAGCCACATATAGAGATAATTGTCCACTCTGGGTAACATGCTTGGAGTCTTTGCCTAATAGCACCATGACATCATCAAGCCCACTAATAGCTATTAGGGATATCACATCTGGGATGGTTCAATAGAAGGAGTCTGAGTGGAGTCTAAAGTCTGAGTTTCTTTTTGGTCTGACATTTCTGGGCACTAATTAATACACTGCCAGTGACTCAAGACAGGGATGGAAAACATGCCCCGCCACACTAATACCTGCCTCTTTCACTCCACATTTTGTTCTTCCATATATTGATTTCCAGTATTTTAAGTCTGGCCACAGAATGTGCTTTAAGAATAAAAACTGCCTCACATACTCCCTCCCTTCTCTCTCTTTCTCTCTCTTTCTCTCTCTCTCTCTCTCTGTCTCTCTCTCTCTCTGTCTCTCTCTCTCTCTCTCTCTCTCTCTCTCTCTCTCTGTGTATATACATACACACATACACATCCTCCTCTCTCCTTCTACCCCTCTCCTTTCCCTCTCCAAGTGCCTGTGTCTATTTTTTTTCTTGGCATTCTGAGATTTCAGAATACTTAAGAAAATCAGTGCTAAGTGAGTAAAAACCTAATTTGATGGCAAGGCCTAGCAGAAGGGAGATTGGGTACTGGGAAGGGGAAGGAGCAGCAGGTCTGGGAGAATAGAAACCAGAGAGTGTGGTGACTGTGAGCCCTCACCTTAATGATTCTAGAAACAATAAACTCATTAGCCCTTAGAAGCCTCTGTTTTCTTTTTTCTTTTTTTTTTCATTTTATTATTTTATTCATATTACATCTCGATTGTTAGCCCTTCCCCTGTTTTCCTCCCATTCTTCCCTCCCTCCCACTTCCCCCCTTCTCCCCTCCCCTATGTCTATGATTGAGGGAGACCTCCTCCCTACCAAGACCTAGCCGAGGAACATGATATTCTCCACCATTGAGTGGAGAGTGAGATCTGACTCTTACATGAACTCTGGTGCCCCTTTTCTGACCACGTCCCCTGGATGGGGAGGCCTGGCTGCACTCAGAGGAAGGATAGCAAGTTACCAAGAAGAGACTCGATATTCGAAGCCTCTGTTTTCTAATGAAAGACAGAGAGGGATGAAGCTGGATGGGAAGGAAGACAGGAAGAACCTGAAACAAGTAGAGGTCTGAGAAACCACAGTCAGAATATGTCATATGAAAAGATCTATTTTCAATAAAAGAAAAAAATAACTAAAGCAAAGTAAAAAAAATAATAATAATAATAATGGTAATCCCCAGGCTACAGTTTAGCTAGCTGGTGCTTGCCTAGAATACAGACACAGAGTTTGATCCTTTGCACTACAGGAAAAAAAAAATTGATGTCCTTATTATTATCTATTAAGAAACATGCACAAGAAAAGACAGCAAAACCCATGGAGGGGCCAAAATCCTTAAACTTCTCAAATTGCTGAGGATGAGAATAAGGAAAGATGGAGGGTGTGAACTATGGCTATGAAGCAGATCATTGTGATGCCGCTGTCTTATGCTTGACTGCATTTCAGACTGGTGAGATCTGAATAAAGTCAGTGAGCTATATTAACATCAATTTCCAGGTTGTTGTACTGTGTTGTGGTTATGCAAGACATTATTGCTGGGGGAAAGCAGATGCATACTATACAGGGTCTCGCTGTTTAATTTCTTACAGTTTCACATAAAATGACAATGCTCTCAGTAAAATTTAAATAAAATCTCCTATAAAAGGAATCCAAAAAGGTAAACTTTTAATTTGTGTTGAAGAATGAAAAGAAGAGGTACCTTGTATCCAACCTTTCCCCATGACTTACCTTCAGTGGAAACTATTCTCACTCTGCCCTATCAGGCCTGCCTAGCTGTGTGGGAGCCAATTTACAGAAGTGAGCCGTTCTACAAGACACTCTGTAACAACTTACCTCCCAGAAGCCCCTGGACAGCAGAAAAGGGGACTTCTGTAGTTCCTGCCTCAGAAAATCCCTACAGATTTACAGAAAACCCCTTAAGGCTAAGAGAAGGGAAGCCACAAAGGTGTTTCCCATATTTTACCTTTTCCTGTAGGTTGGGTTTAGATTGAGTGTAAGTGAGAGAAGCCACTGGCTGTTGGTATACTTTTTAAAACTATTTTTTTGGGTTCTTATATCTCTACCTCCCTTTCAACCCATATGGTACCCTAATCCCTTCCAATGTCCCCAGACTTGGTAGGAGAGAAAGAAGGTTAGACTACTTCCTGTTGGCTAGCGGCATGGGGTTCCTTGGGACAAGTCCAGTCTTCATCATCAGGATATCCAATTTCTTCTTCTTGTGTCTTTGCCAAGGGCCACTAGACAAACCATAACAACAGCAACTAGGAGCAGCAGAGGGAGCAGCCTCCACAGGCCCTACGGGGGTTACCCCATTTATACCCTCCCCAGAGTCCCCAGAATGCCAAATGTAAACTATCTGCAGCTGGCAAAAAACACGCCTCTGTCAGAGCATGAGGCATAATCACCTGCTGTGAAGCAGCTTCTTATCCCACACCTGGGATTAGAACAAAAATATTCACATAACATAACTGGATTTTTTTTAAAGAAACCAAGATTTCTCACTACAACTGACAATACAATTATACAGCAAAACACTTGGCAATTAATCAGGGCCATTGGGAGGTAGAAAATTTTAATGGTCTGTGTTCCATTTGCTCTGTGACATCATTGTTTGTTCCCAGTGCCTCATGATTAACACACGAATTTTTTTTGTCTTATCATCTTCATGGAAGAATCTCACATTCCTAACTCCCAGGTAAGATAATGGGTTAGAAATTTTCTCCACATGACCTAGTGAAGGATAAGAAAACAATTCACTGTTGGTAGGATTGCCAACTGGTGCAGGCACTATGGATTGAGTGTGGAAGACTCTCAAAAAGCTAAAAATAAATCTACCATATGTCTCAGCTATACCACGGCTTAGCATATACCAAAGGGATTTGACTTCCTACTCTACAGATGCTTGCTGTGCTGTGTTCATTGTTACAATATCCATGATATCTAGGAAACGGAAACAACTGAGAAATGAGTAATGAAAATGAAATACATATCCACTGTGAAAAACTATTCAGTTATAAAGAGAAAGGAAATCTATAGGCTAATAGTAGAACTACAAAGTATTATATTGAGTGATGTAAGTCAGAAAGATAAACACTACATTTTCTTTCTCATCTGTGGCTCATACCTCCAAATCTCCAGATGTGAATATACAATCTCAAGTAACAGCAGAAATCAGGACCATGGGGTAGGAAGGGAAGAATAATAGAGAGGAGACTGGAAAGGTACAAGTGATCTAAAGGGGAAAACGGGAAAAACAGGAAGGGAATTCAATAGAGAAAGAGAAGGATGGAAAAAAAGATAATATTAAGGATATATAAAAAGTCATATCTATTTACCTAAAATTTCCTATTATACATATAAGTCTATGTATATGCATACACAAATGAAAATTTACCACCTGTTCTGACAATGCTTTCTCCAAGGTCCTAAACTATCTAATAATAATAAAGAAAAATCTCTGGCATCAGAGGGCACTTTTTGAATCGTTGGTTAGGGAAGTCCAAGAGACTCCTTAAACTTTATAGGCTATTGCTGTTGTCCTTAGTTGCCTCCAAGAGGTTGAAGATATGCCCCTATTGCTGAAGACACCATGCACTTAGGACACAGGGCCCAAATAATCTGAATTGGATCTGCCCTGAAAACTTCCTCCCTGAGAATAACTTTAATGATACCAGAACCTGCCATACAAGCTTCCAAGGAAAAGAAGCAACCAATAGCACTACCTAGCTATGACATCTGTGAACTAGAAACACCACCATGACAAGACAACTTTAAGGGTAAAGTAGTGGAACACATATCTTGGCAGTAATGAAGAGCTCTCTAATTGGACTTAAGATCTGATGAGCAACAGGAAAATCATGCCTGGTAATGGAAACCTAACCAACTACCTAGAGCATGTAAGGTCATGGATCTTGGAGAAGAACCTACAAATGCCACTTTACTAAACTAGAATTTATCCATATACCCACAGATAAGCATAGTTGTGATCCCTTATCAAAGATGAAGAACACTACAGGAAACTTCAACTGATGAAACAGCAGAGAGCAAGTGAGTGTATGGTGTCCAACCCCAACATTTACAGCACCTACAACATTACCCAGACCTCTGGCTCAGAGAACATCATGGAAGAAAGGCCAGAAAGTTAGTAAGAGCCAGAGGAATGGGATGTTTGCTGTCAGATTGTGTCTCCTAGAAATGTTGGGAAGTTCACACTCATGGAGTCTCAACAAAATGGCTTCTCAAATAAGACCTGAGCAAGAACAACTCTAAAGACAGGCTAACATGAAATGAGGAAATCTCATAGAGTCCTGCCCTTAGACAAAAAACTACAGGCAACTAAGGAATGCTGAGAGGAGGAGAAACAGTCTTCCCCAATAAAGAGGCCCTCAATTGGTTATCCAATACCAAGTGGTCATCACTGAGATCATATAAACACAAATAATACTATACAACCTTATCAGGATGTATTTATATATATTATATACTTATTTATATTTATATTATTACTATATTATATTTATATGATAAATAATATTGATATTTATATGTATTATATATAGAAAGATGATGATAGATAGATATAGATATAAAGAAAAAGAGGCCATGAATATGAGAGAAACAGAGCAATATGGTACATTGGAGGGGTTGGAGAGAGGAAAGGGAAGAGGGAAATGGTGTAATTATTTTTAATTTTATATAATAAATAAATATATTTTATATAATTTCATATATTAAAACTTATTGAAAAATAAAGCAATATACTCTACTCCAAAGAAAGGATAAACTTCAGAAAACCCACAAAAGAAGTAACAGGACTGTGGGAAAGATTGAGAACAAGAGCCACACTACAAAAGGAAGCCTAGCTGTACACAGCCCAGCCCCACTGCTGCTCGGAGAAGGAGGGGAGACAGAAGCCTCCCTCATCCAAAAGACAAGCCAGACAGCCTTTGTGAAGAGAGGTTATGCTCACAGATCAATTCCACTTCATTGGCAAAGACACCCACAGACAAAGTCAAAGAACTTCCCTCTGCATTCCCACCAATCCTAGCACAGGAGCAGCCTCAGTTCTTGCAGTCCTAAAGGAGAATTGATGCCAGGGCACAGGCACTGTGTGCTATCAAGGGTTATTTTATCAGGTAAGAAAACAAAAGCACAAAATAAGTACACCCTCCATAGGGGAGGGCAGTCCACGCCAAGGGGCAATATCCAAGAACTGTCCCTAGCGTTTGAACTTATAATTCCTAGTCTGACATTTCTTTACCCTTTGCCACTCCCTGAAGTGGTCGTGAGTTGCTTCCTTCCTTGAATAGGGGAAGGAAGGCATCCTTAGGAACAAGCCTTAACCATAATTCATTCTGTTACAATTAACTACACAGCATATAGAAATCACATGTAAATATTCAACAACCCACACGATTGATAACTTTACAGAAGAAAGAGCAATGGTGCCTACTGCATGTTGGGGTGGGAGGTTGCCTTGCGGGAACCAGCTGGAGCCTGCGGAGACTGGCTTTTTTGTTTTTCTAAGAGCCATATCTTTCCTCGTACTTAACAAGTCCATACCCAGTGCATTTAACCCCAACTTCCTTTTCAATGCTAACATTTTTCCATGCTAACAAATATACCAAGTGAGCAGAAGCCAAAGCAAGCTGGTGTATCTATTCTTCTATCTTCTAAAGTAGGCAGGATAGATAAAGAAGGCCACTAATTATTAAAGGAAACAATCATCCAGAAGATAAAACTATTGTAAATGCATATGAAAGGGGTTTTGGGAGCTCCCAGTTTCATAAAACAAACACTAATACGCATAAAAGGTAAGATAGTTCTCAATATAGTGATAAAAGGTGACTTTGAAACTCCACTCTCATATAGGTCATCCAAATAATGAAGACAAGAACTGCAGAGTCAAATGGACTTAACAGACAGACACAGAATATTCCACCCAACAGACATGGACTATATACTCTTATCTACAGCTGCTGGGGAACACTGTTCTCTAAGCATGATGTTGACCACTTCAACTCTGCAGTTGCAATTACTGACCTGTAATTACTGACAGGAGACCTGAACATTATTGGGCCCATTAACCTTCCACCATGGAGTAGGGTGCCTCTCACGAGGCTCTGCCCTTCCTGGGTATATACAGATATGTAACAGTTGCTACGGGTAAAGGGCTCATAAGTATATATAGTCAGATAATAGTTTCTGGGGTTAGGAGGGCATGTTTTCAGTGGTATAGTGCTCCTAGGCAAATAACTTCTGCATTAGTCAGGTTCTCCAGAGTAACAGAACTTTAGAATGAATAGATAGATAGATAGATAGATAGATAGATAGATAGATAGATAGACAGATAGATAGGGATGGATGGATAGACAGACAGACAGACAGACAGACAGACAGACAAATAGACAGCCAGCCAGAGGGGATTTATTAGAATGACTCACATTCTGTGGTCCAGATAATCTAAGAATGGCTGCTTATGACCCAAAGGTCCAAGAGTCCAGTTGTTGTTCAGTCCATGAGGCTGGATGTCTCAACTGGTCTTCAGTATGCACCAAAACCCGAAAGCAGTAGGCACTCATGCCAGGAAAGGAATGGACTTTCTAGGAGGCTGAGAGCAAAGAGGCAAAAGCACAAGCTTTCCCCTCCTGTGCCCTTATATAGGCTTCCAGCAGAAGGTGTGATCCAGATCAGAGGTATGTCTTCCCACCTCAAAGATCTGGATTAGAAGTGCATCTTCCCACTTCAAATTAAGCAAAAATCCCTCACAGGTGTGCCCCTCCATTTTGGTGTTTTAGTTCATTACAGATGTAGTCAAGTAGGCAACCAAGAATAGCCATGATGACTTCTCACCCATACTCTTGTAAGTAACCCTTACCCATGTTCCTGTTAAAAATTACCATAATTCAACTTTTTGTTTCACAAAGGCAGACCTGGGTAGGATCAATTCTTTAGACTGTCATGGATAAATAGATGTTTGTTCATTTCCCCAGGAAATTTTTACACAACAACAGGGGACCCCCCTGAAAAATTGATGGCATTCTATTCCTCCAAGCAAGTCTTGAACAAGTACAAAGGAATCAGATAATTGTGTAATAAAACTAGAAATCAAGAGGGGGAAACCACAGGATATACACAAGAGCAATTTTGTCAGAAACTTTAGTGAGGACACTTCTTACTTTGTAGCTATGAGTGCTTGCATTGGAAAATAACCCTGAGGTCTTAGCACAACAAGAAGGAGGATCCAAACCCCAATGCAGCTGGCAACACTAAATAATGAAGATTGTTGCAGAAATCAATGAAATATGACTACAAAACAATATGTGGACTCAACTAGAGAATCCGTTCTCTGAAAAATTCAAATATCACAGACATGCCTTCTTGTCCAACCAAAAGAAAGAGAAAAGACACAAAACAATAAAATTAGAGATAAAAAGAATAATGTCACTATAAATTCCAATCAAATACAGAGGATCATTAGGTAATCTTTTGAAAATTCAAATTACAACATGGAAAATCCAGAAGAAATGTGTAAATTTCTAGATTCACATGACCTATCACAATTAGATAAAGAAGATATAAAAATGTAAACAGACCCCAAATAAGACATGAGATTAAAGTCATAATTAAGAGTATCCTAGGAAGGAACAGCAGGGTTAGATGAATTCACTGCTGCTTTCCACGAAACAATTAAGGAGCTGAGGTCTTCAAACTCTTCCAATAAAACAGAAGGGAAGAAACACTACCAAACTCATTTTCTAAAGCTATATCACACCAATACCAAAGCCACATAAGGACACAACAAAAACGAAAATTATAGACCAGTTTCCTAAATGAACATAGAGGCCATAAAAGTTGAAAAAATATATAATTGCAAATAAATTCAAGAAAATGTTAATGTCATACACCTTAACGTTCCATCGCAGAGATTAAAAAATGAGTCCGCATATACAAAGCAATAAGAGCAGCATAAAACATAGATAGGTCAGTGGACAGAAAGTACATGATCTTCAATAGGTGCCTTAAAAGCATTTAAGAAAGTCCAGCTCTCCTTCTATGATAAAAGCCCCAATGGAAATGAAGAATAGGGGGATCACACTTCAACATAATAGAGTGTACGATGAGTCTATAGCCAATGTTACACCAAATGCGGAAACCCAAAGCTATTTTCTGTAAAATCAAGAATAAGAAGGCTACCCAGTCTTCTCATTCTTATTCAATATGGGATTTTAAGTCTTAGCTAAGCAATAAGATAAGAGAAAGAAATAGGAAGGATATAACCAGGAAAGAATTATACCTCTTCTTGGGTGACATGATCTTATTCTTAAATGGTCCTAAGGACTTCCCCTATAAAGATACTTAGATCTAATAAACATGTTCAGCAGAGAATCAACATACAAAATCAATAGACAAAGCAAAACAGATTTTTTTTATAGACCAATAATAAAATTTTCAAAAAGAAATCTAGGAAAAATAATATTTATAATATCTTCAAAAATTAGACAATAAACCTAACAAAACAGGTAAGACTTTACAATGAAAACTTTAAAGGACTGAAGTCAACATGAGCATATTGAAAGGCCTCCCATACTCATGGATTGATAGAAATAATTTCATAGCTATTACTATACTACAAAAAGCAACCTACATATCCAGTTAAGTCACTCTCAAAATCTTAATGGTATTCTTCATAGAGCTAGACAAAATAATTCTAAAACTCATATATAAGCACAAAAGACATCCAAATAGCCAAAACAATCACTTGCAGAAAGTCTAGTTCTGGAAACATCACAATACCCAACCTTATACTATATTACAGATGTGCAGTAGTAACAATAGTATTATATTGGCACAAAGGCACAGAAAAACAATGGAATTGAAGAGCACCCAGGGACAAACCCATGCAGCAATAGCCACCTAATCTTTGGCAAAAGTGTCAAAAACAACAACAACCACAACAACAACCATACAACCCCTTGAATCAATAGTGTTGGGAATGTTGGATATCCACGTGGAGAAGAAGGAAGCTAAATCCATATATCACATCCCGCGCATGTAAAAAGTGGGTAAAAGGCCTTCATATAAAACCATAAACAATACAACTTCTCAAAGAAAACATTTCAAGACACAAACACAGGCAAGTACTTCTTGAAAAGGACTCTAATGTCAAAGGAAATAGTTCCAGAAACTGAAAATAGAAATACATGCAATTACAAAGCTTCTTACAGCCCACAGCAGCAACAAAACTCTGGCAACTATACATCTGTCAGGGTTTAATATATAGAGTCTATAAGGAACTGCAAAAAAAAAAAGCCAAAAACAAGCCATCCAATCAACAAATGGGCTAATGAATAGAGATTTCTAAAACCAGAAAGAGAAGAATCCAGTAAACATTTTAAAATTTTTTCAACACTCTTCCACATCAGAGAACTGCAAATTAAAGCTACTTTTTTATTTAATTTCGGGGCTGGAGAGAACATTTGTTGCTCTTCTGAAGGACCTGTGTTTGGTTTCCAGCACCCATATGGTGCCTCACAACTGCCTGTGACTCCAATTCCAAGGGATTCAATGCCCTCTTCTAGCATCTGCAGATACCTTCACCCACATGAACACACACACACACACACACACACACACACACACACACACACACTTTAAAAATTAATAAATATTTATGTTCATTTCTTACCATTCAGAGTGGCTACCATCAAGTAAACAAATGAAAGCAAAATCTGGCAAAGATGTGTCGGAAGGGGGACATTTACACATGGCTGGTGTACAGCTAGTGAGAAGTAAACTGGTGCACCATTATTCAACCCAGTGTGGCAATTCCTCAAAAATCTAAAATATAATCAACATATGATCTAACCACTCTACTCCTTGGCACATACCCAAAGCAGGCCCAGTCAGCACACAGCACAGGTATGAGTACATCTGTATTTATTGCTACATGTTCACAAAAGCTAAGATATGGAACCAGATAGATGCCCATCAACATATAAGTAAATAAAGAAAACACATACAATGGACTTTTTTATTCAGCTGCAAAGAAGAATAAATAATAACATTTTAGAAAAATGAGTAGATCTAGAAATCATTATGTTAAGTGAAATAAGGCTCAGACAAATATTGCCTGCTCTCTCTAAAGTGTAGAATCGAGATTTATATATACATAGAATATACACACATGTAAACACACACCTATGGCATAAAACTAGGAACTGGACTATGGGAGGGAAGGAAGAGATCTAAAGGGTAGGGAAAGAGGAAATGAGAGAAGAGTTGGATACATACATACATACATACATACTTACATACATATAAATGTGTGTGTCTGTGTGTGTGTGTGTCTGTGTGTGTGTGTGTGTGTGTCTGTGTGTGTGTGTGTGTGTGTGTCTGTGTGTGTGTGTGTGTCTGTGTGTGTGTGTGTATGATGAAAGCAAAGATGTAACTCTTTCAGGCAAAGAAAAGGACCAGCAAAATGGGGAAAGTGGTGAAGAACAAATAAGAACAAAGCATGATTTTATATATATACAAAAATGTCACCATGAAATCCATTTCTTTGTGTGCTATCCAAACACTAGTTAAAAGGGCCAAGTACTCCCTTCCTACTCGTTCCCTATGAGAAGAGTTGGGACATGCACCAACAGCTGCCTTCTAGGTGTCTAGGGACAAAGCTAAGCTGGTAGAGGTGCCTTTGAACTCTGGATTGCTAGGCCGCGCCCCTTTCACATTTCAAATGCCCCCCTTCCATCCCAGGGTACCAAGGAACCTCGTTCTGTTGTCTCCTCTGCTCAGTTAGTCCCTTGAAAGCCTTCATGCACTAGCATATCAAGACTGAAAACAACACATAGCAATGTACACTGTCTCTACAGAGTGCTTTAACACTTCTTAACAACATAAGAATACTTTCTCCACTTTATGAGTATGAGAGCTTAATATACACACACTTAAGATACTAAACATTGTCCACAGCATTAGTTAGCAGGAAATCTGAAACTCAAATTGAAACTGGCCTGCATGATTTGTTAATTTTCAATTAACCTCACAGCCTATCCCTCATTTTCATACTGTATAACATCATTCAAGCTACTGTAAAACAAGTGAGCTGAAATTTTAAAATAGTTCAAACATAATAGGAACACATATCGCAGTTCCCCACCACCATACTGCATGGCCAATAGCCTTGGGGGGCAGCTCTCCTCCGTGCTCCATTCGGCTCTTTATCCATTCATGGAGCCATGTCGACAGAAGTGAGGCAGGAGTGGGGGGGGCCCTTTAGTATGTGGCTGTCTTTATTCCATTTAGAGAAAAGATGCTTTCATGAGACACCTGCTATGGTTTCAATAACCAATTAGGCCTCCAGAAAGTTCATGTTCAGATCCTAGCCCTCAGTATGATGGTGTTAGAAGGTGGAGCCTTTGAGAGGCAAGTGAGATTAGCATCCTTTAATGAAAGACGCCAGGAAGATCCCTACCCTTTTGCCAGTGAAGATACAGCAAAAGGTGCCATCTGTGAAGCAGGGCATGAGCCCTTGGGACACATAGGGTCCTGGACTGAGAACAATAGTGATAAATTGCGGTTGAATTTATTCTCAGATTTGGATTTTTCCAAAGACATTTTCACCTTAACAAAAAAAAAATATATTAAGCCAAAAGGTACTTCAGTGGGATTCTAGCTGTCCACCAGGCACTGGGCAGCACTCACAGAGACCTAAGGGACTTTGCTTAGTCCTCCTTTGACTCCCCAATGCTGGCAATGTCTGCCAAAACACAGAGCCAACCAATCCTGTCTCCCCAAGCATTTGAGCACACAAAGAAAGACGACTGTGGCAGAGCAGAGGCACATTAGACGATCGTCCAACCTCCAAATGTGTTCCTGACTTCTGAAGGTAACTGAACACTTACTTCACCCTTTCTGCAATAGTGTTTCCAATTATGAAATGAGGAACAAGCCAGAATGCGGAGTCAACTCCAGGCTAAGAAGAGTCTCACACACTGCAGTGACCCTGTAAGAGCTTAGACATTGATACATGACTTGGGTCCAAGATGGCAGGTGGTGCCCATCCAACTCTGTAGTGTACCCTCACTAAATGCCCAGGAATGGCTGCCGTGTGCACTGAAGCTTTCCTCCGGTACTATAAGGGAAGGGGTTGATTTCAGCTCTTTTTTTTTTTTTTTTTTTTTTTTTAACCACACCTGAGATTAGAAGATATGATTAATGAAGACTGGGGAAGTGGTACCACCCAATAGGTTTGTGGGAGTGTATGAAGGCTCCATGTGGCTGACCCATTGCTGCTTTGTCTTCATGTGCCCCTGTAACCCTTATTCCTGGTGATTTCTTTTGTGGCTTCATTTTGTACCATAGGGAAAATATAAACATGCCAGAAAGGTAAACCGAATATTTGTGATTGCTCACAAAGCAGTGAAAAGCTCACTGAAGACTGCCCATACAGCAGCACATAGGCGTTACCTAAAGAAAATGGGTCATCAAGGGCTGGCTCTGCCTCAAAATCCATTTTTGTGCATCCCAGAAAGACTCATGTCAAAGGGGGTGCTGCTATTTTCCACTGTGAACCATTGACCCATTGAGAAATCAATGGAGACACACAAACAAATAAAAAGCAGCCTACTTCTTTCTTTTCCTTGGAGAAATATAAAGGGCTCAATTCACTTGCTTAGTAAATTATAAATAAGGGGGCTATGGAACAATTCGATAAAAATATAACAAGAAAAGTAGTGAGGAAAGTTATAAGATGCAGAGAAAGGGCAGCATTATTTCTTTTTAACCCTTTCCTTCAATCTTTCAGAACCAACCACCTTATTTAAAAAAGAGAAATAACAGGGGTTTAGCTCTGTGGATGTTCTCTAGCAAGTGTGTACCTGTGCAAAGAAGCAAACTGGGTGTTCCTGGATCTCCCGTAACAGCCCAATAAATTATATCTACATCGTATGTGTCTCCTGAAAATTCTGCTTCCCTGTTCTGGTTCAGAACTTCAATTTTGACATTTTCTTTCCATCAGGGAAGTCTACTAGCTCACCAAGGAATAAAGAATTCTACCAAGGAAGAAGGAAATCATTCTCAGCCATATAGCCTGACGTGGTCAATAAATTGTAGGCAAATCGATGTGTCTTTTTAGATAAGTGAGCCGATTCTCCCCAAAGTACATCAGCATCTTTCCACCACCATGCTTGATGTGGCACATGGACAGGTTGCTCCATCTGACTGGAAAAGGATGTGAGGAGGAAAATGAGTGCCCCTGGCCCACACTGGACATGTAGCACAGAGAAAAAAACATTATCTCTATAGCCACTGAGATTTGAGGATTTGTGAAGATTTGGGTGTCAATATGACTACATTAAAGGATACCCAGAGAGCTGGTAAAACGTTCCTGGTAGATATGTCTGAGGAGGTGTTTGTGGAAGAGGCTGGCATTTGAATCAATGGGGGTAAGAAAGAACTATCTTCACCCAATGTGGACAGAGACTGTTCAACTGGCTGAAGGCCTGGAATGCTGGGGCACTCTACCGGCCTTTGGCATCTGAACTCTGTGTCTATGGCATTCAGTATCCCAGACTTGTGCCAGCACCACCTAACTTCTCAGGCCTTTAGACCTGGACTGAGCCCCCCATGGTTTCTTTGGCTGCATATCACATTGTGGGACTTCACATCTTCCATAATTGCATGAGCCAATTCCTGTAGTTGCCCACCTGCCATCAATCTGTATGTCCTGTGAATTCTCTCTCTTTGGAGAATTTGACTTTCCAGGTTGTTACTGTGGAAAAACCTAACCGTCCTGAAGGCTATGCTCCCCTCCAAAAGAAAACTAAATTCTCTTTAGTTTTCAGCTGCTAGGTTTCTGCCCATGCTTCAAGCATAAGAGAAAAACTGCTACCTGCCTGGTGTGTCGTTACATATAATGACTTCCGATTTGTAACATCCTAAGGACTGCCCTTATTTTATTAAAAAAAAAAAAAGAAAAAGAAAAAGAAAAAGAAAAGGAAGGAAGGAAGGAAGAAACTCTAGCTCAAAAATCTTAAAGAATTTCCCAAGACCCATAATAAATGAGTCACCCTGGAACTGAACAGGCTCCTGTCTAATTCTCAAGTCCATATTCACCACCTCAGGATTATTCCAGAGAAACCCAATTTGTACCACCCAGCCATAGTTGCTATTGTGCTTGTGCTTCCTTATGTTAGGGTAGAGTCAAGTTTATAACAAGGAGAACTGGGGGCAGGAAGATAGCTTCACAGTTGCTTGCTCTGCAAAGGTGAGGGCCTGTGTTGAGGTGTCCAGGACCCATCTCATGCTGGACACAGCTGTGCACACCTATAATCCCAGGCTTCCTACGGCAAGATAGGAGGGAGACAGGGCAGCCTTCTATACCTCCTGAGCCTGTTAGCCTGGAAACAGCAGCAACAAAGGAGAGGTGGGAAGAGGACTGACACAGGAGGATGTCCTCCGTCCTCAACACACACATGCTGTAGAATGCAGGTACACAAACACCCCCAAGGCACAGAGAGAGAGAGGGAGGGAGGGAGAGAGTGGGAGGGAGGGAGGCACGGAGAGAGTGGGAGGGAGGGAGGCACGGAGAGAGTGGGAGGGAGGGAGGGAGGGAGGAAGAGTTGTGTTTTGTTTTGTTTTGTTTTGTTTCAAATAAAGAAAAACAAGAATGAATGTTTCAAGACGTGAGTGGGCAGGGCAACACTGTCTCAGTGGGAAGCTCCCATCTAGGAGACTTGTGATCTGGTCACTCCGTATACAACTTGGAAACAACTGACTCTCAGAGAATGTCTTACATGCCCCCAAAGAAAATTCTGGTAATTATAAAATTACATATTCTAATAACAAAATAATTAATGCAAACTTGTATCAAAATGTAATCTCGCTTATTTCTAAGAGGAGAGAGTTGTTGGTAGCTGATCACAAGATATACCCCAAGAGCTTTGATGTCTTGCTTAAAGAACTAAATATTTATAAACCTTTTAAAAATAAATTGTTGTGCAAGTGTCATGCTGGGTCCTGAATCTCCATTGTTCTCCAAATAAACAAAGGAGTTTAGCTCAGAGAAATCTACCAAGAGCCTCCCAGGAGGAAAGACTCCTCCAAACCCTGTCCAAAGCAGATGGGGACACAGAGCTCCTGCACTGTGCAGTCCTGTGTGTGTATTCTGTGTGCATGCCAAGCCACAAGATGTGGGCAACAATATGAACAGGTTCACCACACTGTGACACCCCACCTTGAATAAGACAGGACCCAGAGATCTAAAGATTAAATTACTCTTAAAAGAATACCACACACACACTCACATATACACTTCCCTTCTCACACACACACATGCACACTCAGCACACACCCCCACACGCATTCCCTCTCTGTCTCTGTCTCTCTCTGTGTCTGTGTGTGTGAGTGAGAGAGAATGTGATGTGCAACAAATAAATATTTATATATTTTTTCAAACATTATCTCTTAGGGTTTTCTGCCATATTACAAACAGAGCATCAGCCTTTTGGAAGCACAGTGGTCCTCCCCGTCCATGCTGCCAGCACCAGCTCACAGGCTCGCAAAGCAGGCACACTGGCCTTAACTAAACCTTCTTCCTCTGTCTGAACTCATTCTCACACTTCTTTAGACATCCATTTTTAATTTCCGACTTTGACAATGACCTTTACTAATCTTATCAATATGGCCTTCTAAATATCTGATCTCATCATTAACATTATAACACCAAAGGATTTGTAACAAAACCTCTCTGTCTAGGAACAGCCACGTAAGCTGCTTCATAAGCAAAATCTCCTTGAGGCTATTTTGGGCATCAGTCAACAGGTGAGGAAGAAAGGGAGAGATAAGGCGGGCCTACCTCAACAGTCGGCTCCGCCCAAGAGAGCAAGAGCGGTGGTCCTGAAGTCTTTCTGCTCCATCTCTCCTGGGGATACTGAAGAATGCCTGCAAAGCAAAACAACATATGTAAATTTTGCAGAAAAAATAATAAACTGGTGAGGCAGGACCCCTGAGCTTCACACCACCTTTGCTCTGGTGAGTCATGCTACTGACTTGGCACGAAATCTTCTTGCCTCTGCAGCCGAGGTGTCTTCACTCCATGCTCATGTCTGTGTCCTGATTTCCCTAAACACTGTCTAATAACTTTCTCTGAGAGCAACTCGGGTGTGATGCATCCCGATTACCCACCCTCTCTCTGATTCCCATTTTTGGAGCTTCTTCCAAGGTGCTTCTCTGGGCTCAGTTTCACAGGATTTCATTATGCTCCGGCTAGGGCTGCCCAATCAGCATGTGATGTCAGAAAGTATTCTTACCTGTGAAAAACATCCTGCTCCCCAGCATAAGGTAATGCTGGTTGATCACTGTGTTTGGAGTAGGACGAATCTCACTGCATCCCAGAGTTGTACAGAAAGCCAGACTAGACCCAGTGAAGACTCTTTCTTCACTCAGTAGTGCCGGAATGTAAAGTACCCTGACTGAAATCACTGGCAAAGGGACTTTTGAAGCTATCACAGTGACATATACAAAAAGAAAGCAAGCAACGCTCAGAAATGGGAAGTGAGAGATCATATTGCTTGATCCAGCTATGCCTGCCCCCATATGAGCTTCATTTAAAATGATAATTTGTGTAAACTGACCCTTTTCTTTTTCCTAACAAGTATTGGTTGATTTTCTGTCCCCTGAAATAATAAATTATAACTTATATCTCAAATTTTGCATTCTACATCTAGCCTTATTCAACACAATCCTTTCATTCTAAAATCTCCAAAGCTATAAAACTCAAAACAAATTTTATCGTATTGACTGTACAATAAAAGCAAAAAGAGGCACTCTGTGCGTGGGAGGGTTGTTTTGTTTGTTTTTGTGGTTTTGTTTTTTTGGGGGGACTTGTTTTGGGTAACATATGATTGCCTCTTAGATAAAGTGAGAAAATCACCTGTATTATTGGCATAGTACCTACTGTCAATTTTCCATAGATAACCCAGTGAGTTCTCATGCTAAACTGGAAACATAGGCCTTCTAACTTAAAATTTTAAAAAAGAAAAGAGGAACTATCCCACATTTTTTTCTGCTTCTGATGTGGGGAGGGGGCTTGAAAGAGAGGGTGGAAAAGACCCAGCTTGATGAATTTGAGGAGAGGAAACAAAAAAGGGGAGAAAACACAGAGAGATGGAAAAGGGCCCTGGATAAGGCACCTTCATTCCCCATCCTTAGGCCTAAACCTGGAATGCCCATCCCTATAATGCTATAAAAGACTGCCGCTGGCCACAACCAAGTGATGGGCATGCTGACCTCCAACATCTCCTTATTCACTGAAGAGTCCTTAGTGCATGCCCACATCACAGAGTACTGGGTGTCTGCGAAGGCAGGTGAGGTGGGAAGGGCTTTCATCTAGGCATCTTCAGTCACTAAGGAACTATTGAAGATGCTTCTAAAGCACAAGACACAAAAATGATCATATTTTCTGATCATCAAACCCTTTCCTGAGGCTAGTAAAGACCACTGTTTAATGTAAAAGTCATGTCTTTCAACACCCACACACAGCAGACCAGCAATTCTCTCTCATTCTTCCTAACGATAGCGTATAACTAGTCAGAACTGGAAGTCAGTAGTATTATTAATAACAAGTATCAAAAACTCAGTCCAGTCAACATGATGTTGCTGAGTCCTGTAGGATTTTCACCAAGGCTTGTTATAATGCATTCACTGAGCATAAACTGCACAGTCTCAACAGGCAGGGATGGTTGTTCTTAATAGTTGGGAAATTACACTAGGGAAATAAATACAATCTTTTGGAGAAATGAGAAGGAAGGAACTGGTTTAAAGTATAGCATTTAAGTCCTCCATTTTTCATGCCCTTTAAATTATTTCTTTCTCTTTCAGGATGAAATGAATTTAAAGCAACATTTTTATAACTGAGTAGAAACAATTTATCTAGAAACAACAGATTTCATTATTTGAAGATAATTTCTGCACAGTGATACTAAAAATGACAGAAAATTCAGGAAAATGACAACCAACTTAAAAGTTGTGCCCAACCAAAATAAAAAGAAAGTTCCAATTTGGAAGCTACAATTTCACTGTGCTCAATTTTCAATAAACTCAGTGGAAGGAACTGGATAGAACACTGAGCCACAGTTGAAAAGATTTAAGGTTTCGTTTATCTCTGCCAGTGATTGCCTCTGTGAAAGAAAACCATTCAATATCTCCAGAAATCAGCTGTGATGATCTCTAAGGGCTAAGTCCAAGTTTATGAGAATAAGAAAACTACTTCGTGTTATAGAGAATGTCTCAAATTTAAAGAAATTATGAGTTGGATAGTAGCATATTAATGACAAGTATAGTGGCACTGATTTTATTAAGAGTAAAATAAGATCTATTAATGAGCTTTTATATACTAAGTATGTATATGCCAGTTATAACTATCAACAGTAGAAATAAGTTATTATCACTATTGTAAAGATCTCGAACTTAAGAAACATTGCATTTAATAAATTTCTAAGAATTACACAAATATTCAAGGTTGGAGTCTGCTTTTAAACAGTTATAATTCAAAGCTGGGGGAAGCATCATTGATTGCTCTGTTACTCTATGAAATTCCAATGACGTGTAGAAGGGTGCTTTGGGCTCTACATTGCGACTGCTGAGAACCATGTGAATTACTATGATGGAGATGCGAGTGTCATCTGTCCTGGGATTATAACCAGAAGCTGGACAAACAACCAGCTACTATATTTTCTAGAAATTCCACTTGCTTCAAGGTAGAGCTGGCAATCTGTCTCTCTAATAGAATGTTAAGGAAGTGGACTTGCAGACTATGTTTTGGGAAGTAAGGGGATTATTACACATCCTTTCTTGAGATCCTATAGCAAAGAACTCCAAGGCCATAAAATAGGTGGGCACTTGAGTAACCTGGATCCCCAAGACATCACGTAGAGATGTTTAGCCTGTTGCTCATGACACTTATGTGAAGTGATGATGTTTGGGACAAAAGAATTCTCTCTATGAAAGACACGAACTCTCTAGGGATATTGAAAGGGGGGAATCAAACTGTCCTAGCCTATTTTGACACTATGTCTTTGACACAGGGTTTTGAGAGCAATAGGCTATTTCACAGTTGTGTATAACCCAAGGACCTCAGATGTTGGACACTAATAATCACCAAAGATTTACCTGGAGCAATGGTTTCAAGTTCGTTTGTCCCCATCAATAAAAATAAAAGACATGGGTTATCCTAGGAGTACTAACACAGAAATATGCTTTCTCAAGAATTTTTACAGAAAATTAAGAAATCGAGGAAAAGCGAGAGAAACTCTTAGGAGTGTGGAGAGGTTTAACTCCTATATCTGGGATTTTTATAGGAGTATGACAGAAACTAGACAGAGATGGAGGTAATCTTTCTTGAAGGTGGTTAATTAGTTGGGCTAACATGGCTCAGATTGACCCATAAAACCTAAGTTTGTTCCCTTAGCCCAACCCTGGAGATGGTCATGTACAGTCCAGCCTATTAGGGTGGTTAACTGCCGACCCTCTTTACCTATCCCCGACTCTGGCTTTGTTAGTTATTGACCTTGACTGTCTGCTAGCTGTTAGTCACTTTGCCAGCTTTATTACCCTTGGACCTTGTGGGTGTCTTGCTAACTATTAATTATGCTAAGCTCTCTGGCTTTGTGAGTTGCTGACCTTGACTATCCTCTAGTCATTAGCTACTGGCTGCATTTTATCTACCTCAGACCTTTGCAAGTATTGCAGATACTGTTAACTATAATACGCTATCTTTGTTCTCACCACTGCAGTTTTCATGGTTATCTCTATAGGATGATCTGGGTTCTGTTTCCTTAAATGGGGAAGACTCATTAGAAGTGGTCTTTACGTATAGCAATCTATCATAATTAGCAGCACTATATAAAAAACAAGGTTATGTAATAAACAGCCATACCTATCATGTTTCCCATGGAAGCTGACCAGCTGACTCAACACTGCTAGCCTTGTTTCTTAGAACCTGTTTGCCTCTTATTGAATATGTTTGGTTATTTCATATTAAGTTGTAAATAGCGTCATGTTTCACTGTTTTAACCCTCACACCCCCTTACCACCTTAGCATCCATTCCTACTGTAACACATGTGGGTAACTTGTAGTTTTCACCATGGACGCTTTTCACTATGACTTGCTGTTATTCCTGTCTCTTTGTGGTAACTATGAAGTGAACAACATATGCCTTATAGCTACACATATCAGTTATGAATTATTCCTCTAACATGTGAAGCTGATCATGTCTTTTGGCTTAGTCCTTTGCCTGACTTTTAAAGCTATCCTATCCCTCACTCCCCCAAAAGGAAGCAGAAATAGCATGATAGTAATTTAACATTAGACTAGCCTAGTTACTGTATTGGTTTCTTACGGATGCTGTAACTACCACAAAATGGATGATTTAAGAAAAGAAGTTTCTTCTCTAACAATTCTGGAGGCCAGAAGTCTGGGGTTATGAGGGACAAATTGTTCCACATCTTTCGCTAGCTTCTGGTGGTCCACAGCAACAGTTGGTATCCCTTAGCTAGCAAGCACATGGTTACAGCCTTTGTCTCTGTCCTCATATGACCTTCTTCCCAGAGGATCCTTGTCCAGATTCCCCTTTTCCTAGAAGGCTATTCATCAGTCATACTGGATTTCAGGCCCATCCTAATTGAATATAACCTTAACTTGGTGAAATCTGCAGATAACATTAGTCTCAAAAAGGTCACATTCAGAGAGACTGGGCTGAGACTTTTATACACATTTGAAGAGTCAATTCCACCCCAACAGCTACTAAACCAGTCTCATCTTGTAGCTGGGTTCCTAAAGCTGTCATCCTATGACCTAACCTAAAAATAATGCTTGGGGCTCAGTCTTGAAATTCTTCAAATCTTAGCCTCTTGCCCGTGGCTCCTAGGCTGCTTCTCTCTTCCACTTTCACTGGAGCTGGAGTCCTGCCTCTGCACCTCCAACCCAAGCAGCCCTTCCTATCTGCCCTTGGTACAGACACCACCTCTAGATCCCAGCCTGTTGCTTACTACAGTGCTGTCACCAGAGACTGACTACCCCCACTCATCTACCCATACCTACTCCTGTTAATGGACAGGACTCCCAGGTTAATAAACTGCCCTGATGGCCACTCATCACAGAAAACAATTTTCCATCACTCCAAACCCCCCAACCCCCACAAAATGTGCTTCTGGTCTGAGAAGGAAGTCAGGATAAACACAAGATCCTAGCCCTGGGAAGGTGTGAACAGCTGGCAAAAAAGTATCCAGCAGAGCCCAGGCCTTGCTACCACAGAATGGAAAATACTGTGTAGACACCAAGACTTTGGGGCTGGATACTCACCATGAAGTCACAGGGTCAGCACTAGTAGTGGATATCTAATTACTAGAGGCCCATGCAGACTGTGGTCTGAAACATAAGAGGACTGGCTCAGATAAGAAAGAAGGCAGCCATCTGTGTTGACATTGAGAAGGAGGATGGGAGTCCCATAGGTCTAAGTCACTGGCTCACATCTCCATATCCAAGAGTAGTAGCCTCAGGTAAATCTGGTATGAAGCTAGTTTCCTGTTCAACTTCTCGTGTACTTATATTTGGAGAAGAAATGCACACATTGCCAAGGATGGGCAGCGTAATCCCAGAGAAGAAGACATGCAAGGGAAAGTTAATAAAATGGATCCAACTGGGAGTTAATTTAGAGATTATCTTCTCCCTCCTAATTTCACAAATGAAGGACCTACTTCCACCTGTCTATTATAAGCCAAGAAGAGAGATGTCAGAAAGAGAGAGAGAGAGAGAGAGAGAGAGAGAGAGAGAGAGGGGAAGGAGAGACAGAAACAGAGACAGACAGAGACAGAGACAGACAGAGAAAGAGAGGAGCAGGGAGAGAGACAGACAGACAGACAGAGAAAAAGAGACAGACAGAGAAAGTGAGCATGCTTAGTCACTTTCCCTGCCTACCTGCTGATGAGAACAACATACCGGCAGAACCTCCAAGTCACAATTTGTTCTCATTTTGAAAAGCTTGGGCCCAAACGTCTGGGAGCTAACTTCTATTTCTTACCAGCCGCTGACCTAAGCACACCTTCTACCTACATTCTACAGAATCGCCATCCCTGAGCTGTGTGGAAAACCATGACTGAATTATCAATAACAACAATCAAAAGCCCCTTGGTCTGCTCGGCGCGGATGCCTCTGAACTTTGCACTGCTTTCCAAGATGCTCTCAAGGCTGGAGAATGCCCCAAGAGCTGAGCCATAATCCTGGAGCTCCACTCACTAGCCAGCCCAACCCTGAGGACAAGCCGAGCCAAGGAATTTTGAGGCTCTATTCTGTGTTGCCAGTCCTGTTTAATCAGTCACTGGGACAAAGTTGTTATAGTCTCCATCATGGTGGGGGCTCAAGCTCCCTGCCAAACCCTTCCTTTAAGGAACATGTGCAAAAAGAAAAGGGCAAAATAAGGAAACAAAACCCAGCACACTGTGTTAGTACAACAGTATACAACCACTGGTAGCCAGGGGCTGCTTTTCTGAGGGAGAATAAGGAATTATGCCAAGTCACCCCTCAAGTCTGGCAATGGAAGCCCCTGAGGCAACCTGCCATCTGCTCGTGAAAGAGATGTGGCATTCCCAACAGTCCATATAGTTTGCACAACCACGTTTATTGCTGCACTATTCACAATAGCTGGAAATGGAATCAATCTAGCTCTCCATCTGTAGATCAATGTATGTGGAAAATATGGTATACACACACATATGAAGTTTATACACATGGAAAGCAAATGGAAATCAGGGCATTTGCATGAAAATGGGTGAAACTAAAAAGCATCATGTCAAGCAAAATAAGCTAAACTCAGAAACACAAACATTCAAGACCTAACTTTAACATTACAGGGACTGGGGAAATGGTTCAGTGGCTAAGGTGCTTGCCATGCAAGCTTAAGGTGTGGAGTTCAGATCCCCAGAAACAATATAAACACTAGCTGGGTGTGGTGGTTCAGCTGTAATTCCAGCCTTGAAAGATGGAGACAGCAGTGCACAGCGGCTAGCAAGACTAACCATATCAGTGAGATCTTGGTTTGATTGAGAGCCCCTGCCTCAATGAATAAGGATGATTCTTCACATTAATCATGGGCTTACCCACACATGCAGCCATGCGCATGCACATACACACACACACACACACACACACACACACACACACACACACACTATATACATGCACACATGCATGAATAAACATGCCCACCATACACACAAAAATGAGAAAGGAAAAAATTAAATGAATGGAATTACATTTGTCCTGTACACGTGTGTGTGTGTGCATGCAGCTTATAAAACAAGAAGGTTCATGAAAGTGAAATCAGAGATCTGAGCGCACTGGTGAGAGTAATGGACTACATGGGACTTGAAAGCAGAAGTGGAGAACACTGGGGAGGAAGACAGCCAGCTTCCATAGTGAGAGCCATTATCCAGCATGTTAACTTAAAATTAATTTTTAAAAATAGAGCTGTGATAATCAGGTTTCCTGGACTCCTGAGGGAGGCGTATCTAGAAAGGATTCATATGCACCCCATTCTCTGTGCACTGGGTGAACCCTCCACACAGCCGGACCTTCTCGCCAGGTTGCTGACTCCCCATGGTGTGACCAACAGCACCTGTACTCAATGATATTCAGTTTCTAGAAGGCAATCCTTGAAACTGCTCACTCTTCAGGTCTCTGATTCCATTTTTTTTTTTAAATAAATATTGTTCCTAGAGGTTTAGCTCAGCCAGGTACCAGGGTCAGAGAGTCCACAAAGGGAACCTTTGGATCAAGTTTAGGCCTAGCATTTCTGAGAAGAGAAAACCAGAATATGCTCTCCAAACCATATTATACTCTACATCACACTAAAGCCATAGCTCTGAAATAGTAATAGAGAAATGAAAGTTGGTTGCCAACAAATAGCCATTGGCTATAAATGGAAGGTACTGTGATGGCTCTATATGGTTTGCTGCCTAAAAGGCCACATAATAGAAAGTTGGTCGCCATGATGGAGTGACCCTAAGAGGCAGGGCTCATAAAAGGTGGGTCATGAGAATGCCTTCTTCATGAACTGACTAATGCTGTTCCTGTGGCCTGGGATGGGCTTTGTTCACTGGAGCAGGATGTTATTGAAAGAGCAGGTCGGGCTATTCCCCAGCCTCTCGTTTCCTTGCTCACACTCGTGTTTCCTTTGCACATGGCCAGCTTCCTTTGCACTTCTCTGCTGTGTTGTGACCAAGCCAGCGGTCCTTCAGAAATCTCACCATCTGGGACCTTCCAACCACCAGAACCATGAACCAAATTAACTTCCTTATAAAGTTCCTGGCCTCAGATGTTTCATCATTGCACCTCAAAACAGACTGAGCAGGGCATTATATTCAGTTTTCTAGGGCCGCTTGATGATGTACCATAAACTGAACATCTTGAAATGAAAGAAATACATTACTTTGTGGTTCAGAAGGCTTACTAGCCAAAAAAAAAAAAAAAGTGGTCACAAGATTGTTTCCTTTTAAGGGCTGTGAGGAAGAACCTGTCACTGTCACGTGCCTCACCCATAGATTCTATGATGACAGCAGGCAGAATTTTTCTTACGAGACTTGGCCAATCCCTGTACCGATGGTCACTTGGTGTTCCCCATGTCTCTTCATGTGACTATCTCTGTGTGTAACTCTCCTCCTTGACCAGGACAGCTCTTGTATTGGGTATAGAGTCCCAGCCTAAATAAATGTGACCTCATTTGCACTTGATTACATCTGCAAAGATTCTATTTTCCAAAAAGAACACATTTATGAAAATCACAGGTCAAGACATCAGCATATCTTTTAGGGAACACAGTTTCAACCCATTGTATATAGTGATTCTTTTATCTACTTATTCTTGGGATAATAGTATGTCAAGAGTTTTTAAAAGGTTCAATTATACACACATGCTTAAACTATGTATAAAATTTGTTTTAAAATGCTTAATACCATATACTCTGAGCCCCATTCCAGACTCTCTCTTGAATCTGTAATTTCTTCTGAAACTCAAGCTGTGCAAATGTCATGATCAGCTGTGTCTGGAGAAAAGCTCCCCTGAGGTCACATGTAAATACTCCATTTCTCCAAACCCACAGCAAGCACAACTATTCTTCCCCACCTCACCCCACCCCAAGTTGGTGGTGGTGGTGGTGGTGGTGGTGGTGGTGTGTGTGTGTGTGTGTGTGTGTGTGTTCCTAGCAACCATAAACCCTGAATCCTGAATCTGAGCCCCATCTTTTCTTTAGCATCACAACCCCTTGTAACATTTATGATAAAATTGGCGAAGCTCAGAGGCCACTCACTCACTCAGAATTACGCACATTTCCACTCCCAAAAGTACAACTCAAGAGTCTGTGAAATGCCCATTATCTATATCCTGAGCTCTTTCATATGCCCCAACCTTGAAGAGAGCTAAAAATGTGAAGAAATGCCATTGCAAATGTGAGGTCGGGCCGGTTTCTGGTTCTAAAATGCAGTAAGAAGTCTACAGAAAGCCTATGTCCAATGGAAGATCAAACAAAGGTCTAGTGAGTTATTCAGTGAGTAGAGTGACTGTGAGTTTGTGCTTTAGCCAACAGCTTTGCTGGCCACACAATGAGGCCTTTCTTAGATGGAGCTAAATCTAAGATCAATTCTCTGTCATTTCCCAGAGTGAAATAAGGCCTGGAGCATCAGGTTTAACTGAAAGGCCAGGAAGCTACAGATGTGACACTTAAGTCATATATATACACCAACAAAAAACCGGCGTCCCTGTCCCCTGAGAGCCATAGAAGTGAAAGCAGCAGCGTAGGGATCTGCTTCTTCCTTCCAAGGGTTCACAATAGTACCACAGAGGGCATATATTGTACTTGAAGCAAAACCTTTGGACATATATTTATGGTCTACCATTCAAGCCATTGCACTCGTCCACTTAACAAACATGCAGGCTCAATGCAGAGCTTGTTCTTATGTGTTCAAAATGGACAGATTCTCAAGTCCACAGAACTTGCAGCCACCTTGTTGGATGGAAAGCTATAGTCAAAAGGCTGTTGATTGCAGCCAACCACTCGGATCAGCACCTGTGCACAATAGCTTCAGGAAGATGGGCCTTCGGGCTCATGGGGGTTTGGACTGTGGCTCACATTACTTGGAGGAGTGTGTCCTAATGGGTCAGTGCTCCTGTGGGAATAGCCAGATCTTCTCATTTTCTCAGTGGGCTATTTCATGAAGGCATGAGGCATTAAAATGCCAATAAAGAAAGATGGGCCCTAAAAATGAGAAGAGTTTGAAAAGTGGAAGGAAGAGTGAGCAGGTCACTTAGCACCACATCCTTTCACCAGGCAGCACATCTGCTCAGAATGGCAGTGAAATCCTCTCTGCAGTTGTGTGAGCGTGAAGAGAGCGACCACCTCACATGATGCAGAATTTCTAGGATGCTGCCACACTGAAAAATACCCTCCCACAAAACTAAAAAGTATTTCTGGCTTCTTTCAAAGATCGTTTCATCCAACCGGCTGATCAGAGGGGTCTTTCTCTGTGCTCTGTGAAGAGGCCTTGGAGCCTGTCCATTCTCCCTGCCAGGGGCAAGGTTTTACAAATGAGCCTGTTGCATGATGTGACTTTGTGTAGCAGAAGCCAACAGAAATGTTGTGTAAGGCAAATGTCTGCGTGATCTTTCTTCTATATCACATTGATTAAATCTCAAGATGAGTACATTTTACAATCTCAATAATCTACTCTAGTTTATGATACATAAAGCCCAGAAACCTCTGAGAACGAATCAATGAATACTCATTGCTGAATACTAAACAAAGGAAAGATAGCCTTAGTGAGTCTGCAGGCTGCTGGAAGTCAACAAAAGCTGTAGTTCTCATTTTTCTGACTGATAGTTTCCATAAGTAAATGATGTTCATCCCCAGTTTCTAAGCCACTCACATTAGCTTTGTGGAGCCCCTTCCCTTTCATAAAGTGCAAACCCACCTGAGATCAGCAATATTTGCTTTCTCCTGGATCCTCATGACTGGCCATTTGTAGTGTTGTAAAGTGGTATAAAACTCTCTCTCTCTCTCTCCCTCTCTCCCTCTCTCTCTCTCTCTCTCTCTCTCTCTCTCTCTCTCTCTCTCTCTCTCTCTCACACACACACACACACACACACACACATACGCACACACACACAGACACACACACACAAACACACACACACACACACACAAATCCAAAATGGGAATGAAGTCAGCTTTGACACTAAAGGTGTGGATTTGCATCTGGGGCTTTTCACCTGCTATCAGCTCTCTGAGTCTCTGTTTTCTCACAATAATCTAATAATAATATCAACCTTCATTTATGGATTTACTAAGAAAGTTAAGTGAGAATCTTTTTTAAAAATCACTTATTGAAGAATGCTTATGTGCCAGGCACAGTTCTTAATCAAGACATTGAGTAAACCAGATAAAATGGTCTTTTCCATGACAATATTACGTTTTAGTGATAGAATCTCTGTAATAAACTATAAATATACCAAATAAACTTATGTTGAATGCTAGAATGCTGAAAGCAGACACCGTAGAGCCAACATTTTGCAATACCCTTATCTTTTCTTTCCATTTTGTTTCCTTCTTACTTCCTGTTCCCAAAGGTCTTCCTAATTCATTAGTGAACAATCATTGGACAGTTAATGAACAAATGAATGTCATTCATTGATTTGTTCAGCAAATGGTATATAATTATTGGTTATATGCAAGGTTCTGAAAACTGAATAAAACAAGTCAACCACGTTGTTGAAAGTCTAACAATACAGCAAGGATATTGGCTCATAAACAGATACCATCCAACAGAACACGAATCACAAATGAGAAAGTGTACAGCTGTCCAAGTGGCTCAGAAAGAAGACTGAGCGTCACAGTTAGGACGTATATTAGGAACTTCCCCATTATTGTGATAAAACACCAGGGCCACGGTAATTTATAGAAGGGATTTTATTTGGGCTTATACTTTCAGAGGGATAAGAGTTTAACATAATGGCAGGCATGACAGATGACAGCTGGGGTAGAAAGCTGAGAGCTCACAACTTGAACCACAAGCAGGAAGCTGAGAGAACACACTGAAAATGCCCCGGGGCTTTAAGACCTCAAAGCCCAATCCCAGTAACACACTTCCTCCTTCAAGACAACGCCTCCTAAAACCAGTCAAACAGCACCAGAGATGGGGAACTAAATATCCTAACATTTGCAACTGTGGAGAACACTTTCATACAAACCACCATTTGAAAGACCCTTAATATAGTAGGGAAGAGTTAAAAGAGTATCGAAAGTGGTGGAAATTTAATGTAGTGAAGACAAAATAGAATAAAATGTGACATCATGCAAGAAACTATACAAATTTGAAAGAAAGACGACCTGGAGAGACCTCAAGCAGCTGCAGCTAAAGATGCTGAGAGGACAATAGTGGAGTCGGGCAGAGCCTGCAGGGTGACTGGGTGTAAGACCAGGGTGTAGGATCAAACTGGGGAAAAAATGAAAATTAAACCACGGGGCATGTACAGATTGACTGGAAAATCAAATATGTGGTTATCCCTGATGGATAATTAAATGTCTGCAAAACCTCTGGGCTCCATGTACAACAAACATAAAGTAGATTATTGGGATTATGATAGCGTTTTCATATGCTTGTGCTTTGTTTTTTAAGAGCGAGAAAGAACACGAAGTTGAGTGAGTAAGGAGGTGAGGCTCTAGGAGGAGTTGGGGCGGGTGTCTTAGTTTGGGTTTTGTTGCTGTGAAGAGACACCATGACCAAGGCAACTCTTATACATGAAAACATTTAATTTGCAGCTGGCTTACAGTTTCAGAGCTTCAGTCTATTATCACAACGGCAGTGTGCAGGCACACATGGTTCTGTAAGATGCAAGAGCTCTGTATCTTTATCCATAGGCAGCAGAAGGAGACTGTCTGGTACACTGGGTATACCTTGAGCATATATGTGAGACCTTAAAGCCTGCCTTCACAGTGACACACTTCTTCCACCAAGGCCACACCTATTCCAACAAGGCTACACCTCCTATTGGTGCCACTCCCTATAGGCCAAGTGTTCAAATTCACGAGTCGATGGGGGCCATACTTATTCAAACCACTACATTCTTCCTCCTGACCCCCACAGGCTTGTAGTCACAATACAATGCAAAATGCATTTAGTCCAACTTCAAAAGTCCTCACAGTCTACCATAGTCTCAACCCTGTTTAAAAGTCCAATGTTTCTTCTGAGATTCATGCAATCTCTTAACTCTAATCCCCTATAAAAATCAAAATAAAAAAGCAGATCACATATTTCCAATGTGTGGAGGATATTCTTTCCCATTCCAAAACGTAGGGAAGGGAACATAGTGAGAAAATACTGGACCAAAACAAAACCGAAAGCCATCTGGGAAAACTCCAGACTCTGCATCTCCGTGTCTGACGTCAAAGCACTTTTCAGCCGTCCAATTCCTTTCAGCTTTGTTGACTGCAACACACTTCTCTCTCTTGGGCTGGTTCCACTCCCTGCTAGCAGCTCTCCTCAGCAGATATCCCACAGCTCTGGCATCTCCAACATCTTGGGGTCTCCAAGGCAATATGGATTTCACCTTCACAGCTTCCTGCACTAGCCTCTCTAGGCCTCCATAGAGGGAAACTCCTACCAAACACCCAGCCTCAGCAGCTTTCCTTAATCGGGGAAAGAAATTCCACAACCCTTTTCACATAATAGCCTCTCTGGGCCTCCATGCAGCTACATCCTTGCCACACACCTGGCCTCAGAGGATTTCCTTAATTGCAGAGGGAAATTCTACCTTTGATTCTAATGCCAGAACCACATGGCTGAAGCTGCCAAGTTCTGCTGATTTCTGGGGCTGGAATATGGCCCCCTCATTCAATTACTTCTTCACCAGCTTTCTGTTTTCTATGGTTTCCTTCACTGCCTAAGCTGAACTGTCCTAGACTTTGTTCTGTAGACCAGGCTAGTCTTCATCTCAGAGATCTGCCTGCCTCTGTCTCCTGAGTGCTGGGACTAGAGGTGTTTACCACCACACCTGGACCTAAGCTTTTCTTTAATTTCTCTTTATTGTAGATCTTTATAAGCATGGCCAGTACGCCTCAAGGTCTGGACCAAAGATATGTGTCATCCCACCTCAAGATCCAGATCAAAAGCCCGTGTCTTTCTTCCTCAAGGTCTGGATCAGGTGTGTCCTCCATTTCTGGGCTATAGTTCATTCCAGATCTAAACAAGTTCACAACCCAGAACGAGGAAACTAAATGTCTGCTCTTCACGAAGGCTGTGTCCTGAACACATCTGCCCAATTCTACCAAAGCCCCATCTTGTGTTCTATGCTTCTGCAGAAACTACCACTGCTGCCCCGACCATAGCAGTGATAAAAGCCTAATGGCAAGGTCTCGTACTGGCCAGGTGAATGGTGGGGATAAGTGGATGAAAGGCCCATTTCCACAGCCCTCTAACATTGGGGTGGGAAGATGCCCCCTATACACCAAAAGTTTCTATGCAGGAGAGCTCCCAAAATAATTTAGAATATTCTGATTGTCAATGATAATCAGAATAATATCAAAAGACCAAAATCCAGTGTGGCAAAGTGTTATGATAAAAATATCTCTTATATTGTAGGAGACTGGACTTTTGCTGGACACCTCCCCCACCCGGCAACACACAAACACAGAGTCAGACATAATAATACACTTCACGGTCACTTAGGACTTATAACTACTGCTACACTGCTGCACACTCAGCCTGCTTAACCTGCCTTTAAGAGAACCCTGTAACAAGCAATCTTCCTTGCCTTGGATTTTGCAGGTAATCAACTTTTACAACCTAAGCTAATGCATAGCTGTAATTATAAGTCCATGCCCTTGACCCAGAGTAATGCGTGTGTGTGTGTGTGTGTGTGTGTGTGTGTGTGTGTGTGTGTGCACGTGTGCTATGATAATCATTTGATGAAAACAGCAAATAGAGATCGAAAGCAATCTTACAAAATGAGCATTGACCATAAACGCTGAACACAACAAGTTTTTGGAAGTACCGTTTGTTAATGTGGGTCAGTTGGGGTCAGTGACTCAATCCGCTGTCAAACTCCATTAAAGATGCCTGTAAAGTGTCCCTCATTCCTTATCTATGTGATGCTGTCTGTGCTGCTCAATAGAGAGTAACGGCCTTAGTTAGAGACAGGCTCACATGGACACAAAGACACGCTGAGACAGAGACTCGGGGACAAGGTCAGTGCCACAAGACAGCTTCACATAGGCACAGATCCCTATCCATCAAACAGGCGGAATGGATGGAAGACACGGGGACACAGAGAATTTAAATGTGGACTCTTGGAAGTGCTTTGATTTCTTTCCTTTGGAGATCCTGGCTTTATTACCAGTGACTTTAAGTTTAGTGCTAACATGCTCACTAATTACAAGTCAGAAGGGGTCTCCCAGCACTGTCTATAGCATTGCTAAATTACTTAAGCTACACATTTGCAAGAAAATAACTCAAAGCTTTGTGGCTAAAGATAAAAGGTCTCAACAGACTCCCTAGACACTGTGTGAGAGTCGGAAATAGAGGACCAGCCAGGGCTGCTGCTTGTTAAAGCAAAGGAAATAATAGCCATTCAATAAAAATGATGGGAACCAGGACCTGGGGAAGATTACATTCACAATATTAAGCACATAATCTAAACTTATCCAGCATGTAAGGGATTCCAGCAGATGGAACCCATTCCCAGAGGGAACTAGAACCAAGTGGGATTGATCCTGACCCTGCAATGTGGAAACTGACCAATAAGGCTTTAAAGCAATCTAACTGCTCTCAGTGAAGCACTCAGCATAGGCTGCATTGCATGCAAAGACAGCAAGTCTAAGACCATCAGTAAAACTGCTACAAAAGAAGCAAATAAAGACTGTAGGACTGAAGACTAGAACTGAGTCCTAGAATTAGAGCTTCCGAGGATTTTACTAGCTGCTTCGCTGCTGCTGACTGAAGCTAGGGCCTCGTGTACGCTATGCCAGCATGCTGTCATTGAGCTACGCCCTCAGACCACTAGGAAGGCTTCTGTGTTGTTTGATAAATGGCATAATTTCAGCCTTAAGTAGACTATCGCAATTTTTAAATGCAAAGGAATGTAGAAAATAGAAAAAGCAAAATAGAATTTTATGCTATATTCTAACAATGGAAAGTGGGTAAGAAAGAAGGGTTGGAGGGAAGAAAGCAAAAGAAAAAATAATTAATTTTAAACTCAAATACACCTATACTGGTACCTGGTGAGCTAATAATACACTAAAAACTACAATGAAAATAATTGTCGATGTTGACTAAAAAAGAAAAAGATTGAACTATAAGTTATCTACATGTGACTTTACATATGATATACAGATAGAATAAACATAAACAGAAGAGAGGAACACATGCATTGGTCTGGGAATATAGCTCAACAGCAGTAGTTTTCCTAACATACTTGTGGTCCTGGGTTTGACCATCAGCATCAAATAAAAGCAACAAAAAACCCATCACACACATAACAAGTCAGTAGAAAATATGAAAATATGAGAATAATAACCCTGCTGTCAAATAAAACAGAAGAAAAATGTCACCAGACACATAAGTAATGATTCTTATATCAAAATTAGCATCTCACTAAGGAATTATAACAATTTAAATGTGTGTACCTTTAATAAAAACACAATGCATGAAAAGAAACTGGCAGAATTTTAAAAATGGATATTTCCATGATCAAAGTTAAACTATTAAAACAACTGCAGCATCAGCAAACTACAAGTTTTCCAAGAAACACTGTCAAACATCTTAGCTTAGTGGCTATCTATGGAATATTGATACCAACAACGACAAGTATATATCCTTTAAAGATACTCATGGTAAAACAGTTTACATCCACAGAAATACATAGTATATGCTTGGCCATAAGAATACATCTCAATAAAAGAATATGACTGAAATAATAAAAAGTACACAATTTGATCACAATGGGACTTCATAATCAACAAAAAAAAATGATTGAGGAAATACTTATATAAATTAAGCAAGATACTTTAATTTTGTTTTTTTGTTTTGTTTTGTTTTTGTTTTTGTCGATGTAGGGTTTCTCTATGTAGCCTTGACTATCCTGGAACTCACTCTGTAGAGCAGGCTGGCCTCAAACTCACAAAGGTCCGCCTGTCTCTGTCTCCTGAGTGCTGGGACTAAAGATGTGCACCACCACAGCCTGGCTGAAACGTGCTTTTAAGAAAGTCATTGGTCAATATAGAATTCACAAGAAAAAATATTAACATGGTTTAACTGAATCATGAGTTTATCGTTCTTACCAAACTTATGGAACAGCTAGGTCAATTATATGAATGAATATATTTAAATATCTAGAGTGAAAAATAAGATAAAATCAATAATTTGAGATCTCATAAAGATAAATGAAAACAAGGACACATTAACCTCAAAGAATTATCTTATAATATAGATATGAAGTGGACCTCCAAAGGCGCATGTGCTGGTGACCTGCTCTCTAGTTAGTGGCACTATGGAGAAGTGATCACATCATCAGGACACTGACTTTATCAATGGGTGAGTTCATTGATGACCTCATGGATGTACCTGCTATTAGAAGGCAGGCCTGACTGGAGAAAATCCATCACTAAAGCATGCCTTTGAAGAGCACTATTTTGTCCCAGGACCTTCCTATTGTTCTCTCTGCCTCCCTTGGTGAATGAGAAGGCAGGTTCCCTTTACCATGCATGTCCTGCCCTGACATTCTGTGTCACTAAGTGAGTGAGCCGGGAATCTCTGCAACTATGTCCCAAAGTATATCTTTCATCCCTTAAGTGTTTATTTCAGGTATTTTGTCATGGCAACAAAAGTGACTACCACAGGTAACAAATCAGTGAAGAGCAGAGAGGACGAAAAGCTAAAAATGAAATGTGCAATTAAAAAGAAAAGCAAATGAGAGCAAAACCAAGTTCTTTGAAAAAATTAACAAGACTGGTGAACCTCAATAGATAAAGCAAAAGCAACAAAAACAAATGAATAATAATTAACTAAATAAAAGTTATAAATTATTATAAGGGTCTGAAAAATCACTGAAGAAAGACCCTAGACACAAATAGTATGTAAAAACAAAGAGCATTTATTCTGCAGAAACTGCCTGCATGCAGGGCTCTGCCATCCATACAAAACGGCAGTGACCCTGAGGCAGCTTGCAGGCTCCTTAGAAGGTTTCTAGAGGAGTCCTATCTGTAGCTATGTGACTCCAGTTGGGATTGGCTGGAGCCTGGGGAGGTAGGCCGGTAGCCATGGGTCTTTTAGCAATGTCCAATTCTCTTATTACTAGTAACAGGAATTTTAAAGAATGATAATTACAGATTCTTTGAACATTAGGTTCAATAAAGGAACATTTTATACAACTTTAGGTCAAAATTTTTGAGATCGTAAAATAGATCACTAGGTTATTGTTGACCTAATTTAAGATAAATTAAATAAGAAAACCCACCCAGCCTAATATCCATAAAAGAAATTTGAATTCAAAATTTCAAATCTATCATGAGAAAATTCTAGGCCTAGATTGTAGTAATGATATTTTACCAAACATTTCTTAAGTAACACTCAATTCTACGTAAATTCTTTCAGAAATAGAAAAAGAAGAATTTATCAGAAATAATCATGGGTGAACACAAGGACAGAAAATACAAAGAAACAGATAAGAGACACAGAATAAATAGGCAGTGAAAGCAGTCGCATGCAAAGAAACAAAAGCAGCATTTGAGAAGATATAATGAGACTTTTCCAAAAATGATTTAGTTAAAAAACTGACTTGATTACTTCCCTCATCACAATGGCCAAAACCCCTGAGTAGGAGCAAGTTAAAGAGGAAAGACTTATTTTATTTTAGCTATGCTTTGTAGGTACAGCAAACTGACAATAATTAGGTATTTAATTGTTATTTTTATTTATTTACTTTTGGCCTTTTTGCTTTATCTATTGAGGTTCCACTGGTTTTGTTAATCTTTTCAAAGCACTGGGTTTTGTTTTCATTTGCTTTCCTTTTTAATTGTATATTCATTTTTAGCTTCTTGTAATAAGGTGCTGGACTCAGGAGCATCATGGGAGGATTGGGAAGCAGAAACAGAGGGGAGCTGGCATCCAGCTGCCTTTCTCCTTTTATTTATTCAAGGCCAAAGCCTGCAGGGTGGTGCTGCCAACTCTCAGGGTGGGTCTTCCTACCGTAATTAATTCTATCTGAGAACACCTTCCCACAGGAAGATGAGGCTCACTAATGCCCTAGCCGTTTTTTACCCAGTCAAGTCGGCAGTGAGTTAGCTATCCAGGAAGTGTGTAAGACACCAGGTTGTCTGTGACCATCCTAGTTCAGTTTCAAAGCTTGGAATTCTGCTGTGGCCCCAAGGATGTGAAGCCCAGCTACAGTGCAGGCAAAAAGCTATTCTATTTCTGGTTAACTCCTACTGCCTCAGGTAGAAGTCTCAACCCGGTTATGGATTCTTTAGGCTGTTTTCTCTGATTCTAGAAAGCTGCCAGAAGTACCGAAGTTCTGAAGGATGTATTAGCTAGTGGTCAATAAGAAAACAGAAACCATCCTATATATTTTTAAGAAAGGGGGATTTCACTTTGTAATTAGAGAACTATTTGTTAAACTATTGGAGGAACCATGGAGGAAGCAGAAAACAAGCCAGTTTCATTCCCCTGGGGTGGAACCCATCACACACCATTGCCCCGCTTCTCCACTGCCCTTGAAACTGCCCCGCTGCTTTCCATGGGAAGCTCAGGAGCTAACCACTGGGTACAAAGAAACCAACAGCAAAGCATCTGCAGTCAGTCAATGTCAGAAGCAGAAAAACAGTCCCTTCTACTTCTGGCCACACACTTGAGAGGCACCAGAGACAAACCTACAAAGTCAGGTTTACTGACCGAGTGGGACAGGAACATCCCACAAGAACCATGAAGTGTCTCCTGAAACAACAGGAAAAATAGATATTGTCTGACTTGCAGAGGGGAGAAGCACATGTGGAATTTAGGGGTAGGGGTGGCTTAGTCAGCTCAAAGCAAAGCAAAACTGGGTATAAAAAAGTCATCATCATGTGTAGCCTGCACGGTGAATAAACCAGGAACCAAATGCTTGAATCTGATGTTTAATGGTATGTGCAGACAACACTTATTAGACACTGCATGTGGATTGGACGAGAAGGTATCTTTACGTGGTGAATACATCAGGAAAAGGGAGGTGTTTCTTTCTTACAGATATAATTTCAGGCTATTAGTGCTTTTTTTAGAAGGAAGTAGATCTACTTAGCAGCATAGGGGTAGTCACTCCAGAAGGAGTTATGACACATTGCAAATGCAACAGCACCCTCAGAAAATACTGTCTCATTAACTCTGCAGATGGCGTTATCTGCAGCTAGTGTCTGAGTCTAATATTTGGACAGATCTTTGCCTTCTTGGCCTGAGCTAGTTTTGGTAGTCTCATCTGTTCCTTCCACTCTTCAAATAGTGCTACCTGCTGTCACAGCCTGTGGGACTCAGCTAGCAGGGGAGGCTGGAAAAGAAGACACTTGGTGCTTCTCAAATAGAGCAGAAATGAGGTAAGAGCCCAAAGGGAAAACAACCTACAGAAGTGTCTCTTCAAATTCACCTGATGCCCTCATGAACACAGTGGTGCCCACTGATCTCTTCCTGGTCTCTCATCTCTAGTAGAATTTTAGCCGATAGATTCTAACTACTTTTTTGGTTCCTTGAGGCTTCAAAGAAAATGCTTTTTCCACTTTGCAGTTATTTCAGACATTGAACAAATGGATTATTTTAGTGAAAGTATCTAGTCCACCATTGCCCAGGCCCTCCACTCTGTAATCCGTCTTGCATGTAACTATAGTGATATCTCCGTAAGATCACCAGGTCACAATCCTGGTCAAATAGATCTGTTTCCTGCTAAGTCAAGCTTCTTTACCTGGATTTCAAGGGTGTTTACAATCTGTGGTTGCTGTAACTCCACGTTCTTATCCTCTTCTGCTCCCTGAAGAATGAAGCACTTTTTCAAAAGACAGGCAGCAGCCACAAGAGATGATCTACTGAAAACTCCATGGCACTTACTAATACCATCATACTATGCCATGACTTTTGCATGTGAACTAGCAGCTCAGTTTACCACAGGTGCTATTCCAAGTTATGTGTCTAGCCACAAAAGCTCAACATGAAACAGTGTAAGGTAAAATGACAATTACCTAACAACAAAAATTAGAGAAAACATGAACAGAACCAAACTAAAGTAACCAAATGTCATATGTACACAACAGTAATAACAATAAATATTGTGTTCGGCAGATGTTTCAGTGGGCAGAATACTTGTGTAAGTATGTGGGCCTGAGTTCAGATCCCCGGCACCCACATAAGAGCTGTGCTCAGCAGCATGCACCTGTAACCCAAGCTCTAGGAAGGCAGTGACAATAGAACCTCAGAGGCCCACTGGTTGGCTGGCCTAGTGGAACAGGTGAGCTGTGTTCAGTGAGACCCTGTGTCAAGATTAAGGTGGAAAGTGACAGAAGACACCCAGTGTTGACTTCTGGCCTCTATGTGTGCACACATGTGCATACACGTGTAAAACACACAAACAAATGAGTGCAACACTCGCAGAGGAGATTGTTGGGTCTCGTGGTTTTTCTTTCACCCTCTCCATTCTTCTTCCCTCTTTTCTCCTTCCTTCCTCTTCCCTCTTGTTTCTCTCTCTCTCTCTCTCTCTCTCTCTCTCTCTCTCTCTCTCTCTCTCTCTCTCTCTCTCTCTCTCTCCCCTGCTCCTCCTCTTATTTCTTCTTCCTCAGTCTCTCTCCCCCTCCTCATGCTTTTTGCATTTTGTCAATGACAGAATTTCCAGCACTTCTACCCACTGCACTTTGGAGTTGGAGGAAAGAAGAAGAAACGTCCCAACAAGTACTAGAATGAATAACAACTTCACAGAAGATAGGCAAGATTCACTTCAGTAGTGGGAGTCAGCTTTCCACAGCCACGAGGTTCATCCTGGCAGCCCGTGAACCGTGCCTATACCCCTTTGCGCTACAGCAGAGGGATATCATTGGCTCCCTACAGGGAACACATGTCAGCCATGTAGCACATGACATGCACATTTAAGTAGAACGAAGGAACGCAGAATGAGTCAGAAATAAAGCTATTCTCATACAAGGTGATAAGACCAACATAAACTGTGAGGAGTCTGTTTCTTTGTCAGGAAGTATTTCAGGCCAAGACCTTTTTTATGCAACCTGTAAAAAGTCAAAATACTAATCATTGTGATTACTTTCCTGAGTAATTTCAATGTTTTCAGCCCAGTTTCCTCAACACAGACTACATGGGCCTGGGACCCCCTGAATGATAACCTTGTGTCAAGAAACGGGACTCATCCTGTTGCAAGCTCATTTGAAAACAAGATGCTGTGATACATCTCCCTTGCTGTGAAAACCCATGTGTCTGTGATAAGGACCCATTGTCTGGACAAAATTAAATTATAGGACCATCTCTGACACTATACTGTGAATGGCCCTCCCTGAGATGTACGTCACCTCCCTGTGACGGAGGAGGTGTCATGCATTGCCCAGTCCCATGGAACTGAGTAGAATGGGAGAAGGGAAGCCACTTAGTCCCCTCCTTCCTGGTCTGAAGAGAAATAAAGATGTCCTCTACCCAAGATGTTCTCTGTGGTCCCTGGCTTGCTTCCTGGTTCACAGTTTCCTTTAGTTCTACCTACTTGGCATACAATTAAAATAGACCCGGCCAGACCACACAGATATCAGCACACAATCTCTGATGCTTTTTGGTTGTCTCCCCCATCAACATAAAGCCTGTTAGAACAGGTATTTAAATGTATTTATTTATTCATGCTTACGAACATATGTGAGGGTACAGACATGTGTGGATACAGGTGCCCACACTGTAGTGTATGCACAGAGACCAGAAGAGGATATTGTGTATCTTCCTCTACTGTCTGCTTTTTGCTTTGTGTCAGGGTCTGAAATAGGGTCTTACATTTTCTCACTGGGCTACAAACCAGCAAGCCCTCAAAATCCTCCTGTCTCTGCCCCTATTAGATCTGGAGTTTACAGGCATGTAGAGGATGCCAAGCTTGTTAAATACTTGCTGAGCTCAGACTTCAGGCCTCGTGATTGTGAAGCAAGCTCTTGTAACCACAGATCCACATCTCCAGACCCTAAAGCAAGTATATTATTACATCTGTGATTTTAAAACAGAAGCCAAAGAAGATACCAATCAGATTGACTGTTATCCCTTTACAAGCTACTTTCCTATCTGTAAGACTGTAATAAATATTCTGGGAAAACATTTCAAACTTATGAATTTTTGAGTTCACAGAATGTGGGTATCACTCATCATGGGGACTAAGACAAGTGTACATAGAAACCTAAAGTCCAGTACTTGGAAGTATCTACTGAAATTCTAGGACAGGCAGAAGATGGTCAACCACCAGCAGATGACTACATTAAGTTGATGGAAAAGGAAAGATGAGAAAGCCTCAAGCAAGGTGAAGGGTACATCTAGAAATGTGGAAGTAGTCTGCCACCGAATATTAGAAGTTGGGCAGAATGGTAGACTGTTTTGAAATGTAAATTCAGTTTCCTATCTAGATCTGTTTCACTATGCCTCTGGGAAACTCCCTTTCTGTTCTGGCCTTACTCTCCTTGTCTTAATATAAATGCTAAAACAAAGCAGGACAGCCTGGTAGCTTAAACAGCCTGCCTTGATGGCCTCACCGTTGGAGACGCTGTCCAGTACACAATGTCACCAGATTTGGCTTCTTCTGGGGCCACTTTCCTTCACTTACAGATAGTAGCCATCTTGCCACCTTTCATGTGACCACTGTTCCTTGCAGGCAGAGTCTTAACATCTGATTCCTCTCTTTATAGGGCTGTATGTCAGACAGGCTTCATTTTAAGATAATCCTTAGAGGCCTCCAATTTAATCTGCAAAGGTTTTACCTCTAAATATGGTCATATCACAAGGGTAAAGCATCAACATACAGCTCAAAAGAGACCTAAATTCTGCCCATAATGCTCCAATCTCAGAAAGAGAAGTGAGAAACTTAACGGACTGTCAATGAAAGCAGAGGGCATCTTCCATACAACCTTCCAGACATACTCAGGAAACCTGGGTGTTCCTTGAATGTGATTTAAATTTCACCCCTATTTTCTAAAGCACGAAGTATATCCCTCACTTAATTGTAAAAATTATGATCTTATGATTCAAGCAGTAGAGAGAACCACTGAGAACTACGATTGTGGGCAGATAAAGATCATAGAGGCCATATAAATAAGTCAAGGCATGAGCACTGAAATATACAACGTGATTGGATGTTGTTGGGGAGCTAGAGGTTCCAGATGGGTCAACATACAACCCCAGCATCTGGTTCTCATTTTCACAATAAATTGTATCTGTGCAGTGAAACAGAAGCGGGCCCCAAAGTACACAGAGGGAGATGACACCAGCCAGTCTATGCAGAACGTGATGCCTGTGGTGGTGAAGACCTGACATGGGCTTGAGTGAGTAGACGTGAGCTCAGGACACAGGGCAAGCTTTTACTCATTCACATTACTCAATGTCTTAACGTTCCAATAAGCCAAGTTATACATCATCTCAGTGAATCATAGCCAAGTGGTTTTAATTCATGGGAAATTGACTAACCAACAAATTTTACAGTGTGAATAGGTTTATTTTCTCAATCTTGTTAAACCTTTCATTAAAGCTATTTCTCAACTTATTTTCTTTAGAAACAAAGTATTTGTTTTGCAAATAAATAAATCTGCTAAATGTTTGAAGCCTAAATTCCACATGGTTTCAATCTGGCAAATACAAGGGAGCTCAGAGTATGTACAAGAGGAATTTTCAGCCTAAAATAGCCATGGTTTTTGGTGTCCTTTTTATTTTGTATTTTTCCTTTTGTTGGGGTAAAACTCCCCACTTACTTTGACTCTTAGTTGTCACCTCCAGAACTATGACATTAGATCTTACATCCAATATGCTCTATAATTTGCAAAGGGCTTTCTTATCCATTATCTCACTAGCTTTTTGGTAAAATTTCATGAACTCATTATTTTTACCAAGAGTGTCAGGAGAGCAAGAGGCAGACCCCAAGATCTCACTGGCCACATGGATTAGCCAAGATAGCAAGCTCCAGGTTCAGTGAAAGGGCTAGTGAGAAAAAATAAGGTAGAGCATAGCAGAGAAAGATGCCTGACATGGATGCCCTGGGCTCCACACATCCACACACTTGCATGCATAGAACATATATACACACAATGGAAGAAATGGATGAATGGATGAATTATTGCAGCCTTGGTGCTCAGACTGTGATAACCCACCCCTACCCCTTCTACATTTAGTCTGGAAGTATTTTTCTATCTTATCATAAGATCACTCAGGCAACCTATGGGAGGACTATACAGTGAGAATGTGAAGCCTCCTACCAAATCCAGGATCTGCGACCTGCTAAAATCCGCATGAATGAGTACAGAAGTGGGCTTCTCAGCCTCTGCCAGGCCATCTGACAATCACAGCTTACCTTTACCAGCATCAAAGACTCTGGACCAGGATCCTGGGCAAGCACCACTCTGCTGTACCATTCCTTCATTCTTCATCTGGATACTTACCACTGGTAAGACCCAATGATGTCAATATTGGGCCTCCCAGCTGTCATATCAGGTTATTAATTAAGGTTTTAAATATATTTTTTTTCTGTCTTTGTATGTACATTTTTGTTCTTCTCTTTCCTTTCCGCTCCTTTCTTTTCTCCTTCCTTCCCCTTCCTATCTGTCCCACTTTCTGCCCCTCCTCTTATTTCTTCTTCCTCAGTCTCTCTCCCTCTCTTTTCTCATACTCTTAACCACTGAGCCATCTCTCCAGCCCACCAGTAACATCCAATAAAAAATATTGGCTGGATTGCACTGTGAATTTTCAGAGTAATCTGCCATATAACAGTAGATAACTCATACTCAAGGTTACATATATGGAGGAATGTCTTGAGTGGATGTAACAACTGTCAATAAAGTGCTGTTTAGCCAATCAGCTGGGCAGAAGGACGGGAAGTGGAAGGACGGACTTCCTGGAGAAGGGGCGGAGCCGAGAGTTGACAATGGATGGGGAAGAGTTGATGGCTGACAGTTGATGGAGAGTTGGAGGAAAGAAGCTGCTGAGGATCAGATTGGCAAGTGATTGGGATATATGTAAGTTATGAGAATTAGAGTAGTTTATTTTAGTTTATTGTTTAAAAAGTAGCTATTTGGATTCTGCCTGGCTTAGTGCTCACAGCTTTGAATTACATTTCAGTCTCTTTGTGTCAGTTATTGGTATCCTAGGCCAAAACAGATACATTTTGTTGTAACATACATATATTACATAATGAGATGAAACACAGTAATAATACAGGCATAAGCCTCTTTCATTACTATGAAACTTTTTTTTCTCTCAAGTTGATAAGATAAGGTCATCTGAGAAGAGGAAACCTCAGTGGAAAAATGATGCCCCCATCAGATTTGCCCATGGAGCATTTTCTTTATTAATGATTGATGTGAGCATGCCCATACAATCACTGGGCAGTGTCACCCTCAGAAAAGTAGTCCTTGGTTGTATAAGAAAACAGACTGAGCAAATCATAGGAAGCAGTCCAATAAGCAGTGCTGCCCGACAGTCTCTGCTTCAGTTCTTGGCTGCAGGTTCCTGCCTGGAGCTCTTGCTCTGACTTCCCTCAGTGATAAACTATGATGTGAAAATGTAAGATGGAATAAACCCTTTCCTCCCCAAGTTGTTTTGGTCAGTGTTTTATCACAAAAATAGCAAAACCTATTTCGGAAGAATTGCCAAAGTATGTGATGTTGTCATTACAATATGTAAGCAGCCTTTAAGCAAAAGACATATGAGTTTTACTTGTTCTTGAGATTTAAAGGAGAAAAATTGCTTTGCATAAGAGTGTGCACAACACAATGTTGCTTTTATAAAGCACACTGTCATTTTCAGGAACCTTTGGTGATAATTCCCATTTGATAGCAATACAATAATGTCAAGCAGGAACCAAGCCCAGCTTTTGAAATCTACATTCTGAGTCTAGCCAGCTCTCAATAAGCACTAGGGCTTTCAATTGCCTCCAAGGCTTCCTGTTCCTAGGAAGGTGTAACATAGGACCTTTTCACTGCTAACCTACTCCTTCTAACTCCTCTGATTTCCAGCTTATGACATCTTACCTATTGGGCTCATGTCCAACTGTGTTGCCAACAGACAACATGGCCACCAGGAACCTTAAGGTTTGCGTAAGTGAGCTGTTTGCAATTTGGACTCAGCCTTTTGAAATTTACTTGACAAGCCTTCTACACTGACTGGCCAGATTCACCTCTTCATGCTACCAATATCAGCATATGACCTCTTTGACTCTTTTTTTTTTTTTTAATCTTCCTAAAAGGTGAACATATTGTTGCTTATCCTTTACTCTCTAGATCCTATCAGAAATCTGTCCTCTACTCAAAGCTTATCAGGAACTTGACACAAGTGTCAGATCAATGTACCTTCGCTTCCAAAGAGTTCTCACTTCTCTGAAGACATGTGACTTCTCTTATCATTTCTATACTTTAGGAGACAGTGACTTTCACTATGCAATACAATTAAAGCTCCGGAAGAGAAGGAGCACAAATGATAGCAGACCCCATGCAAATTATTCTATGAATAATGCAGTGCATGATGTCACACATCTAGAAGGCGATTGGGGGGAGGGGTATTACTCACTGACTGATGCGTGTCTTACTGGGAGGCTCATCATATCTTTAGAGCCTTCGCCAGGCTAATAGTTAAGTCTCAAGTCTTCTGGCCCCTCAGTTGGGTTTTCTCTAAGACTGTGGTTGATGTGGCCATACTGTCTCCCTGTCCATACTCTATGTAAAGTGCCCTGCCGTGCCCCAAGAGGAATGAATCTGGGTGGATTAAGGGTGGATGGCTGAGTCCTCTAGTCTCAGGGTAGGGAAGAAGCTGAGGAGATTAAAGATTCAGAGGTTTAGATGCTAATGAGATGTGGAGTTCAGTCAGCTACACACTGCACCTGAATGATTAGGAATTAGAAGGGAACAGAACATCCAAGATCAAGTAGTAGAAACCCGTTTTCAGAAAAAGGGAGGAATGAACCCAACACCCCATGGAAGCAGCAATAAGTCTCAGTCTTCTGAAGCAAGAGTTCAGTGGTTCAGCTTCCAACTCATCCTCATTTCCTTGAATATTGGAAGAACATCTTGTTGGGATGAGTATGTTTCAGTGTGCAAGTATTAAGGGCCAACTGAAATGTAACACACAATACTTTTAAAGAGTTGGACAAGAGGAAGGAAGAGTGAATACTTTAGATTCACATTAATGGAAATTTCAAGGCCACCTTAGGCCATGGACCCCAGCTTCCAGTTAAATCTTCTCATTTTATGAATGAGGAAAATGGCACAGAGAAAGGAGAGTGGACACAGACCATAACACACAACAAAGAGTTAAGCCAGGAGAGTGGACACAGACCACAACACACAGCAAAGAGTTGTTCCAAGATATACAAGTTCTTTTTCTTGTCACTATGACAAGAAACTTCAGGGGGCAATTTCAGGGAGGACATTTATTGAGTCTTGCAGTCTGAAGAGATACACTCCATCATGGTGGCAAGAAGGCTTATCACACTGTGTAGTAATTAGAAGGCTGAATGCAGCAGGAAGTGGGGTCAGGCTATACAGCCTTGAGGATGACACATACCCACTCCAATGAGGATCCATCTCCAGAATATTCTATAGCCTTCTAAAACAGCTGCACCAGCTGGGAACCCGGTGCTCAAGTCCATGAGCTTATGGGGAATATTTCATATGCAAACTATAACACGAGAGTAAGATCCAGACACACCCTCGCAATCTTGCCTAAGACTCTGCTGCAACTTGGCCACCATCCATTTTGCCCTCTTGTGGTTTGGTCCCCAGAGCAAGCAGAAAAGGAAAAGTGTGGAAATCCTTAATGTCACTCCACCCCCACCTATCCTGTGGACTGGAGGGGAATCCTATTAAAGATCTCAGACAGCAAAGGGAAAGAGAGAGATGCTGGCGCTGCACATTTATAGGAAGCTGCATCAAAGACACCGAGAGAGAAGTGAAATGAGGTTCCTGGTTACTCCATTTAAAATACAATTCATCCACATCTTTAGACCATACCAAGAAGGAATGTTCATCAATTTCCCAATAAAAATATGAAGTCAGTCTATTAATTAAAAAAAATAGAGCAACATCTTGGCCCAATTGTGCCGAGTCAGCTGAACTGTATGTAGAATTACACATATCCTTACTACAACGTACTCATTAAGTAATCTAGTGCTTGGGACCATCACAATTATTTTGTGTTACAGTAGATTAGATTTATAGTAATGGAGAAAAACATCTTTACTGGTTCATCTCCTCATGCACTATAATATATTAAATACTTTACTATTACTGCAATTAAATAAAATGTTCTTAAAGATATTTGCTGAGACCGAGCTATTTAAATGTTGAGCAACAAAAAGAAAAAAAGAAGTTAAGGTGAGAGACACATTAGAAGATGATAATTTTGCTGAAAGACTATGGAGACACTAAAGAAAGGGCAATAGATCAAAGATTAACCCACAATCAATCATAAATTGGACTAAAAGCCCAGGATACTCGCAGGCAAGAAACCATCACTAATAACCCATCTGGGCGCATGCTTTCTGCTAAACTGTGTGAAATGCCTCATCTGTACCAGTTCACGCCCTTCATAAGAATCCTGTGAATAAGCACTTCTTTTACTTCCTGCATTTTATAAGTAAAAATTACTGAACTTGGGGAACCAGTTCATTTTTACCAGTCTCTACTTGTTAACAAGGAATAGGAGCCAGAGCACACTGTCTCAAGCCTTTCTTTCTACATGGTATTGCTATTTCATTCTGATATAAACATTATTTTTTTAGCCCTCATGGGTCAAAACAAATAGGTAAAACAAAACAAAACAAAAAACAAGATATCTGGAGTAACACTCATACACTTAATGATTTTGGAGAAAACTCTGTCGTTCATTCATAAACACGTCAGGGATTTCCTTTGGCATGACTTAGATTACATATCCAATGCTGGGTCAACCATGTTCCAGGAAGTTCTGCCAATGTCCGTATATGGATCACATACCCAACCCTACAACCAATAAAACGAGTCTTAAGGACAGCACTGCCAGAATTCCATTTCCATGATGGATCGGCATCCTACAGGAGATGGTGAGCGCTAGGCAGACAAGAAGTGGACATTGGCTTCTGTAGCATAGAATGCCAGTGGTAAAAAGACATTCACTCCAGGGCAATTCCTGGAAGAAGAGTGAGGGGGGAGGGAGGTGGTGGTGAGAAGACAAAGTATCAAGATGTTAATCAACATAGCATGTTCAGAGAGCTTCAGTGTTTCAGATGGATCTGGAGGACACAGTGTGTGTGGCAAGAGGATTGAGAGCTACAACCAGGGCTCATGGAGAATTCTGTGCGTGGCCGTTCAAGGAGCTCATGCTTTACCCTGAAGGCAGTGGTGAGTCGTCAAAGGACGCAAGTCAAAAGACTAGTAGGACGAGTCCTGACTATGAGGAACTGCAGACTTTGAGCAGGTATAAAAGAAAGGTTAGAAGTAGAGAAATCAGTGGAGAAACTAGCAATAGCTCAAGCGAGAAAAAATGAGTCAGGGAACAAAAGCAGTGGTCGAAGGCTGGTGATCAAAAGGCGAAGACGAAGCCGGGCGTGGTGGCACACGCCTTTAATCCCAGCACTCGGGAGGCAGAGGCAGGCGGATCACTGTGAGTTCGAGGCCAGCCTGGTCTACAAAGTGAGTCCAGGATGGCCAAGGCTACACAGAGAAACCCTGTCTCGAAAAAAAAAAACCAAAAAAAAAAAAGGCGAAGACGAAGGATGCTGAGGCGGAGGATTCAGAAAGAAAGCCTAGACTCCCACTGAGAGCTTGACTGTCTAGGCTGCCCACTGATGCTCAGCCACCTTCATAACGATTCCAGCAGGACCTCCCAAGACACCAAGGTGTCCAAACAGCAGCAGCAACAACAACAGCAGCAGCAACAACAACAGCAGCAGCAGCAACAGCAACAGGAGCAGCAGCAGCAGCAGCAGCAATCATCTTCCCAGGATTTACAAGTCTCAAGTCCAAGCTGCTGGTTTAGTAATTTACAAAATTCAATTTAACTCCTTCTCCTTGAGAAAGGAATAAAGACACAAGATTTTTTTTTTTCTGAAGAGGTCTTCCACAAATAGAATTTAAGGGCTGGAGAGATGGCTTAGTCATTAAAAGCTAGGCTCACAACCATGGTATAAGAATTTAACAGTGGGATATCTAGAGCTACTGAAGGCAGAATGGGATACAAAGACACCTGGGCCCGTGGGGCAGGCAGGTATAATATGATCCCTGCCTCTGACATGTTCTGTGTCCTTTTGGATAAATTGCTTGAGTTCTTTAAGCTCCCAACTTCTCAGGTAATATTCCTCCAGCAATAATGCTGTTTTTCTTTACAAGGGCTAAAACTAATAACACATGTGACAACAAATGAACTTCACAGTGATGTTAAAAATGAATCTGTCTTAGTCACTAGTTTACTTAAGAAAGCATAGAAAGAAAAGCTTAAAAGTAAGCCATTAATGCTTTTAAATAAGTAAATCCATGCATGTATTTTATGGACTGAGGTGTCAGACTAAAGCTAATGTCATGAGTAGCAATCTAATTGTTGTGGTATGTACATTAAAATGGACATGTATTAATTCAATTTCAGTATTTTTAAAGTTATTCTTTCTTCTGAAACTTAAAGTGAATAAAAATTTCTTAAAGCTTTGGGATAATCACTGACACAGGGAAGACAAAAAACATTTGTAATTGACTGGCAAACCATTATAAAATTATATATATTCTGGGGGGGGGGGGGGATCGAAGATGGCAGTGAGCAGTGTGGACCGTGTTTAGAGGCTCCAGTGAACAATTCAGGGAATTGCACAGATTTCTGAGCCAGAAACACCAGGGTCCCCACACCACGGCAGCGGCAGTGCTCCACGGTTCAGAGGGACCAGGGTGCGGAGGACTTGTGTGCCCCTGCACACAGGAGGAGCGCAGATTTTCTCGGATCGGAGCAGCAGTGGCAGAGGCAGCAGCAGCAGAGGCACCAGCAGCACCAGGGTCAGCAGCGGTGGTGGCTGAGGTTTGCAGCTCAGAGCCTTCCAATGGAAGCGATTGGTGTGGTGGCCGGTGGGAGTTGCTGCGGGAGAGGGGACTCTGGGCAGGATTTGGGTCACTTGGTGCCTTGGGACCCAGAATGGACTCGGCGGACAGTTTGGCCCCAGAGTCCCGGGTTTAGCTCAGTGTGCAGTGCCGTAGAGACGCTGGCTCAGCTCAGCAAGCAATTCTGCCCGAGGCACAGCTCCCCTGCTGTGGCGCAGGCTGGGCCAAGCGCTCAGTTCCACCCTAGGCACCAGCTAGGCTCAGCAGCAGTTCTCCTGCTGTGACGCACGCTGGGTGGAGCGCTCAGCCCCACCGGAGATGCTAGCTCAGCACAGCCACAGTTCTCCTGCTGTGGCGCAGGCTGGCAGAGAGCTAGGTTCCACCGGAGGCACCGGCTTGGCTCAGCAAGCAGTTCTGCCCAAGACACTAGCTCAGCTCAGCAGGCAGTTCTGGGGCGCTAACACAGGCTGAGGTCAGCACGTATATTCAGCCCAGAGGCCCTAGCTGGACTTGCCGAGCAGATTGGGCCCAGAGATTCTAGCTGAGCTTTGCGCACAGGCTCGGCGGCCCTAAGACTCTGGCTGGACTATCCATGCAGTTTAGGCCCGGAGTCCCGGGCTGAACTCAGCACGCAGTGTGAGTCCAGAGTCGCTGGCTGAGCTCGGTGCTCAATTCCGCCCCAGAGACGCAGGTGGAGCTTGGCATGCAGTTTGGGGACAGAGTCCCTAACTGTGCTTGGCAGACAGATTGGGCCCAGTGACTCTAGCTGAGCTTTAGGCACAGTCCTGGCTTTAGGACTCTGATTGGACATGGTGCAGTTTGAATCCAGAATTCCTGGCTGAGTTTGGTGGTCAGTTCGGGCCCTGAGTCAATAACTGAGCACAGCATGCACTTTGGGCCAAAAGCTCCTAGCTGAGCTTGGTGCGCAGTCCCAGCCCAAAAATTCTGGCTGGACCCTGTGTGCATTTGGGGCCCAGATTCCCTAGCTAAGCTCGGCAGACGGTTCAGGCCCTGAGAATCTAGCTGAGTTCACCCCGTGGGTCGGGCCCAGTGTTCCTGGCTGGACGAGGCAGGGGACACAGAAGTCCGTGGATACCTTGGCCTGACTCAACGCTCATTCAGAGACCCAGAACAATTACAGGACCCACAGCACAGGGGAGCTGAGGATCACTGACTGTGAGAGTCCAAAACGACAGGGCTAACCTCTTACCATCCACGCCAGTGAAGCATCAGCGCTTCCAGCCTAGGGAAATCGTGAGAAAACAAGTGAATCTATCATCAGACTCCCTCCATCCAACTCTGGAAGCTACCCAACAAAAACAGAGATGGCAAGATGTCTAAAGGACAGCGTAAAAGCATACGTAAAAAACCCAAAGCAACATGGCATATCCAGTTTCCAGCTCTCCCAAACAAAACAACCCAGAGAACTCAAATACAATGGAAATACAAGAAAATGATCTCAAATCCTTAGTAATGAGGATAATAAAGGAGGAAACAAATAAAATTCATAATCAAATGCAGGAAGATGCAGCCAAACAGGTGAAAGACATGAAAGAAGCACATAGAGTGAAACTGGAAAAATTTCAGAAAAATGCAAAAAACCAGATGAAATAAATAAATAAAACAGTTCAAGCTCTGAAGACCTATAAAGAGGCAATGGAAGAAACTCAGGAATATACAAACAATCAGAAGAAAGTAATCAAAAAAATCAGTTCAAGATCTGAAAATGAAAATGGAGTCAATGATAAACACACAAACAGAAGAAAAATGAGAACGTGAGACCTCAGAGAAGAAGGCGAGCAACACAGAGGTGAGTTTTTCTAACAGAATCCAAGACATGGAAGAACGAATCTCAGGTCTAGAAGATACAATCACAGATCTTGAAACAACCATTAAAGAAAATGCGAAATCTGTAAAACTCCTGACACAAAACATCCAAGAAATTAAGGACACCATGAAAAGAAGAAATCTGAGGATAATAGGCATTGAAGAAAGAGAAGATATCAGTCTCCAAGGCCCAGAAACTATTCTCAATAAAATCATAGAAGAAAATTTCCCCAATCTAAAGAAAGAGATGCCTATAAACATACAAGAGGCCTACAGAACACCAAATAGAATTGACCAGAAAAGAAAAACTGCCCGCCACATAATAATCAAAACACAAAACATACAGAACAAAGGAAAAATATTAAAAGCTGCAAGGGAAAAGGGCCAAATAACATTTAATGGTAAACTATCAGAATTACACCCGACTTCTCAGCAGAGACCATAAAAGCCAGAAGGGCCTGGACAGAGATCCTGAAAACCCTAAGAGACCACAGATGCCAGGCCAGACTACTTTACCCAGCAAAACTATCAATAACCATTGATAGAGAAAACAAAATATTCCATGACAAAAACAAATTCAAACAGTACCTATCCGCAAATCCAGCTTTACAGAAGGTACTAGAAGGAAAACTCCATCCCCAAAGGGTCAAGCTACAACCAAAATTACCCAGGAAATAGATAACTATACCATGGCAAAAACACAACTACACAAACGCTCGACTGGAAACAACATCAAAATTAAAACTCTTAACAGTCACTGGTCATTAATATCTCTCAACATCAATGGCCTCAATTCTCCAATAAAAAGACACAGACTAACTAAATGGGTGTATAAACAAGATCCAACATTCTTCTGCATTCAAGAAACACATCTCACCCATAACGATAGGCATTACCTCAGGGTAAAAGGTTGGAAAAAAATATTCCAAGCAAATGGTCACAAGAAGCAAGCAGGTGTAGCCATTTTAGTATCGAACAAAATAGACTTTCAACCAAAATTAATCAAAAGGGATGAGGAAGGACACTTCATACTCATCAAAGGTAAAGTCAACCAAGATGACATCACAATTCTGAACATCTATGCTCCCAATACAAGGGCACCCACATTTGTAAAAGATCTCCTAAAAAAGCTTAAACCACACATCGATCCCCACACAATAATAGTGGGAGACTTCAACACCGCACTCTCACTGAAAGATAAGTCATTGAAACAGAAACTAAGCCGAGAAATAACATCATTAACCAATGCCATGGGTCAAATGGATCTAACAGATATCTATGGAACCTTTCACCCAAAAAAGAAAGAATATACCTTCTTCTCTGCACCCCATGGAACCTTCTCCAAAATTGGTCACATCATAGGTCACAAAGCAAGCCTCAACAGACACAAGAGGATTGAAATAATACCTTGTATCCTATCAGATCACCATGCTCTTAGGCTGCAATTCAACAACAACAGAAATAACAAAAAGCCTACACGTACATGGAAACTAAACAACTCTCTGCTAAATGACACCTGGGTCAGGGAAGAAATAAAGAAAGAAATCAAGGAGTTTCTGAAATTCATTGTAAATGAAGGAACAACATACCCAAATTTGTGGGATACATTGAAAGCAGTGCTAAGAGGAAAATTCATAGCACTAAGTGCCTTTAAAAAGAAATTGGAAACATCGCACATAAGCATCTTAATGACACAACTGGAAGCCCTAGGAAAAAAAAGAAGCAGAAACACCCAAAAGGAGTAGACATCTGGAAATAACCAAACTCAGGGCTGAAATTAACAAATTAGAAACTAAGTAAACAGTCCAAAGAATCAACAAAACCAAGAGCTGGTTCTTTGAGAAAATCAACAAGATAGACACACTGTTAGCCAAACTAACTAAAAGGCAGAGAGACAGTATTGAAATCAACTAAATCAGAAATGAAAAGGGAGACGTAACAACAGACACTGAAGAAATACAAAGAATCATAAGATCCTACTTTGAAGGCATATATGCCACACAATTTGAAAATCTAAGGGAAATGGACCCTTTTCGATCGATTTTCTCAATCAATTTCACTTGCCAAAGTTGAGTGAAGAACAGATAAACAAGCTAAATAGTCCCATTTCCCCTACAGAAATAGAAGCAATCATTGATAGTCTCCCAACCAAAAAAACCCAGGGCCAGGTGGTTTCAGTGCAGAATTCTACCAGACCTTCAAGGGCGAGCTAATACTGATACTATTCAAGCTACTCCAAAAGATAGAAATGGATGGAACATTACCAAATTCATTCTATGAGGCCATAGTCTCATTGATACCTAAACCTCACAAAGACTCAACAAAGAAAGAGAATTTCACACCAATTTCTCTTATGAACATAGATGCAAAAATACTAAATAAAATACCTGCAAAACGAATACAAGAACACATCAAAGATATCATTCATCATGACCAAGTAGGCTTCATTCCAGGCATGCAGGGATGGTTTAATATACAGGAATCCATCAATGTAATCCACCATATAAACAAACTGAAAATAAAAAACCACATGATCATCTCTTTAGATGCAGAGAAAGCATTTGATAAAATCCAACACCCATTCATGTTTAAAGTTTTAGAGAGATCGGGGATACAAGGCACTTTCCTCAACATAATAAAGGCTATATACAGCAAGCCAATAGCCAAAATCAAAGTAAACGGTGAGATACTCAAGGAAATTCCTCTAAAATCGGGAACAGGGTAAGGTTGCCCACTCTCTCCATATCTCTTCAATATAGTACTCGAAGTTCTAGCCAGAGCAATAAGACAACAAAAGGAGATCAAGGGTATCCAAATGGGAAAGGAGGAAGTCAAATTATCCCTATTTGCAGATGATATGATAGTGTACATAAGTGACCCTCAAAATTCCACCAGAGAACTCCTAAAGCTGATAAACACCTTCAGCAAATTGGCTGGATACAAAATTAACTCAAAAAAGTCTGTAGCCTTCCTATACACAAATGACAAGCTTGCAGAGAAAGAAATTATGAAAACCACACTCTTCACATTAGCCAAAAGCAATATAAAATATCTAGGAGTTACTCTAACTAAGCAAGTGAAGGACTGGTTTGAAAAAAATTTCAAAACTCTAAAGAAAGAGATTGAAGATGACCTGAGAAGATGGAATGATCTTCCTTGCTCGTGGATCGGGAGAATTAACATAGTAAAAATGGCCATCCTACCAAAAGCAATCTACGGATTCAATGCAATCCCTATCAAAATAACTACACAATTTTTTAAAGACATTGAAAGTTCAATTCTGAACTTCATATGGAAAAACAAAAAACCCAGAATAGCTAAAACAATCTTGTACAATAAAAGGTGCTCCGGAGGAATCTCCATACCTGATCTCAAACTGTACTATAAAGCAATAATAATTAAAACAGCATGGTACTGGCACAGCAACAGGCTAGTTGATCAGTGGAATCGAATCGAAGATCCAGATATGAATCCACACATATATGGTCACCTGATTTTTGACAAAGAAGGCAAATCCATTCAATGGAAAAAGGATAGCATCTTCAACAAATGGTGCTGGTCTAACTGGATGTCTATGTGTAAAAAAATGCAACTGGACCCATATTTGTCACCTTGCACAAAACTCAAGTCCAGGTGGATTAAAGACCTCAACATAAAACCAAAGAAACTAAGTCACTTAGAAGAAAAAGTGGGGAGTAGCCTGGAACATATTGGCACAGGAGACAACTTCCTGAACAGAACACCAACTGCCCAGGCCTTAATGTCAACAATTAATAAATGGGACCTCATGAGGCTGAGAAGCTTCTGTAAGGCAGGAGACACTGTCAAGAGAACAAAGCGACAGCCTACAGACTGGGAAAAGATCTTCACCAACCCTACATCTGACAAAGGTCTAATATCCAAAATATATAAAGAACTCAAGAAATTAAACACCACCAAACCAAATAACCCAACTGAGAAATGGGGCTTGGAACTAAACAGAGAATTCTCAACAGAGGAATATCAAATGGCTAAGAAACACTTAAAGAAATGCTCAACCTCCTTAGTCATCAGGGAAATGCAAATCAAAACAACTCTGAGATTCCATTTTACACCCATCAGAATGGCTAAGATCAAAAATTCAAGCGACACCACATGCTGGCAAGGATGTGGGAAGAGAGGAACACTTTCATTGCTGGTGGGAATGCAAACTAGTACAGCCACTTTGGACATCTATCTGGTGCTATCTCAGAAAAATGGGAATAGGGCTTCCTCAAGACCCAGCTATTCCACTCCTTGGAATATACCCAGAAGATGCTCCAGCACACAACAAGAAAATTTGCTCAACCATGTTCATAGCAGCCTTATTCATAATAGCCAGAACATGGAAACAGCCTAAGTGTCCCTCAGTAGAAGAGTGGATAAAGAAACTGCGGTACATATACACTATGGAATACTACTCAGCTATTAAAAACAAGGAATTCCTGAAATTTGTGGACAAATGGGTTGAGCTAGAAATGATCATAATGAGCGAGTTAACCCAGAAGCAGAAAGACTCAAATGGAATATACTCACTTATATCTGCATACTAGCCCAGGGGCATGTCCCACGAAAGCCTTCACTTACCAAGAAACTGGGACAGAGGGGAAGACATCCTATTGGGACTCTAGATGAGAGAAGCATGGGAGAATAGCAAAGTAGAAGGATCCAGAGGATCCTAGAAACCTACAAGTAGAACATTATGATAGGCAGATTTGGGCCCAGGGGTCCCGCTCAAACTAAGGCACCAGCCAAGGACAATACAGGCAGTAAACTTTAAACCCCTACCCTGATCTAGCCAATGGTCAGAACAGTCTCCACAGTTGAGTGGAGAGTGGGATATGACTTTCTCATGTACTCTGGTGCCCTTACATTTGACCATGTCCCATGGAAGGGGAAACCCGGTGGCACTCAGAGGAAGAACAGCAGGTTGCCAAGAAGAGACTTGATACCCTATGAGCATATACAGGGGGAGGTAATCCCCCTCAGGAACAGTCATAGGGGAGGGGAATAAGGGGAAAATGGGAGAGAGGGAAGAATGGGAAGATACAAGGGATGGGATAAACATTGAGATGTAACAAGAATAAATTAATAAAATAATTTTAAATTTTTTAAAAATAATACATATGTATTCTTTCCACCAATAAATTAATACAATTAATAAATCAGAATATGCATATATATTTTAAGGGCACTGACTCACCTGAATGAAGCTCTTTAGTTTGCCATTTTATGGTAATTAATTTGTTGATAGTCTTCAGCCTCTTCAATTGATAATGGTAATAAACTAGGCCTGGCCTTTGCATTTTCATCGTCACATGCTTAACAGTCTTCTCTTCTTTTTTTTTTTTTTTTTTTTTTTTTTTAAAGTCTATTGAAATCTGTAGCAATCATTAAACCATAACTTCAACCTAGAAAAATTGTAAATAGGAAAATAGTACAATCACTCCACTATCTTTTTTGCAGGTCGGCTAAGTCTTTGCTCCTGTTTTGGCAGGTATTGCTGCCTACACGCTGGGTTTCATGGCCTGAATGGTGCTCTATCATGGTATCAGTTGTGCCAAGTTATCCTGTTATCAATTATCAAGTTATCAGTTATCCTGTTTTCTGCCTGGCCTGTGCCCTGAGTACTTTCTGCGAGTCCCAGCCCAGCCATGTCCAGGGCTTTCTTGTGAACTCTTAGTTGTGTCTGTCATTTAGGTTTTCTCCAGTATTAACTAGAAAAGAAAGTGGAGGAGACTGTAGTGACAATTTTTGTTTCTTTAAAACACAGAAATGTTATAGGAATGTGTTCTTGTTTTAGTCCCAGATGTGGGATATAGGGCTGCTTCGGGTTGTCCACAGCAGCTATGATTTGTCTTGTGCTCTGGCAGGGGCATGATTTTGTCCCCTGAGGATAGTTTATGAATGGAATACTGGGGAGACTTCAGATGGTATAAATGCGAGAGCCCCAAGAGGGCATGTGGAGGCTGCTGCTTGCCCTGATGCTCCCGCTGCTGTTGCTGGTTGCTGGATTTATGGTTATAGGTTGGAGATATTCTGACTGCAAAGATCAAACTCGCCCCAGGAAACTTGACACCCCTAATCAGCAGGAAGTCATCTAATGATATTGATAACCCCTTTCCCCCTCTAACCTTCTTTCTCTCCCATGTAGTATTGGGAGTTTGAAGAGATAGGGTTGGTTTAGGGAGGTAGGAAAAAGAACACAATAAAGTATCCAAAAGTCTGGCTGCAGGAGGCTGTTGAGAGCAAGTGTGATAAGTAATCTTTCATGACAAATATCATGAACTGCACATGAGGACTGTATTCTCCCTGTGAAAAGGAAGATAAGTAATGGTTTCTGCTGCCACTTAGTTGCTGTCTCAGTGCTGTCTCTAGTAGGAAGGCTGAGATCTTGTTCACTATAATTGAGTTAAATGTTCCTTACAAGTAGTTGGAACAAAAACATTAATAGAATTAGTAAGTAAACCTTCCCCGGGTGGACTATATTTCATATAACTGTAAAGAAGGAACCCTTGCTCTAAAACTGCTAAGCTGGAGTGCCCCCTACTGGTGAGTGATAGTTTCAGCATGTGGTGACTCCAAGTTCTGATTGGTGGCTTGATACTCTTACCAGGGTTGGCTGCAACTCAGCCAATGTGTGCACAGGAGTACTCAAAGAAAGTGCATCTCCTTAGCTGCAACTCAGCCAATGTGCGCACAGGAGCACTCAAAGAAAGTGCATCTCCTTAGCTGCAACTCAGCCAATGTGTGCACAGGAGTACTCAAAGAAAGTGCATCTCCTTAGCTGCAACTCAGCCAATGTGCGCACAGGAGCACTCAAAGAAAGTGCATCTCCTTAGCTGCAACTCAGCCAATGTGCGCACAGGAGTACTCAAAGAAAGTGCATCTCCTTAGCTGCAACTCAGCCAATGTGCGCACAGGAGTACTCAAAGAAAGTGCATCTCCTTACACCACTTCACATTTTGTCTTAGCACATTTTCTGCTATTATTTAAAATGCCTTTCTCTTTGCAGTATCTAAGAAAAAAACATGGACAGGATACACAACATGCCAAGCCTACCAGATAAAGACATCTCCTTGAAAAAGAAACATGCAAGGAACAAATATGAATGAGCAAAGTCCAAGTCATACTGTCACACACAGGACAAGCATAACTTTGGAGTCAAGGAACCTCCAAAAACTGTGGATTCTCTGCATGAACAAATCTAATAGAAGTGTGTGTGTGTGTGTGTGTGTGTGTGTGTGTGTGTGTGTGTGTGCGTGTGTGTGTGTGTGTATATATATATATATATATATATATATATATATATATATATATATATATATACATGTTTCATTAAAATTGATTATATGATATAGTTCAGGTAGCTCAACATTGGCTGCCCGACTCTGGAGAGGATGAGAACCCAGTAGTTGCTCCATCCATAGCCTAGATGGCTCAGTCATCCCATTCTGGTACTGAAGGCCCAGAGGATTCCTGGAGAGCGTCACATTTTCAGATTACATCGAATGCCCAAAGAAGCTGGTTCTAATATCAGCAAAAGAAAAAAAAAATTGTGCAAATAGAGGATAAATGAGCTTGCTAGCAAAAGGAGGAGATGTGGGCGAAAACCCATTTTCTTCATTGTCCTTTTATCTGAGCTGCCTCCAAAAAGCATCAGCCACATCTGGGGCTAGTCCTCCTACTCCAAATAGCCTGATCAAGAAAATACCTCACAGGAGTGCTCAGCCACTTGCCTTACAATTGATCCCAGATTCAGTCAAGTTGACATCTACGAGTAGCCGTCACAGATGGTCTGTTCAGAAAGTCAGTGTAGTAACTGTATGACAAAAGACTTTATAGAGTAAGATCACCTCAGCATCCTCTGCCTCTTTGCCCGGCTGCACACAGGAAAAAGTTACTATGGAAAAATGTGTACTTAGTCAAGAATCATTTTTGAAGTGTGTGTATCTATGTATGTATGAGTGTGTGTGCATTCATGTATAGGAAGGTACATGTATGTGCACATGCATGTGGAGGCCAGAGAGCAATCTCAGTTATGTTTAAAATTCTGTCCACCTCTTTCAAGACAGGATCTCTAACTGGTCTGCAGCTCGCCAGTTAGATTAGACTGGCTGACCAGCAACTCCTGGGAATGTGTCTCTGTTTCCCAAACACCAGGGTTATAAGCATGCATCGCCACGCCTAGCACTTTCTGTTCTTTTTAACACAATGTTTTTATTGGTTGAGAATTTGACAAAATGATTTTCATCACATTCACTTTCATCTTTATGCAACAACCCTGGCTCTCTGTTGAACTGTGTATAACAAAATGTTCAGATTCCCTGCTTCTGTGCCTTCTCCATCAAAAAGCCCAGTCCGTCCAAGCCCAGCCTTTTGTCCATGTGTCTGTATGTCTGCTGTTTTTTCGTTACCTTGCAATTCTAGTCAGTTTCATTTCTGGAGCCCTGCAAGGATTCAGCAGAGCAAGACACCATGGAACCATGGTGTGCCATAGGAGTCTATACTTGTTATATCTCACCAACAATATATAATAGTAAAACCAGATTCATTCAACTGCAGAGAAAACTAATTGAGAAGTGTTTAGCATAGTGATTAAAATGAAGCTAAGTGCAAATTGTTTAATTTCTAAAAGATTTTAAGATATGCATACTTATTGTCTATAAAATATTCTCTGTCAGACTTCAAAAAACTGCTAAGTTTGACAGCACAGAAATTCATTCTGGGGACTGTCTGGAGGATGCAGGAGGGAAATGTGTTACACAAGCTAACATTTATTTTATACTTGGAACGTTAAGCCATGTGTTGTATATTACCTGTGTTGAAGCTAAGTTAAATTAATTGGTTAGAAATAAACCAGACTATAATGGAAGCCTCAAACTAGTCTAGCAGGATAAATTACTTGGATTTGATGCTAAGATCAGATAGAACAACTTGAAACCAACTCCTGGCAGCAATCCTAACCTCAGAGGCATGCTTGCCATCCATATGGGCACCGCACAGGTGTGCTGGGAGCTGCCCAGCAAGGAGATCTGTATGGCAACAAACAGATGTTTTGTGTCAGGTAGAAATCTACTGATACAGAATTACAGAACATGGAAGTATGGTTGGCAGGATGGCAAAACATGACATTGGATTGCCCACTTTGAATCTCAGCTCAAATGCTCATGAATTTGGTCTAGATTTTAGCTTCCATGGGCCTCAGTGGAATTATCTGAAACTTGTAGATATTTTCATGAGGCTTTACGAGAACTGAAGGAAAAACAGACAAAACTTCATAAGTACTATATAAATGTTATTGACAATTAGGCTTGGGGCTGAATGGTAAAACACTTGCATAGCATGTAAAAATCCTGGGTTGCTACCCACCACAAAGATCACTAATGCTATTATTGCTGGAATCTTAGTGAAATCTCATGCATTATCATGAAAACAAATACACACACACATTGTGTGTGTGTGTGTGTGTGTGTGTGTGTGTGTGTGTGTGTGTCTGGAAGGTTGAGCATGGACACCAACAAAGGCAGATGTCATAGAGGTGATATATGTGCAAATGAAAAAAATAACAACTATAAGGTCATAATTATTAACAATATAGTTCAAGTTACGGAAAAAAAGAAAGTGTTGCCAGGAAAACACTTCTTGTTCTGTTACTCACCAGTGAGAATTTCAGAGGCGTTTGTGAACGGTGACATCAGAAGCACCCATCTGGCCCTGGAGATGGCTGGAAGATATGTAGAGAAGAAGGAATTTCTATGTTGCTAAACGAAAGCTCCAGTGAAAAGAGATCTGTTTTGTTGAAAGTTCATTGAACATTTATTTTAAGACCTTATTTCTCCTACAGATCTTTGGAGAGCATATTAAGGTGTACTGCTTATCGGTCAAAGCATGAAGCAAAAAGCCCCGGAAGATCATAGGCTTGATATAGCAGAGTGGTCCTTAGCCTCTGCCTCGCAACCTCCTTGGGGGTTGAATAACCCTTCCAGTGGCGGGGGGTCTCTTAAGACCATTGTAAAACATATATAGTTACATTATGATTCATAACAATAGCAAAATTACAGTCATGAAGCAGCAATGAAAGTAGTTTTATGATTGGGGGGGTCACGATAATGTAAGGCGCTTGCATTGAAGGGTCATGGCTTTAGGAAGGTTGAGAACCCACTGATAGAGCTGCACCAGTTCCAAGAGGGTCTGGCTGGGATCACTGACCCATGTCTAGCTTGCTCCTTGCTGTGCTGATCACTTGCTCCCATCTGAGCACTTCCAAGGTGGAATTGTTCTGAATGTATAATTCCGTACTTTATTTTGTCTCATCAAACCTTAACTTTCAAATATTAACTCACAGTCACCTAAGAGTATCAGGTCCAATTTTTTTCCCTAATGGGTCTATGCATGTAAGAATATTCCACAGTTATATTGACATCAGTACACATTTTTATTATCTCAGATTCTTGTTGCTAACAGGGCCGCTATGAACATTGTCACAGATGTCTAACTATGTTTATTTAGAGCTTCTATATGAGAGCCAGCCACAAAATCATTGAATTGTAGAGCAAAGAAATGTTCCCTCAAAAAAAAAAAAAATAAAATAAAAATAAAAAAAATAAAAAAAAAAAAAAAAAAAAAGAAATGTTCCCTCATTTAAAAGAATGAACAACTGTACTTTCCCAAAGTACTTGCCCTGTTTTACAGTCTCCTGGAAGGATCATGGGAGTTCCCATTGATACACACTTTTGTTCTCACTTGTTTTGACAGATTTTTTTTAATGGGGTGGGGGAAGCACATGTACAGTTAACTTGAATTTATCTGGTAAGTAATGATGTAACTTTTCTTAGCTATTAGATATTTATAGAATAGCTATGATATTTTCCTCATGAATTACCTAATTTTTAGTTGTTATTTTGCTTTCGTATGTGTTGCCTTTCAAATAATGCACATTGCTGTATATGGCATATCCTCTAATTATTTTATAACAAGGTTTTGATGCCTTCATTTTACTGTAATACTAGCCCACCCATTGTTTTCTTTCTTTAAGAAAAGGCCATTATCAAGGCTTCCAATGAAGGCTTAAAGTTTTTGCCCTCCACATGTATGTCACTAATCAATTGGAAAGCCATTGTATGTACAAAGTAGAGAGCGACATTCGAATTGGAGCTAAATATAAATTCTCCTAGCACCATTCTTAGCTACATTGACTCAGTTATCTGCAGTACTCTCTTTATTAAATACCGAATTTCTCATCATGCTTGTGGCCACTTCTGAACCTTTGCTTTGTTTCTAACTTTCTCATCATGCTTGTGGCCACTTCTGAACCTTTGCTTTGTTTCTATCTGCCACTTAATCGAACGCAGTAGCAGCACTTTGTTATTCTTAATTACAGCACCTTTACAATGAAATGCTATATAAAAGGAACTTGTATCTAGTCATTCACTCAAGAATCTCTGGGGATTTGTGTTTGTTCGTATTTCTAAGACAGGAGCTGGAACTCCATACCTTGCACTAGGTCTCCCGGTGCTGGTATTATGACCGGTGTTTCTTGGACCTTGATATTCTTATAATATTCTTACAAGTAGTAACAGCCCATGCACTCAGTTATTCTACAGTATACTACAATAATTAATATTAATGATTTAAATATTAATGGTTTAAGATGCCTCCCCCCAAAAAAACATTTTTGCTTCCTCCTCATATTGTTTAATTCTCTGTGCAGATTCTTTTCTGTAACACTCGCTTCAGTGAACCAAGCTAACACAATAGCTGTTTAAAGCTGATTCCTTTCCCTCTGTGGCGGAGGACACAGAAACTCAGAGGAGAGTGAACATAAAGGGGAGTGATGCACATACTCCCAAACTGATGGACTGTTCATCAGCCAGAAACATTCATGTGGCCCCAGCAAACTCTAACATAGACAGGACTTGCAGTCTAGAGTGTATCTGAAAGGTTATCAGACACATTTGTTGACCTAATGAGCACTATACACACACTGCCTCTATCATCTGTCTCAGGACTCCTGCAGAAAGCTCGGGTGCTGGAGGGTTGAGAGCCTGAGTTCAGCATCTGAAGACCTCAGCTTTGTAGTTTCCCAAGGCTTGCATTGCCATTTATTTTTGTGGAATTCTACATTTACACCAAGATGAATTAAATCATTCTCTGGTAAATTCTATGAAAATACAGTGAGTTGCCTCCTTGCTAATGGAAACTACTGAGTCAGAAGACGGACTCATTCTCTGGTAAAAACAAAATTGTAAAGTAGCTAATGAAAATCGCTGTGTTGCAGATGCTGGGTTACTACCCAAGGAGTGAGTAGCACTCCTTCCCTGTTTTAGCAACGTAGAAAATCTATCTATTGATTAATCCAGAGATGATGAATTTTCAAAAGAGCTGGCATTTGACAATTTCTGACTTGTGTTATAATTTGCAAGCCCACTTCTTGGGTTTCCTAACCTTCAACATAAAGAGAGATGAGAATTCTGTTACTGTGTGTTGCTGTTTGTTTGTTTGTATGTTTGTTTGTTTGTTTTGGTAGGATGAGACTAGTTTGATTATAATGATCTAACCCAGGGCCTTGAGCATGCTAGGCTCTACTACTGAGCTACACCAGCCTCTCCTGAGCATAGATTCCTTTGGTATATGTGGTCTACATGTAACCCAAATATATAGTGTCTGAAATATTGTTGGAAAGTCAAAATTATACTGTGCAACTCTTCACTGCTCTACCTCGAGTTTATATGGTCATTTCAGATAAGTCAGAATGAGAAGTTATCTCCATTGATTGTTGTTTATTTATTGTCTTTTTATGCTTACATTTTAAAAATCATGGCTGTAATTTCAAAGATCTGAAAAAATGGCTCAATTTGATAGTGTTAGCAATCAGTGCAGTTACAATCTCTCTCTCGTGATATTTAAGAGAAGCATGAATTTTAAGTGTTTCTATTTTTACATCTAATTGCAATACAAAGTCATATTCTCTCATGAATGCTTATAGCCAATCTGCGCTGTTAGCCATGCTTCCACTTGTCCTTAGGAAGAAGAAATCAGTCAGTTCAGCATATATATAAACACAGTGAACACAGTGCCATGAGAAAGTTTAAGGTCCCAAGTCAGCTGTCTGGGCTGAGCTTCCATTCCTTTATTTTTGTAGCAATATGAGATTGGATAGTTTTAAATTACAGGCTATCATAGCTTACTTGTCAACCTGACACAACATCATATCACTTAGGAAGAGTCTTGGTGAGGGGACTGTCTAGACTGGGTTGGCCTATGAGCCTGTCTGTGAGGGATTGTCTTAATCACTAATTTTAAATGATGTGGGAGGACCCAACCAATTCTCTAAGCAGTGGACCATATACATGCAGCAATGGGGCTTAGCACAAAGAAGCATGTGTGCATTTTTCCCCTACCTGTTCTCAACTGTTAATATAACCAGCTGCTTCAGCTCTCTGCAATCTTCACTTCCATGAAGTTATTGACTGTGACCTAAAACTGTGAGCTAAGATGACCGTTTTCTCCTATAAGTTGCTTTTTGCCAGGATACTTTATTACAGCACCTGTAATAAATCTAGGATATATACTAAGAGCTTGAGTTCTAGAATTACTTTTGTAGATGCTGCCTCTTACTGGCTATGGCTCTTTGGAAAAGTTGTTTAAACTAAACCACATACTTTTTATTTGCAAAACAGGCATGGTTTGTTTATAATGGAAATGTTACATTACTCTTTGAAAGTTCTTAGCATATTGTTAGGCACATAGTAAGTATTTAATAAATGTCAGAAGCAACTTCCTATAATAATATTGGCATTATTATATGCAATTATACATTTTGGAATAAGATAGATAGATAGATAGATAGATAGATAGATAGATAGATAGATAGATAGATAGGCAGACAGACAGAAATAGATAGTTATAGACAAGTTCACTGATGATATAGATTAGCCTTTACCTTCCAAAGAATATTATAAGAAATATTAGAAAAATAGGCACATAATCACAAGAATGAAATCACTTTGCATTGATGGCTATATATAATATAGATAGATAGACACACACACACACACACACACACACACACACACACACACACACACATATATATATATATATATAATGTATTTGACCCCTGAGGGGTCAGATCATCATGGGGGAGTCCTCATGTACACAGGAATGAAAACTCAGAAGACAAACAAGTCCACTGAACAGTCACTGGCTGCATAATTTTTTCCATACTGTGTCTGCAGCTTGTGCACAAAGCAAGACCTCAAGCACACAGCCAGCCTTCCAGGAGGTCACAGTGGTTGACTTCCTTTGCAAAAGGATATATGGTAGTAATGTACTATGAGACAAATTCAAGTCACTCATACAGCCCTCCTGACTTCAAAGACCAGGATTCCACCATGAGCAAAGGCATGAAGTGTCACCAAGTTGCCAAGCCAGCCTGGCTGCCATCTTGTCCTCTATGAACTTGAAAGCATGTTTAACAAAACAGGCTGGCTTTCCGTTTCAGCAGAATTCCAGTGTCCTGAGGAAGAAGCTATGAGCATCTGGGGCCGTTATTCCTATCAATCATCACAGAACTCCAAACAGCAGCTATTTTGAAATGGGGATGAAAGTTCTTGGGAATTTCAGGGATGGTGCTGAAGTAAATGAGACACTGAAATTAATCTCCCATGTCCAGCAGCACAGAGATGGGTCACATCAGTGGAAGACTCAGTAATGAGTATCATACAGGGTGCTTATGACCTGCAGCCTGACTCTGTCATCTCCTCCAAGCATGCCAATTAATAACAGGTTACAATTATTCATTTCCTTCTCACTCACCTCCTAAAAGCACCTCTGGCCTTCTCCCTGACCCCCACCCCACCCCCATGCTCATTTGTTGTGATGACAGATTTTCCTTCTATTCTCAGGGACCAGGCTGCTAGGGTCAGCTTCAGCTTCTCCACTTCCTGCCCAGGTGCCCTTTTATGAATAACCCTATTCATCCTGTGCATGGGAGAAATTGGCTGGCCCTGAGCACTAATTAACTCAACCTCCAACACAAGTTTCCTTCTAGGCAAGTAATCTGGTTTTCTCCCAGAAGACCAGCCCATGAACTCTAAGGCTGTGTGTGTGTGTGTGTGTGTGCGTGTGTGTGTGTGTGTGTGTGTGTGTGTGTGTGTGTGTGTGTGTGTGTGTGTGTGTGTGTGTGTGTGTGTGTGTTTTAAGCCAGGGCAACTTCTGTCTTTTCTGCCTTTTGTTTTTGGTCAATTGGTAGTATTCTCCTCCTGACTGGCAAAATTTCAGGTTGGGAAGTTTTCGTGTAGTTTCAATATCAAGGGGAAAATTGGCTTTTATGGTTCACATGGACCCATAGATGCAAGCAACCCCTGGAGGGATCCCAGCTGCTGAGACCTGGGAAATCACTTCCTTCCCTCTGGAAGTGACTGATGGTCAGAGTGAGATCATAAATTTGGAGGATTACAGACTATGTGCGGAAAACATCAAGTTGGTATGTGCTAAAGCTTCATTACTATGACTACAAATTGGTTTAACTCAAGCTATTTACTAATTTCATACAGTTGTTAGGAACACTGCGATTGAAGGAAAAAAAATTCCCCTGTCACTAATGAATTTACAATCTTTGATGGAGAAGAGTTACAAAGAAACCCAGTTCACAGGGGGTGGGGGGGATGACGTAAGTGCCTTAGATGTGCAAAACAAAAGAAGCCCTGAGTTAACTTGCAGGAAAGAAACAAAGACAGATAAGGATGTCAAGGGTGCTGTGAAAGAGCCTGGGCTTGAGCAAGACACTGGCTGTGAGTGCAAACGCACAGAAACAGAGATTCCTGCCCTGCTACACTCCTCCTCCGAAAGTGAACGATGGGGAGATGCAGAATTACACAGTTGGATGTTTGTCTGCTAGCTCCCTGCCCTGGTGGAATGCAGGCCCAGGAAGACGGAAACTCAGTGTGCAGCAACACAAACAGTGCCTGCCATGTGATGTCAGCGCGTGATGGCCCTATACTAAATATATGGAAGTATCGAGCCCTCTGAAAAGATGGGACAAAGGAAGAAAAGAAAAAAAATAGAAAAGGAAAATCAGCCCTCATTCTGATTGGCCATGTTTTCTCTGCTAAGAAGCACGTAAATATGCTCACTGTGTTTTCACTTAATTTCTTTACATAAAGCTCTCTGTTCCACACAGGGACAGGCAGTAAACATCATGGGGTTTGCAGACCTTGTGGTCTCTGTGGCCATTCATCATTTCTGAGAGTATATACAAGGAGCCTGCCAATCAGTGAGTGTGGCCGCACTCCAGTAAAGCTTGTTACCAAAATACCCAGAGAACTAAGTCTGCCCTACGGCCAGTCTTTGCCTTTATATGTCAAAGGCAAAGAAATGGTGCTATTGTGTATTGTTGTCTAGGTCATGTAACTGTGTAAAGTCACAGGAAGACACATTAATTACCATATGTTCTCAATAGATGTTTATGTCCCCACAAAATTCACATGTTGATATTTACCCCGTGGGATGACATTAGGAGTCAGACCCTGGAAAGAAGTCTTGGAGATGAACACAGCTCACTCATGGACAAGGTTACTCACCCCTAAAGAAGGGCCTCTGAGAACCTTCTGTCCCTCTTTCTGTCATGTGAAGACACCTGAGAAGTCAGCAGCCTATGACCTGAGAGAGACCTCACCACAACCTGTGGGCACCATGGTCTTAGGCTTTTGGCCTCCTGAGTTAAATTACTATCTTTAGTTGAGAAGTCAGATAGTGTATACTGTGTCTTTGTGTGTGTGTGTGCAACAATTCTTTTACATATACATTTATATTATTCCACATATATATATAATAAACTGCCTATAGCAAGAATAACCATGACACAGTCACGAATTATATAAATCTTACATTCTTAATGTTTTGGCTATTTGTATTTGACAGCTTTAGAGAAAATATGTTTCCTATCTTGGTGCATCTAAAATTCTGAATGTAAATGAATCTCCATCACATCTTGTCATTATCAACTTAAAACATCTACCTAGACCTGAAAACATCTTATCCCCTAAACAACTAAGCTTCATTATAAAACTAAGCTACCAAAGCTCAAACTAAGACACATTTTTGCAACATTGTTTGACTAGGTGGTTGAGCACGGTTTAGTGGTTGGCTACGGGGAGTGACAGTGTCTATTCAGTTCCTCTACTTCCCTAGGCCGGAGAAGAAAACTCAGCTCAGGTTTGAACAATTATCAAGTATGCTGAACAAATTCCTAAACACGAAATGGGTGTCCCCAGAAAAGGTTCCTCTCATGATCCAAATTCGACTGTTTACTTGTTATCTCTAAGTGATGTAGAACCTTTTCCTCCTGAGGTAGAAATATATGTGTGGATATGGGACAAAATATTCAGGACCTCTGGCACAGATTTCATGTAGAAAGCCCAACTATTGACATGCCATAGTCACACTAAGCGAGAGACGGTCACAGAGCAGGACTGTGTCTGTATCTGTCTAGAGACTGAGAGAATATTCTGTGCAGGGCCTTTCCCTTGTGTAATCAAAGAGACTGTGATGAAGTGAAAGGACCCTATGGAACATGTGGTCTAATATGTCAAGCACACCTCCATTGTTGCCCTTTATGTACTTTCTATGGCTAAAAAGGTTGGTGGTAATAAATATGTAGGTGGGAGTTATACCATAGACCCACCTCCTCGTGGGTCTGAGAATGGAGGTACATCACCTTTCCCAGCCTTTCTGTCAACCACAGGACTGAATGTACCCAGTAGGATGTGGTAAGAAGCAATGTGCTGTCACCTGTTAAATCTCCCTAAGCATGGTCTTCCATCTTTTTTTTTTTTTTTCTTCCTTTCCAGGTGGCTGGAATAGAAAAGATCCCCTGCACAAATTGAGAGTGGTGTGAATAAGATGGCAAAGGCATACAAAGGAAAACCCTTGAGCCACTGTGTGGAGGGAGACAGTCTAGGAGTGACATCTCAGGTCTATGATATGAGCTTTAAGCCTCTGAGATCACTTTGTTATAGAAAACCTTTCTGCAAATGTCACCTGACCTGAAAACTATAAATCATGGTGAGAAAAAGTGAACAGAATTAGGTTAAATATTTTCCTCACGTAAATTTCAATCATATAGTCTATATATAAGGAAAAAACAAACAAAACCATCCCTAGAGGTTGAAATAATAAAGACTTAACCTGGTACTCATCCCTGGGGACCACTGGACAAGTGGTAACAATTTCTAAATTTTCTAAAGGTGGAGTGCATCTAAGGACTGACCACAGCCAACCTCAAAGACATTTGTCTTTTCTGTACTTGTTGTCTTATAGTTTCTCTTCCCTCAATTTTTGTCTAAGCTTCATACTATTTACTGTTGCTCCCCAACTATCACTTAATTATATTATGTATTTCTTATTTAGTGCATCCAGCTCCAAGCAAACAACAATTCCATAAAAGCAAGGATCAAGACTTGGACATTTTCCTTTTGTCCTTCAGAGGCTGAAAATTGAACGTATCATACTCCTTGGCTTGAGATGCACAGTCAACACTGATCTAGGCCAAGGCCCCCACTGCGCTCTGTTTTGTGTCATTGTTTTCCCTTCATTTCCCATTCTCAACTTTACTTTCTCTTTTTCCAAAATCAGCACTCATTTTCATCTACTTAATGCATATATGTTTCTATCTCATCTTTCACATTTTCACTGATGTAAATGTCTGATCTTTAAAAGTCAGTAGCTTTAGTCTGTACAAGAAATAGATAAATAGAAGATAGATAGATAGATAGATAGATAGATAGATAGATAGATAGATAATAGATAGATGATAGATAGATGATAGATAGATAGATAGATACATAGATAGATAGATAATAGGTAGTATTTTTTATAAATGTAATTCTGCATCTTACATTTTGATTCAGTTTTTAGATTCACACATGCTGCTACATCCTAATTTGTACGTCTCCTGACTTGTGCATAATATTCTCTAACATGCTAATTCACTTTAAATCCATCAACATAGTATAAAATTCCAACAGAAAGTATTTGATGAGAAAGGCTCCCATTGGCCACCAGTTGTCCGGGAGGTTTATTATTAAATTTAAATATTTGGTTAAGAACTAGAACCTGAAATGCCATGAGTGTTTCATTTTATTCACAAATGAGAGCTGTTTTGAAAATAAGGAGAATCCAGATTAACACCCACCCCATTCCTCCCAGCCTGCTGTCTCAGCCATTGTGGCCTCTGTCTTCATTTGACCGCAAATTTGTAAAAAAAAAAAAAAAAAAAAAAGAAAGAAAAGAAAAGAAAGAAACTGGAATGTTTTCTGGTTTTCTTAGCACCCAGAAACTGGGCAATTCATGGAGAAAGAGAACCTACATCCAGTGAAGTCTTCCTTTCGACAACAAGAGTACCACCTTACCACATCAGCACCCTATATCCATAATCACTGCTCTTCTCCATGCAGATGGTCTCCTGTCAGCATCTCCTGAGACGTAAAGCCCTAGGTCAGCATTTCTCAAGGTGTAGCCCATAAAGTAATGAGCACATCGGAATGCTCTGGGCATTTGTTACAGGGAAAATTCAGGGTTCTTCCTCCATCAGCCTGACTGGGGACAGAATGCAGACTTTGCAATTTTTTTTCAACCAACTTTGGTGACCACTAAGTATATTAAGATTCAAACTCCTCTGTCAAAATGCTTTTTTTAAAAAAATCATGGTGGTGATGGTGATGGTGGTTGGTGTGTGTATGTGTGTGTGTGTGTGTGTGTGTGTGTGTGTGTGTGTGTCCTGTGTGTGAGCACAGGCATGTACATGCCATGATGCAAATATAGAGGTCAGAGGACAGACATGGGTCCTCCTCTTCTGTCTTGTTTGAGCAGGAACACCTGTTCAGCAATGCATTCACCAGGTTAGCTCGTCCAGTCTCCTGTTTCTTTTTTCCCCTCCCACATCTTCATAGGCGTGCTGGAATTACAGATGCATGCCACCATACCTGGTTTTATAGGGGGTCTAGGTATCAGAGCCCCAGTGTGTGGCAAGTACTTTATCTCCTGGGCTATCTCAGCAGCACCAATGCTTGGTTATTTAAGGGAGCAATTGCTAATGTTTCACATCATATGCAGCAACGGGCTTCATGGCTATCGAGTGCCGTAATGGAAGCCATTCCCTTGGCTGTGCCTTCCAAGTCATTTGATCTTAAAACCTATAGCAAAAAAGCTCCATCTAGTTCAGGCCTTTACACAAAACAGTGCCTACTAACAATTTATCTTGGGACTTGATGAAGGTTAGAGGTCATTTCAGGATACCATTTCAAGCTTTGTGTTCTTCAGAAGAAAGCGTACTGTCTGGTAAGCAGTCCCCTAACTGAGAAAAGGGCAAAGAACAAACCTCATTCAACCTATCTTCTTTTCTCCTATATGACATGAACTCCATAAATTGATTAGATTTGGGACATTCATCTCCGTGCACAATTTTGCCAACACTCCAAAAAGTGGAAGTCATCTTGGGATGAGCCTATTCTTTTTCTTTCAAGCTCACTGTTTCAATCAGGGATCCTTCCTACTGAAATCAATAGGAGTGAGATTCTGTCACAGCTCACGAAATAGAAATGCCATATTGCTAGGTCTGCTCATCACTGTTCTGATGAGGCCCATGATGCTGGCTCACAGGAGGAGGCAGGGCATTCTCAGCTCTGTGCCCTGCACGAGAGCCATTGTTTGTCACATAGCAGCAGGGCATAGAAGGAGATCAAAACACATGCCCAAGGAAAGCCCTTGGAAAGGCCTGTGCATAGTGAGCCACAAAGACCAGATCTGCCATCTCTATGCCTCCAGCTGCCACCTGAGTGCTGAGCAACTAATGACACAATTTAACAAAGTAATCTTGAAGGAAAGGGTTGCAGTTTTCCTTTATCATACACAAGCTCACACTAGGACATTATATTTGAATGATGAAAATATTACAATCAACATTTCTGATTATCAATAAATTACTTGGAAAGCATCGTTATAATTGCCTGATTTGGACAACTTATAGCTCAGTTTAGAACAGGTAGTAACTGATTCTGCAACACATATATATGTGTTATAGATTATACCAATTCATTTTTTGTTTATTCTTGGATGTTTTTAACATCACTTTTGGGTGAGTATGCAGGTATGTGCATTTGAGCACACATGACTAGGTCGGAGACTATGAAACAAACCAGAGTTTAAATTTCTTGTGCTTGATTTCATATAAGAAAAAAATGACTAGGTCATGTTTAAATTCAGGTTTTGGTAGAGAGTGGTCCTCAGCTTGATCCCAATAACATTGAGAAGCTGTGATTCTAATTGCCTCCTCTAATCTGAAAGTGGGAAGCCTGGAGCATCTTGGTGGATTTGTAACTTAGGAAATTAGCTTCAATTCAAAATCCCACATTGTCTTTAGTCCTTTCAGAGACTTGACAAGTGTCTGAAGCTCCAAGGTTATTTAAGATGCCCATTACCCAGTTGTTGTAGGTTAAGTACCTTGAGCAGTAAGACCCTTTCCAATGTTCTGTTTTTTAAATCTGCTTTCATTGTGTTTTAAAGGGCCGTGTGTGTGTGTGTGTGTGTGTGTGTGTGTGTGTGTGTGTGTGTGTGTGTCTGTGTATCTGTGTGTCTGTGTGTCTGTGTATTTGTGTTGATTGCAGGTATGTATATGTGCACCACATGCATAGGTACCCATAGAGGACAGAAGAGGGAGCCAGACTCTCCGGAACTAGAACTAGACATGAACAGAATGGAAACCATGTGTCCACCCTCTGCAAGAGCAACAAGTGCTCTTAACCAGTGAGCCATCTCTGCAGCTCCCATCACCTAACACTCTACCAACACAATCCTTACTCCATCCCAATGAAGTGCGTCTACTTATTTTCTAAGACATGCCTTGTCTGGCATGCTTCCATCCCTCTTTCCTTAGTCACCCCATAAGAGTCTTTCTCCTGTACTCCAAGTGCATTACAGTCCCCACCCCTTCCAAATCCTGCCCAGTTATCAGGATCTGGAACTGCACATCATGTATGATCTTCCCTCAGAACTCACTCCCAATACCCTTCACTCCCCCTGAGCTTGAGCAGCATCTTGCACCTATCACATCTCCATTTTGCACTTAGCATGCACTGTGAAGATGTCCCCCATCTTGCCCCATATCCTGCTGCTGTTCCTCTTGCTGTCCGTGTTCTTATATTGGTAAGTTTCCAGCTGTGGTGCCTTCTGCACTTATGAGATGGTAAGTTAAGGGTGATAGACCAATGCCTCGTTATCCCAGGGTTCAGCCTCCTGCCTAGAGAAGTTGCACTTCAAAATCCTCTTGCTGGATTTCTCCTGAAAGGCTTCCTTGCTGCTTCAGGCATCCCCTTTGTCAGCAGCCTCTCAGGCGTGAATAAGGCACCATCTTTGCCATTCAACTCCTCCAGTACTCAGCCTTCTCCTCACAGGAAATGTCTTTCTCATTCATGATTCTCTTTTTGGTAGAAAACATGTGAGCTATTTACTTAAAAATACATTTGATATGGCTCCTTACAGAGAGGCAAAAATAGACATCCTTGGTGAAAATAGATTTTGAAAATTGTAGCCTAGGGTCAAAGATTTCCCCACTATAAACTCTGTTAGATAGAGTAGGCATTTTCAGAATGAAAAGCATCTCCCAAGTGAAACCTTTTAATTCATGATTCTTTTCTTGAACATATCTCACAGGCACGATTCAATCAGCAGCAAAGGCACCTTAACTTTAAAAATAGCAGTTTAGTGAATGATTTCCAAAGATGCTCAGTTCGCTGGCATAGTTCAGGGATCCATGACAGCATTAATCTGCTTTGGGACACACAAGTAGTTTTATCTGAAGTGAAAGTTTCTCATTCAGACTCCTCTTAGTGCAAAGATGCTCAGGAATAGAATGTCTAGGGGATCAGTGTTTCTTTCAGACCAACCCTCCGATGACTGACAGAGAAAAGAGAAAGCTTGTTTCCTTAAAATCTAGGTCCTTGGTGTGATTTTACAGAATACCGTCTCTCTCTGAATGTTATGGTAAGAAGCTGGCATAAGCCAGTGTTTACATTCATTGAATTTACCTCATCTCTATGGTGAATACCCTCATACCGTCCCCATGGCATGGCCCATCGGGAGGAGGAAGCAACATCAGCAGCATCAGCAGCATCCAGGAGTAGTTCAGGCACAGGCATTGGCTCCTGGACCTTGTTGCCTTTTGTATTTATTCCATTTTAACTGATCACAATTCAAATTCTCCTGATTTTCATGGGGTTTCTTTGAATCCTTACCTCACAGAAAAGTCCCTTCAATGCCAGTGTAAAATTGTTCCAAGACCAAAATTAAATGGTGAAAATCTGAGGTCATAAAAGTAGGTAGATGGTAAAAGCTGGGTCAATAAAGGGCATCAGTTCTCATTAGAGGGAAATCCAGTTGGAATTTCTTTTAACTTTAAGACTTCTGAAATTCTTACAATCTCTAAGATGTAAGGCCTTGAGATTCTGAAGAATTGGAGGAGGAAACTGTCAAATAAAGACATCTTGAGCAGGAACTTTAATGTGGAGTACTGTCTTATCTGCTACTTATTGCTTCACAGCACAAACTAAAGTTACCAAAAGAAGTCTCGCCTCCACTGAACATCCCACAAAGAGAAGTCACACCTCCACTGAACATCCTATGAAGGGATGCCACACCTCCACTGAACATCCCACAAACGGAAGTCACACCTCCACTGAACATCCCACAAAGGGGAGTCACACCTCCACTGAGCATCCACAAAGGGGAGTCACACCTCCACTGAACATCCACAAAGGGAAGTCACACCTCCACTGAACATCCACAAAGGGAAGTCACATCTCCACTGAACATCCACAAAGGGAAGTCACACCTCCACTGAACATCCACAAAGGGAAGTCACACCTCCACTGAACATCCCACAAAGGGAAGTCACACCTCCACTGAACATCCCACAAAGGGAAGTCACACCTCCACTGAACATCCACAAAGGGAACTCACACCTCCACTGAACATCCACAAAGGGAACTCACACCTCCACTGAACATCCACAAAGGGAAGTCACACCTCCACTGAACATCCACAAAGGGAAGTCACATCTCCACTGAACATCCACAAAGGGAAGTCACACCTCCACTGAACATCCCACAAAGGGAAGTCACACCTCCACTGAACATCCACAAAGGGAAGTCACACTTCCACTGAACATCCACAAAGGGAAGTCACACTTCCACTGAACATCCACAAAGGGAAGTCACACCCCCACTGAACATCCCACAAAGGGAAGTCACACCTCCACTGGACATCCCACAAAGAGAAGTCACACCTTCACTGAATATCCCACAAAAGGAAGTCACACTTCCACTGAACATACACAAGGGTGGACAGACTAGACTATGGGGAGGTTGGAATATTCCAAGCCTAGGGTTAAACATCTTGACTATCTTACCCCTTCAATAGACACTTATTCCCCACTTCTATGTGTCACTGAGCATCTTTATGACTGGAAGACTGTCTCAGGCTTCCCTTCTCCTCCCTCTGAAACCAGGCCTGTGCCACTGCTCTCAATAGTTGCATGATGTTTTGATACAAACAGACACAAACTATCAGGAGAGCAAGTTTTCCTCGATGCCCTGATACATCTCACAAAGTCAATCAAAGTGTCTGGATGAGATGAGTAGGATGGGACAGAAGTGACAAGACTTACTGACTACATGAATAATTGTATGAGGAAGAGAGTTCATGGAGCTGGAAGTGGCTCAATGGATAGCACGCTTAGTGCACAGGCCTGAGGCCTGGGTGATTCTAAACCACACATGAAGCAGGCAGGGATGACAGCCACCTACAATACCTGTACTCTAGAGGATACAGGAGACCCCACAACAAGTAAGTTCAAGTAAGAAACCCTGCCTTGATAAAAGAGTGGCTAGAGACCAAAAAAGATGTTCAATGTCCTCTTCAGGCCTCCACACTCATACACATACATGCACATGCAACCACACATACACTTATGCCCATAAACACATGACAGTGACTACACATACACATGCATACCACATATGTATACATACAAATAGGAAATTCAGAAAACAATGCTAGTCAACCGTAATAGAAGACTAATTGAATTTGAATCATAACGTAAATTCTATTTGTTTAAATATTTTATTTTTAGGAGCTGCAGAGATAGATCAGTGGTTAAGAGCACTGCTGTTCTTGCAGAGGACCTGACTTCAGTAGCCATCATCCACATAGTAGCTCACAGCTATCCATAATTCCAGTTCCAGAGGGCACTTTCTCCAAAGCACCAGGACTGCAAGTGTATATATACATATATACACACATATATATGTCTATATATATTAATACACATAAAATATTTTTAAAGATTTATGTTTAACTCTCTCTCTCTGTGTGTGTGTGTGTGTGTGTGTGTGTGTGTACTTTTGTACATGAGGACAGAAGCCCATGGGGTGCAGTTGAGAGAAGTGGGACCACGGACTGTGCCTCCAGGGAAAATGGCATAGGACCTGGTGAGATGAACCATGTTCAAACCTCAAAAATCTCAAACCTGAGATTTGAAACCTCAACCTGAGAATGGAAGGTGTGGGACAAAGCTAGCTCCCTGTTTCCATGCCTGCCTCAGGAGCTCATGACACAGCACTAAGGTGGTTACAGGTGGTCAGTCACATGAGTGTGTCACCAGTTATTTTTCCCCCACATAAATAGAGTACCGCCAGCATCCTGGTCCCAGCCAATGAAATGCATTCTCCCCCAAACCCCTCCCCAGTGCCCAAGATTTATAAACAAACAAACAAACAAATAAATAAATAAAGTGCACCATCTATTTCATCAAAGATTGTCTGAGACAGCTATTTATTCTGAGCAGTGGCACTGGGGAAAGAAGGAACCTCTTCTCCCCAAAGAATTCATCATTTGACACTCGGACTCAACTGCAGATGTGGCCACTGTGCTGAGCGCATCTGCTGTTCCTCGGCAAGTCAACGTGGATTGCAGCTGCTGTCCTTCCCTTGGCTTTGCTCTCAGCAGTACTCAACTGCAGTAGTGAGCCGTTGGCTGATCCCAAAGCAGCCATTCAGTTTGCCCCAATCAGGTCTCACAGGCTGGGCTTCTGCCTCTGGGTGTCTTGGTTTCTGAGCTCTGAGCTTCCACTGCCTTCTGGTGCTGGCAGTCCAACTAAAAGAGCTGTAACACTTGGCTGTGGAGAAATTCTTTTCTCCTGAATCACTGGCCAGACCAAAAATCCTGTGGTATAGACCTCTTCCGTGCTCCACCCCACCCAGGCACTTTCCTGTAGAGAAGTGCGCACTTTGGCCCAGCGCCCCTTGGTGTCCAGGCTTTCTGCAGAACGCGGACTACACCCTATAGATGCAGTATGTGTTCTTAACCACTGAGCCATCTCTCCAGGCTCTATACTTTGCTTTTAAATTAGATATTAAATGTTCTTGTCACATGTATGCACACAAAACACACACGTGAAATAATAAAGATGCTAATTATCGTTTGTTTGTTTGTTTGTTTTTTAAGAAGAAAGCAGTCTATTGGTCTGAGAGGATGGTACTCACAGGCCCTGCAGCTCAGTCTCTGAGGGGACAGAAGAAAGCATCCTGCAGAGTCTGAATCAGTTTTTGTAGTGGAAAGTAGGGAACCAGAACTGCGCGGCACCAAGAAATGGTTTTGTTTGGTTTTGTTTTTTAAATAAACTGCAGGGTAGGAAATAAGTTAGATTGCCTGTCTTTGTGATATCTGGGCTGCAAGGTGAGAGATACCCCAAATTGTATGTCTTCCTTTCTTTCTTTTCTTTTTTTTCTTTCTTTCTTTCTTTCTTTCCCCTTTTCTCTCAGGCTCCTGGGCATGCAGCAGGGTTGGACACTTTCTCAACTTCATGGGTAGTCAGTTTCCTGGAGCCTTGCGCCTGTTTTATGGACCTGATTTTGCACTGAGGGATTTTCCTTACTCCAGACCCTCCACAATAACATAAGGAATGGGGGTGCTGTTTTCCCTCTGACTGCTTCCTGCTCTCAGAGAGAGCACTGTTTGAAACCTTGGGGGATCTAGGGTGACCCTGAAAGAAACATTGTCTTTCCTTCTTCCTATGTGCTGGGCTGACTAATGGTGGTGATCGGCTCCTGGAGGATGATAAGGAGGACCAGTGTGGGAAGGAGCAGGGTGGGAGAGAACCAGGAGCTGCCCACAGCAGGGTACTTGTAGACTTTCTTCATCAAAGTCCGCAAATCTTCAGGCCCTGATTCAACCTAGTTTGGAATTGTTCTTGTAGAAGCAGCATTGTTCCTGGAGGAGGGACAACTCCCATCACATAGGAGGAGGGAAAAAACAATTTTTCTTTTAAGGTCATCCTAGACCCCAGAACTTTCAAACAATGTCCCCTCTGCCAGCAGGAAGTAGTCATAAATAAAACAGCACTCCTAGTCCTTAAATTATTGTGGAGAGTCTAGAATAAGGAAAAATCCCTCAACACAAAATCAGGTCCATAAAGCAGGCTTAAGGCTTCATGAAACCTGCCCCTGATGGAGTTCAGAAAGTGTCCAACCCTATCCTGGCCTCCCATCCATAGCCTCATATTCCTAAATATATAAGTGCAATTGGCACAGTCTGTCCAGATAATATATATATAATTAAAGAAAACATGGCCTAATTATGAAAACAAGCAAGGGGGATACATGGGAGGGTTTGAGTGGGTTTAAAGAGGAAGCGGGAAATGATGTGATTATATTTTAATTTTTTTAATGTAAAAAGGTATGTTAGGCAACCCAGGCTACTTGCTGACCACTGGGTACCTACTGGAAACTATAGAGTTTAGAATTTACCCAGGCTCCCAGGCCTGAAGACATCAAACAATGAGATTCTCCCAGGAGCATGACATGCAGTTAACTAATTCCTCTGCCTCTCCAAGCCTCTCTCCTCCTGATAATTGATCTATACATGCAATATAGTGGATCTGAGCAAGGCACGCACAGAAAGCATGGCTTGCAGGTAAGCGACCGGTATGCAGAGCAGGAATGTTAAACAATGGTAGTCCAGAAGACTAGGGGACACGATTTCACCATAAGATCCGGAATACAAACTAGACAGTAACGGCGAGCCTGCCTTTAGCCCACGAGTAGGGATAACAAACACTGATTCATTTGGTAGATTGCTCCAACCTGCATTTAAACCTTCAAGTCATGGCATGAACTTAGGACACTTCTTTCATTTCATAATGGGCATCTGGGCATAGCGCCCAGATCATTGGACTAACCCCTTACCCACCACCCACCCTTCCTGTCTACACTTCTGGCTTCTGCCTGCCTGTGGTAATTGTATGGTGTTCATCATGTTTTATCTCCAACACCTGTAGCCCTCAATCTTAATCTAAATAGTAAAAAGGTTAGAAACCTGCAGTTACTGGGCGTCCTTCAACTCTTTCCTGGTCCTCCCTGTGCAGCTCATCATTACTCCTGAGATCAACAGGAAACTGCCAAAGTGATATAGTCACTGAAACTAAGGCCACCCACCTAATAGGCGAATGTGGGTCAAGCCAGAGGAAACCTTTTAACTCTGAAAAGATCCCACTCACAGAGCAAGATAACACCACCCTGTAGGCAGTTATTGGTGTATAATGTTTGAAAGGCTGTTTGTTTTTCCCTGTCAGCATTTAACCGTTAAAACTTATGGAGAATATAATATTTCTATTGTCTAAAATTAAATTCACCTGTGACTTGATCCCACGGGGCCCTACAAGGTGGACTACATAGGCCCAGGCTTTTCTGATGTCTGAATAGCAACCTTGGACACGTGTAGTGTGATAAGCTGTCACAGGCAGACTAGATGTTGCATGTCCCTTGCATAGATCAAGGAGATCACATAATTCAGCATCATAGCTTGTTCCTGGGGATGAGAATGCTTGGATAACTCCTGGAGAGGTAAGGCCTCTGATGTATAGATCCGAAAGATGCAGACAAATCCAACTTATATGTAATCATGCGACAGTAAAAAAAAAAAAAAGAAGATAAATCCATATTTACCGACTTCAAAACACCTCGGTGAGAGCAGATGAAACTTACAGACTGAAGACTACAGAGAGCATCTGGTCTACCCAGCAGAACCTGAGCCTCTTATTTGAGTGTTTCCCTCCACAGGAACAGTTGGAAGGAAAGTCTGTCTCCTGCTCTGGAAGCTCAAAGGGCAGATTTGCCTACTGCCCGTACAGGAATCTTCCAGTACAAACTTCCCAAGAGGGAAGTACTCAGGAGAGGGACAGCCTATGTCGCTGTCTAGGCTTGCGTCTTGTCTGGACTCTTACCATAGCGGGCTATCTAGCCTTAACCCCTATCCCTTCAGTATCTCCTCACAATAGCTGGGGTAAGGCTTTGCAGTACGTTCACTGCCTCCCTCCTCAGCCCCTGTGCATCTCCTCAGCCCTGTCATAGCTTAGCCCTACCCACCACATTCACATCAGCCTGATCCCTTATCCCTCTACGTCTGTCACGCCTTTCAGACTCTTTGGAGTCCCAGCTCACTGGAGCGCCTTCTTCAATGGAAACCTTCCGAAGTTCAAGGTTCAGCTTGCCTTACGTACTGCTCTTCTCTCCCACTATCCCCTCATGTTCTTCTCTTTCAGCACTATCCACAGTGAAGTTGTGTGTCCTATGCACACCTGTCTTCCCAGTGAGCCGTCTGACGACAGATAACATGGCTTAGAACTGAGGGATGTCTTCTTGGCTGGTAAAGTGCTTATCATGCAAAAACCAGTCATAACAGCATATACGCACAATACAGCACTAGGGAGGGAAGGACAGAAGGGTTGCTGGGACTTGCTGTTCAGCAAATCTAGCTGATGCAGTTAACTTCAGAGTAAAAAAAAAAAAAAACCAGAGCAACTAGAAGACACCTGGACTTCCCCCAGCTCTTTATTTTCATCGCTCACTTCATCAAGAGCCAAGAAGACAGCGAGAAGATGTCTGCATCTAGTCAGCAGTCAGCCCTTGCCTGTCTGTGCCTCACCTCCTCACTGTTTTCTCTGCTAGTCTCTCTGCCTCTCCCACCATCAAAGCCGCAGTCCACCTCCCACCGGCTTCTTGGCAACCGCTGGCATCCACGCGGCCTCTCTTTCCAGTATCTTCACCCGGCTTCCTACCTGCATCCAAACAGGCTCCATTCTCTCTGCTTTAAAATAAAAACAAAGTGCTGAAAACATACCGTAGGCCAACAATCTCCCAGCCTCTCTTCTTCGCTTGACATCCTCACCACACAAAAGAATTTTCCTAAATGCCTCGTCTCCCATTCTTCTGCCTCATTCTTCAAAGTGTTTAAGTCTAGCGCCTCCTTCCCACACACCATAAAACCTGCCACCATTCAGCACAGCCACACTCGCACCCCAGCTGCAAGCTGAGGAACCCTCTCACCATTCCACACAGCTGCTGCAAGCTGAGGAGCCCGCTCACCATTCCACACAGCTGCGTGCTTTCTTTTGCAAGCCCATCTGCTCCTGGCTTGGTGGCTCCCTATCTGGTTTTCCCTGGATTCCGTTGTGGTTTTCCCCTGGCTGTTTCTCCTTTACGTGTTTGGCTGGCTGTCCTCCCATCTGAACATTATTGGAGTTAATTGGGGCTGGGACCTCAGTTTTCTTCACTCTTCATTTATCCTTTCTCTCTTGGCACTCTCAGATAGTCCATAGCCTTTCAAGTGCCAAAAATTCGTCTCCAGCCAAGGACTTCTGATAAAAATATCTAACTGTCTCGCTGTACTCTCCACTTGGATGTCTTAGAAAAGCTCAGATTTAACAAGTCTAAAACTGGCCTCCTGGTGTTCTTAGCCCCAAGCCATCCATTTTCCCCACTTTCCCATCTTTGTCACTGGCCCTTTTATCCATGCTAGGAAAAAACAAGTCATCTCTAGCCTGCCCCCTCCCTCAGTTTGTCTATCTAAACCTGTAGGTTTCATTTCTAACATAAGCCTCCATCTCCAACTCTTACCTTCCCCTGCCCCCAGAATAACTTTTATCAGCTTTCCCTGGATCAAAGAATTGCACTTCTATTTTATTTTTCCGATCTACACTATTTTAGATTCTTTTCTCAGTCAGCAAGAATTAAAGAACAAAAGAATGGCAGGACAACTTTGAGAATCCTCTTTATGGGTCTGTGTTCCTAAGGTAGGGTTAGAGGGATTCCACTATGGTCCCCAGCTCTTCAAGGTACACCAGTCACCTTAAGTCCTATAGGATCAGTTGTCCCTGGAACTGTATGCTGTGTGTGTGTTGATTTCTCACCTGAGTTTTAATTAAGAAATACTGAGTTTCACGTGTCCATGCTTAAAACACAATAATGACTTTCTATCAGACATCAGATAAACTCAAAGTCCCTGGAAAGATTCATTAGATGGCTCTTTTCACCTTGGCTGTTAAACATTCCTTCCACAGAAAGACCTAGGAACATTAGGCCTTGTGAGCTATGGCCAGAACACATCAACTGCAGAATCACCCAGGACTCGAGAGCTATGTTGATGCCACCCACCATCACAGGATCAACTTCTACAAGGTTGACAGTACGCAGGAAGTGTCACCACTTAAAGGAACCAGACTTTCGACTGATTGTTTATCTTATAGGTTACATGTCATGAATAGGAAGTGCATGCATTGCATTCGTGTCGCTCAGAGCTAATTCCTGGTGCCGGACCCAGCTATGCAATAGGCATTCACAATAGAGTTGTTGAATGACTTACAAACAACGAGAAGCTGCACAGGGGCCTGGTAATTGGACTTGTTACTTAAGAAGCTGAGTCGTGTCAGTGAACAGAGAATAAATTGAAATGAAAGGAGACTAGGAATTAATGATCTGGTTAATTTGAGCTGGGGATATTTGCATAGTATAGAAGAAATGTGAATGCCTTCTCAAAAGCAGGAATTGACTGTGGCTGCCTATAAAAGAATATCTAAATAACATCAACAATAAACTATTTCTTAAAAACGAGCATGTGTGCTTCCTATATGTCAGACACTAGGCACCTGGCTGCTAACAATACAGAGACAGGAATACCATCCCTTGCAGTGACATGTCACCTGGATGTAAACGGGAAGGATTTACTAAGTGCTACAAGATTAATTGAGCCTCATACACGAGGCCATAAGTCGGATGATTCCACTTAATTGAGAAGTCTGCTAGACAAATTGATTAAACACAGAAGGTGCATGAATGATTAAAAAGGTTCACAAGAAAGGGAACAAATATGGCTTAAGGGGGAGAGAGGGGAAGACAGTAGAACACGGAGATATTAAAATGGAAAAGAGAATTATGGTGGTAAAAAGTACATTGTGGGAAGAAGGAGTCAAGGAGACAGAGAAGGGTGGAGATGAGCCCAAACAAGATATGTACATAAGCACAAGGAAGCCTTTTCACTTTTCAGGCTACTACAAAAAAGAAATAAAATAGGAAAAAGAACAACTAACTGTCTTTGTGATTCTCTATCCTTGGACCTAGTTGGGGTATTTAGACTGCTGGTGCCAGTAAGGGGAGCACAGCCTGATTATATGGGTGCTTTATTATATACTGAAGAAAAGGAGTGTTAAATAGTAAGCCTCTTCTTTCCACCCAGTCCGTTCCTTATCTGGTCACTCCACAAATCTAGGAAAAACCTTCCTTTAAACAAATGGATGTCTCCTGCACCTACACATTCCACAGATGTAGTGGCTCATGAAGAAGACACAGAGCCCTATGCAATGTCTCCAGCACCCATTTGTAACCCTAAATAAGACTGACACATACGTCTAGGGAGGCCTCCCACCACAGAACTGCCAAGATTAGATAGCCACAGAAAAGCAAGTCTTCATCTCCAATCAGTCTCTAGCCACTTGATACAAAATCACATACTGGCAGCCGAGGAGATAAACGCAGTCAGTAAAGGGCCCGCTGTGCATTCACAGGGACCTGTGCTCAGATTTGCAACACTCCAATAAAAGCTGAGTATGGAACCGTCCTGGTGCTTGGAGGGCAGCAAGCATATCCCTGGAGCTCACTGGCTAGCAAGCTTCATTGAAGAGCTGAATTCCAGGGTTAATTGAAAGACCAAACTAAAAAATAAGATAGAGAGGAACCAAGAAAGACAGCTAGTGTCAGCATCTGGTCTACAACAGGCACATGCAAGAGTGCCCACATGAACATGTGCATGCACCCAATACACAGAGATAAATGTCTAAGCTCTTTCCTTAATAAGGATTTACATGATTCTAGGTACTTCCATGCAAGAATTTTAATATAATCATACTACACATAATTTTCAATTCTATATTTAGACATGGTATTATAACACGACTACTTGGCACATTATTTCCTGTTTTCTTAAGCAACTGAATGAGTTTATGATGTGCCATCAAATAAATTTTTAACTGCGAGCCTAACTAGCCCCCCTGGTAAGGTACTAAGAGGCTGCTGTGAAAACACAGCAATAAACGCATTGTACATAAAGTGGTGTCTATGTCTGCCTTTATTTCACTAAGATGGACTCCCTAAAGTGTCTTTTCCAATTTCCTCTTCTTCAGTCCCTTACCAAATGCACACTATTTTCTTTATATTGAGTTGAGCCTGCTGAAATGTAAAACAGCAGAAACAGTATTTATACCTCTTTGGGGCACCACATAGCAGTGAGTGATCCAGAGGGACAGCATAGCTACCCTGTGTCAGGGGCAGAGCTCTTAGAGATGGTCCCTACCATCTTCCCTGCACTGGCAGTGAGGACACTAGGCCACTAAGTGACAGAACCAGAGTGCTAATGCTCTCTGGGCTCTTGACTGCTAGCTCTGCTCACTCAAAGTTGGGATCAGAAATATCCTAGGTTCTAGTCCCACCACTCCAGGGCTTGTAAGCAGGTTAACAAACTGGCCCCACTCTTATCGTCTCTGTCATTAAACACAAGCACACATGATTTTACGTAACTGAAGGCTATTATCAGACCAAGCATGAAGTCTTTTTCTTTTTCATCTTCCATACTCTCCACACTCATAAACACGCAGTCCAGCCCACATATCCCATAACTCCTTTTTTTCAGGCAACATTACCTCAGAGAAATCCCTCCAAATCAACAGGTCTACTCTAATACAGCGGTTCTAAGCCTGTGGGTACAACCCCTTGGGGGGAGGGGTGAATGACCTGTTCATAGGGTTGTATATCAGATATTTACATTATGATTCATAACAGTAGCAAAATTAGTTATGAAGTAGCAACAAAATAATTTTATGGTTGGGGGTCACCACAACATGAGGAATTGTCTTAAAGGACCACAGCAGTAGGAAGGTTGACAACCACTGCTCTAGCACATCCTTTTTATGGCTGCTTAATTATTTATGCTACTATGATGCTCTTAATGAATGTCCATGCCCCCATACTCTTGGGTGGAAATAATATTACTTTTCTTGCTTCACTCTTTGCATTAGAATAAATGAATACAAAACTACTCTATAAACCAAAAGCATGAGCAGAAGAGTGTAAGCAGAGTGTGTGTGTGTGTGTGTGTGTGTGTGTGTGTTCCTGTGGAGTGGATGTGTGTATAATGTGTGTGATGGTACATGTCCATTTAAGCTGCCACGTTTGGTTGGTGGGGACTGGGTTCCACAGTATTTCTTTACGGGAGCGTAACAATTGTAGAAGAAGACATTTTTAATTCATGTTTATTCACATTACATGCAGATTGTTATCCCCTTGCTCTTAGCAGCTCCTTCCCAACCTCCCTCCCTTTCTCACCCTCCCTTCCCCAGGCCTCCGACAGGGGGCCCTCTTTCCCCACCATCTAGACACAGTCCATCAGGTCTCATCAGGACAGCCTGCATCCCTTCCTCTGTGTGCCCACAAGGCCACACTGCCAAGGGGCAGTGATCAAATTGTGGGCATCAGAGTGCATATCAGAGGTTCAGCAGCAGCCTCTCTTCCCCCACAGCACCCCCACCCACATACACGTGGAGAATTAGCTGTCCTCTGCTAGCTCTGAACAAGGGGTCTAGTTTCTCTGCCTGCACTGTCCTTGGTTGGTGCAAAAGTTTGTGCAAACCCCCCTGTGTCCAGATCCACCAGCCTTGATGGCCTCTCTGTGGAGCTCCTGACCCCTCCAGGTCCTTCCATCCCCCTACTCTTCCATACAACTCTCAGCACTCCACCCAGAGGCTAGCTTTGAGCCCCAGTATTGGGAGTCAGCTGGAAAGCATGGAAAAGACAGGCACATGGTCAACAACTTTTACCTACTTAAAATGTTCCCTGGGGTCACCTTGGCAGTGCAGGATCCAATGCCAAAGGATCTACAACTCAATAGGTAGATAGTGTGAAAAGGGCAGGTGGATGGAGCCAAGGTACATCTGAGCTAATTAGGCAGGCAGCTGTGGTGCTTGCACAACCGGGCTGGATATAAAGCTGCTGACAGGCAAATGATGAGGTAGAACAGTTGTTAAATATAAACACCTTGTGGGAGGTGAGCCCCTTCAGGTCCTGTCCTGTAATTCTATTTCACGTTAAATGCATTATGGGCCGTAATATAACAATGTCAATGACTATCCTCCATTCCTCAACATCGAGGAAATTGATGGTGAGTGCAAACGCTTCCAGCCCTAAGGTCAGTACGTGACCTAAGGGGATAAAACTGGTATGAGGAAGATAGGGAAAAACTTCAAAATGAATGCTTATAATGCTAACTTGGGCACAATTGTTCAATACTGCTGAGGATGTTACCATACCCTGTTCTGGTTCTGCCAACAGCAAAAGAGAAACTTTCTACTTGTTGTAATTCCATTACTAAGTTCAAGTGTAGATGACTGGGGGCTTAGACACTACCTTCCTCCCTTCTCCTTGGAGAAAGAACTTAACCCAGTAAACACACCAGGATTTGAAGAAACTAAGGTGGGATTTTGAATGTCAAAGGCCTGTGGAGCAGTTCCCAGCTGTAGGGTAAAAGTTCCCTCTCACCTAGTTAGAGCATCATGAGGTTCCTTCCCTACCAAACTGAAAGCATCTAATGTGTTTCCCCCGCCTTTTAGAGAAACCCAAGCTCCCTGTCCAATCTTAAGTGTTTACAGAACGCCTCCCCAAAACTTCCCTATTTACCTTCCAGGAATTGTTCCAGTTTCTCTGAGTTTCTGACTGTACATCTCAGAAGTCAAAGAGGTTTCAGAGGTGAGACTAGTATCATGGTGGGGAGCGTGAGAGCAAGCAGGCAGACTGGGTGCTGGAGAAAGAGCTGAGGTTCAGCAGCAGCAGCAGCAGCAGCAGCAGCAGCAAGCAGGCAGGAAGTGAGAGATTAGGCCTGGAAAGGGGCTTTTGAAACTTCGAAGCCCACCCCCACTGGCACACTTCCTCCAACAAGGCCACACCTCCTAATCCTTTCCAAAAGGTGCCAATCCCTGATGATTTTACATTCCAATAAATGAATCTTCAGGAAGTCATTCTTATTCAAACCACCACATTCCACTCCCTGGTCCCCATAGGCTTGTAGTTTTATCAGAAATATCAAAAATTTATTCAGTCCAACTTCAGAAGTCTCCATAGTCTATTACAATCTCACATTGTTTAAAAGCCCACAGTTTCTTCTGAGACTCAAGACAACCTCTCAACTGTAAATCCCTAAAAAGTTAAAATCAAAAACGGATCACATGCTTCCAGCATACAATGGCACAGAACCAAAAGGGAGGAAAGGGAGCACAGTGAGGAAATACCTGACCAAAGCAAGGCTGAAACGCAGCAGGACAAACTCCAAACTCTGCATCCCCATGTCTAGTGTCAAAACACCTCAGATCTCTGTTCCTTTCAGCTTTGTTGACTGCAATGTACTTCTTTCTCTTGGGCTGGGTCCTCAGCAGCATTGTCTTCTATGGTCCTGCTAAGATGGCCCATTATGCCCCACTTAAAGCATTCAGCTCCTTTCCCAGGGGCTGGAGAGATGGCTCAGTGGTTAAGAGCACTGGCTGCTCTTCCAGAGGTCCTGAGTTCAATTCCCAGCAACCACGTGGTGGCTCAACTGCTTTCCTAGTCCAAAGTGTCAAAGGTTTCCATATTCTTCCAACAGCCAGCATGGCCAGGCCTGTCACAGCCATGGCCCAGTCCCTGGTACCAACTTCTTCTTTCTTATTCCCTGCTCTGTTGCTGTGAAGAGACAGCATGAACAAGGAAATTCTCATAAAAGAAAACTTTTAATTGAAGGCTTGCTTGCAGTTTCAAAGGTGAGTCCATTATCATCACAGTAGGAAGCATGGCAGCAGGCAGGCTTGGTGCTAGAGAAGTAGCTAAAAGCCACATCCTGACACACAGACTGCCCAGTTGCCTTCTAAGTCCAGGCCTTCCTGCCCACTCCAAAGTAAAACCACATCACACCGCACTAGTGCACCAGCATGAGACTTTACGCCAACCTCATGTCTGCCTACCTGGCTTGTATGTGAGTGATGGATTGTGAACACAGCACAGGGATTGTGAGCACAGAAAGAGGGAGCCTCCTCCCCTACCATCTGATGCTAGCCTATCAAGTCTCATCTGGACTGCCTGCCTCCTCTTCCTCTGTGGGCTGGCATGGCAGAGGCATGGAGACTTAGGGAAGAGTTGGAGAACAGAAGGACCTGAAGGGGACAGGAGCCCCACAAGGAGAAAAACAGAGTCAACAAATCTGGGCCCCGGGTCACCTGAGGAGACTGATGCTCCAATGAAAGACCATGCAGGCCGACCTCTTAGACCCCTTGCTCAGATGTAGTCAGTAGGCAGCACAGTCTCAATGCGAGCCCCATAATACTGGGAGTAGGGGCTGCCTCTGACAGGGCCTCTGTTGCCCGCTCATTGATCACTTCTGCTTGGCGGACAACATGATTTTTAGTAACCAGGTGAAGGCAAAAACATAGCCTCTGGAATAGGAGCTGAGCCAACAGAGACAGCTTTTTTTTTTTTTTTTTTTTTTTTTTTTTAAACCACCAGCCAGAAATAAGACCTGGGCTGTTCTAAGGAAGGACTTTAGGTCATTGACATGACATCATTTTCTAGGCAAATTAGTGTTTTTTCCTTTAGCTCTATTATCTCTAGAACTTCCAAGGCCTCAGGCAATTAGAAAACAAATTGATCTGTGTCCAGGTGTAGCTTGTTCTTCTGGTGACTGTTTTAAATGGTATAAATGTGGCTGATAGGAGCAGGCTACAGTGGGATGACTCGCTAAGTGGAGACTGAAGCATCCTAAAGACTGTGAGTACACATCCCCTATCTCTCCTAGGCTCTGGCTGCTCTGACAGGCTCTCTCTGCTGCTTCCTCTCCCACACCAAAAGAACAACCACAGACAGAAAGGGACCATACCTGGTCCGTAATCCAAAAATGGGCCTCCCTCCCGCCCTTTATGTAAGAGAAAATTTAAAGGAAGCTCTGCAGAAGTGTGAGGTTCTGTGGCATTTGCCAAAAGTCTCCAAGGAGAATTATAGCCATGCCCACATTTCTCAGCACCTCGTTATGCTGTGCCATAAGAAAGTTGGGTTCCCTGTCCTACTTGGTGTATTGTGTCAAAAACTATAAACAATCGTGTAACAAGAATCTAAAAGAGTCCTCCTAGGGGAGGAAGGTGCCTAAATGTTATAGTAACGAGAGTTTCTGCTGCCAGGTTAAGGAAAAAAGCCTCTCTGCTTTATTAGCCATGTTAGCAAACCACAACTGAGGCCCAATAACCAACTCTGGCACTTGAGTAAAACAGAAAGATTGGACCTAGAAAGCATCAACAAAGAAGGTTTAGCTGCTGCAGAGAATACTAATGGGGGAAATTAAAACAGGCTGGGGTGATTGTAGGTCTTGGGTGTATGAAGGAAACCTAGGGAGTGAGAAACGGAAAGACCATAGGTATGACCAGTGCCCTGAGAGATGTGTAACCTGGAAATAAAGTCCCTAGATTCCTAGCCTGCGATCTTTGCGCCGTGCCCCAAGCTCATCTCTGGGTCCTCCCATCAGGCTCACACCCTGTTCGACCGCATGTGTACAGAGCCCTGTATGAAGACAAGGCTTTCCTCTTGGCTGAATTCCATCTGTTCCAGCCATCTGCGGCCGGCTGACGCAGCAGCTTACCTTCCCAGGGCCAACTTGGATATTCCCCTAGACCTTCCTTTCTCCCACAGACAAGAATAATGATGGATATTTGTGGGGCAAATTTTCTTACTAAACCCACAAATCCCCATCACCCCATAACTGCCAGGAAATCACATCATAATAATAATAAAGATGGTGATTTTACAACTAGTACTAATAATCGGGATCACGCTGTACAATGAGGGCAGATGCTCGCCCTCTCTCTTTCTCTCATCAAATAGTCTCTCTCTGTCTGTCTTCCCCTCTCTTGTTTTCCTTTAGAATAAAAGTTATATAATTCATACACAAAAGTCAATGTCACAATGTTACTGATTTTAAAAAAAAAAATAGACTCTCTTATAGGAAATGAGGAAGAAGCGAGGCAGAATGGCGCCAGGTAAGCGCGGAGGACACCGCTAAAGCCCATTTCCCTCGTGAACAAGGTGTGTTACTGACCCAAGCCTGCACGGTGCGGACCTGGGGACCTGTGTCTTGTTAGGGTTTGAATTCAAAACATCTCACAGAGGCCTCTACTTTAGCTTCGTGTTCCCCTGTGTTTTGGGGGACTAGGAAAGTTGTAGGAGGCAGGGCATATGTCGTGAAGTAGGCCCCAGATTAGGCCACGGTAGGCGACATCTTCCGCTGATGCCAATCACTCTCTGCTTCCTAGGCCACACAATCTGACCATCAGCCACCGCGGGCCCCTGCTGCCACGCTTTCCCTACATGGTGGACTGAAATCTCTCTGAAACCAAGGGCTAAAATAAATGCCCCTTCTCTTTAGTTTCTGTCGGGTATTTTGCCCACAGAGAAACAAAAATAATGACTATCCCCCAGTGACCTGGGCTGCTTTTATATTGGCATTGAGAATGCTGACCATTAAAGGCTCACTGTACATTTATGGTGTGTAAGTCCGAAGCAGGTAGGAGCGATTATGGAACACCAGCGAACCAATGAACGTAAAGAGTGTAGGGCTGAGGCTGCTACCTCCCTTGCTTTTACACTACTTCCTTGGTTGTTTGATTTGTCGGGCTGCTGCCTCCTCTCTTCTGCCTCTTCTGACATAGAGGCTAGGCTAATTAGAATGGGGAATCCCACAAAGCAGACAGAGGAAGAATGGTGTGTTGAGGGGAGCGGGGGTTCATCTGTGTACCAGGCTTGGATCGGGTAGGGTCAATGCAACTCGCCAACCACGTGACCAGATTCCAGCAGCGCTGGAGCTGGCAGCTGCTCTGCTGGTGAGACCCAAGGCCCAAGCCCTTGTCCAAGCTGCCGAAGAAAAGGTGGTATTGTGGCTTCTGAGCATTTTAAGGGTAGGAAGGAGAGCGCTGAGCAAACATAGCACAGAGTGTTCAGACACAAGACAACATGAAACAGTAGGGGAAGAAGACAAAAATGAGCACTAAGGAAGAAGAAAAGCAGATGACATGACAACAGCTGATTTGTTGTTCAGCCAAGGGCCTCGAAGACCAGTTTACGGCACAATACTGATGTCACATTGGTTTACAGGCTGGCCTTTAGGCCAAAAAAACAAATGACCTTCAAAGATTATAGTAAGATCACTGGGGGTCTGAGACGCTCCTATAATTTCAAACATCAGGACCTGGATGTTTAAATCTGTCTCCACTCACAGGGGTGTGACCCTGGCAAAGTCACCATCCTCTCTTTGCACATGAGTGTTGTTTGTAAAATGATGCTTGGACAAGGTGACAGAGTTGTTCAAGGTATCAGCAGTCCCTGGGGAAAGCTTACAATGCAAGAAAGCTTGCTTTGCACAGATCCAGCTAGCTTCCCTGTGTAAAGTATTTCCCTGGGGCACGGATGATAGACCTTCTAAAATGTAGGGAAGAGAGTGAGATGGCTCTGAACCTTAGTGGCCTACATCTCACAGAGACGCAACTATAGTGATATCAGCAGGCTCTCAACTGAAGAAGAGCATCTGCTTAAGCCGTTTTGGAGCCACGAGTGGAGGCGGGGATGGCTATCCTCACAGTCTTGCAGTTCTCGATGCATCTCGGTCCATGTTTCTACAACATGTGCCCACTCCATGCTTGCCAATGTTCTTGCCTTTCAGCACACGCTCCTGATTCTGAGCTGTTTCGTGTTCCAGCTGGTGCTCTTTTCTCCCACAAGCTGCCTCAGGACGTGGAGCACCTCTCTCTCTCTCTCTCTCTCTCTCTCTCTCTCTCTCTCTCTCTCTCTCTCTCTCTCTCTCTCTCTCTCCATCCGCCTCCCCTGAAACTGAACTCTTTCCCCCAAATAGAACCATGTCACCTCATCTAGAAAATCTGTCATCCCACCAGGGCTGCGGAGCATGAAGCCAATTCTCGTTCTTTTTGTTTTCCTTTCAGTCATTTCACATACAACGGAAGGTGGGTTCTGCAGCCTCTGTGAGCACATTTCTATAGGTGTTTACTCCTCTTTTCATATGAATTCTTTAAAACAAGTTCGTTTGGGTTGTAAAAGCAGAGATAGAGATTGGATGCTTCCCTCCTGTGCAAGCAATAAGACGTTGAATTAATCCAACATGGATTTGTGTTATGCCTGCAATGTATCAAACTTATGCTGGTTGGGATGAATGTAGTAGAATATTAAAAATCAAAGCACCAATCACTGGGGCACAGAGAAACTATCTTGAGTGGAGTTGTGCATGACATTCAAGTTAATGGCCTTCTCAAGAGAATCTTCCAATAATTCCACTCCGCTTCTGCCTGAAGAGCAAACACCATTTTTCTATAACTTTCTTACCAAGATTCTCTGTTCTGCTCATCATTCTGATACAGCATGACATGTCACACGAGGTTAGCCCCGGATAGTATGGTCAGAACACTGAGTAGAGCCTAGAAGCCCTAAAGCTCAGCAGGAGGCGCGACACTGGCCCAAGTTCTGTCCCTGCCTCAAATATGACTGACGATTACATCTCATTGCTTCTGCCATCCCCTCCACCTTCTGCACGGCTAGCACGCAACTGGATGTGTGCAATCCCTTACAGAATAAGAGAAAGGCATAAACAGGGTAATAAGAGAGAGAAGGCAGGGAAGGGATCCCAAAGAAACTGCCCATAGTATTCAAAGTGACCAGTTGATGGAGGCTTCCTGTGAAAAAGAATTGGGAAAGAGATATGGAGCCACCAAGCCATCCGAGAAATCCTTGCTGGGCAGTTTGGACTGTCATAAAGATTTATACTGTTGTGTTCTATAGAAAGATAAATGAGAATATGACCTTTTGAAGTAGCACAGAAGACCTGGATATTTGAAAATGTGTATGTGCATATGTGTGTACATGCTCATGTGTGTGGGGGGGGGGCACAATTGTACACTTTTCCCTGCCTACATTCACCTCTGGTCCACGCCTAGACCGTGGACCCTTTTAGAACCTCACATCTGCTCTTCACCTGTCCCAAGCTCAGTCACCTTTATTTACCCTGACCTTTGACTCCTTCCTCATTTCATTCTTTTCTTTGAACTATCCTCCTTTTCTTTCCTTCCCTCTCATAACCACACATGATTCTGAAACTATTAAGTGACACAAACTAACAAATTGTAAAATATCCTTTTTTTCAACTGACTTCTAGATATCTCACTCCCTCCCACACTCACTATGAACATTTGTTTATATAAACTTCCAAAATATTATCTGCATTAATCTCCCCATTTATAAAGCCCTCTTGTCTCTTCACTATACTAAGTTTTATTCACCTTCAGTGTTTATACCTCATTTCATACAGTACACATTTATCCAGAAAGCTCTATAAATGCAGTATTTATACAGGTTGTCGAAAAAGAAAAATTAATGCACTGTGAGGAAAAGTCATTGAATTTTTTAAATCCTTAGGCTAATAAAATATTCTTTTTTTCCCACCCTTTTCACTTAATCAGTTCTGTACTGGGACTTCTTCTAAGTAGAATACGCCTATATTTAAATTGTGCTCATAGTAAAAATAAATCATTCATTTTTGAATTATATGTACTTTATAGTTTTTCTAACAAGCCAGGAGATCTATCAGAATTCAAACTCAGCAGGATAGTGGTGCCCCAGAAACATACCTTGCAAGTGACCTACATGAGGAGCTCAAGCTTAATGCATATTACATAATTTCCAGCAGGATGCTCCAAAGTAGCAAGCAAGGAGCAACGAGGTGTTGAGTTCTCACTGCCCTAGGCAGGGTGAGGAATCCAGAGAGACACATGCTTACCCCTCACATATGGTCAGATCAAGAAGCAGGCTAGGGACGTCTGAAGACACAACAGAATTCCACTCTGAGGTTAGGGACAGACGTTGAGCATTGTTGCAAACCCGAGAAGCAAAGGAACATCAGTATGACTTGAGGACCAGGATTGACATGGGAGGAGCCTTACAAGGAGTAGGCGTGGCCCAAGAAGAACGCCTTGGTGACTTCTTTGCTGCTGCAGCAAAGCTCCACAAACCACTGGCTTAAAACAGTAGAGAAACTTATGTTGTCATCATTCTAGAAGCTCAAGTTCAGGCCCACACTCCTGCTGAAGTCTATAAGGAAGACTTGCCTCTCCCCAGCTTCTATGGTTGCTGGCAATTCTGGACATTGCTTAGAGACTTTATGCCTCCTATCTCATCTCTGTCCTCACATGATCACCCTCTTCCTCTGAGTCTCTCTGTATCTCCATGTGGCATTTTCTCTCTCAGAAAGACAGCAGTCATATGGGACTAAGAGCCAACACAACTCAAGAATGACCACATTAATGGTCATTCTGAAATTACCACAGTCCTATAGTAAGTAGGTCATATGTCTAATAAAATAGTGGCTAAGACTTCAGCATATCATTTAATTTTGAATCCGTATCAAATGAAAGAGATCTTTTCTTTCATGATGCTCTTTCTGGTCTGGCTTCCTTCCCACTGCCACCCTGGGTAGCCAGTGTCCACATCTCAATGTCTTCTCCAAGGAGCTTCCCCAAGCCTGAAGAGCACATTCACACAGCATCACCATGGAGCATCTTACCACCCAAAACTTCTGCAAAATGAAAATTCTGCCATGCTCCTGTCTAAGCTGTTCCTTGTCCTTCTGCGTTATCCGCACCCTCCTTCCTTCTCCGTAGACTCAGTATCTGGGTTTCTTCTTGCAGTATGCTGCCCACCTCCTGGATTCATACTCCTTCCAGCTGCATGAGCCCCATTAAGTCACTTGTGCACTCACCCATACTATCAGTGCCTTCTTAGTCTTGGCAACCTGTGTGCTCAACTTGTGCAAGGTCTGCATATTCTACCCATGTATTCATTCCAAAGAAGACAAATATTTCTACATATTACTCAAGAAGTAGCATTTCAGCCTTAGCTGTGTTGCAGGGTGCATATCCCCAAGACTATTCACTCTGTCCTTCTTTATTACCAAACTCTCCCCACCTCTGTCACGTCCAGACTGTCCCAATTCCTTATCACATCTCAAAATGATAGCACTGTCTGTTACATAGAGTAAATAAAGGCTATCACAGACGAATTTGCTCACCTTCTCCCTGCTGTAGACCATGCTCTATGCATAGCTCTTTGTGTCTGTAGGTTCTCTGTAGTTTCGTGGCATTTTTCAAAAGGAGAAGGAAACTAATATTCATTGAGTCTTTCAAACTCCCAGCCATTTGGCAAGGTGTGCTTATATGTGCCCTCATTTGGATACCTGCCATGGTATTTAAGTGGCTCCATTGTTTGCTTCTCTGTGTTCCCACACAGTAGAAGGAAGAAGGCAGCTATCTGAGTTCTCTCATTAGGGCAAACTTCCCACTGATAATCTAATTAGCCTAATCTGAGATCTCCCTAATAATGGCTCCTCATGGTAAAATCGGTTTCCAAATTACCACCTCCTAATAGCACTGGGGCCTAGGTTTTAACATGCATCTTTTGGGGGGTAACAGATACATTTGGTCAATAGCAATGATACATGACCTAGCTTTGATAATGGTTTTCTTCCCAAAAGACTCTGAAAGTCCACCCTTCACTCAAGGATCTTAAAAGGTGCAGTCTGTAGAAATATCTCCCTTATAAAAGAAATCAAAGTTGAAGATAATTCAGCCAGATGGGCAAACCTTCACTTGGTCTTTGGACCTCCTGAATCTTTCTGGAAACTTCTAGCCATGTTTCTATTGCCAATGCTGTTGGGCTAAACTTAGTTTGATCTGAGAAGTCTGGCTCCACTCTCCAAACCCTGGTCAAAAGAGGTTCTGGTTTCTCAGAGCCTACCAAACTTCCCAGTCCACACATGCTCTCAGAAACACTGCAAATGGTCCAGAGTCAATACATTCAACCTCCCTCCCCCAACTCTCAGATCTAACCTTGCCCTGAAGGCCCTCCTTCTTGGGAAGGCTGAGGCCCCTGGCTATTTCAATAAACAGTTTCAGCCTGTTGAGATGGTGGCTGCCTTTTTCCTGTTTTACATCTCTGCCTTGCTGTCTTAATTAGGGTTTTATCGCTGAGAAGAGACACAATGAGCACAGAAACTCTCATAAAGGAAAACATTTAATTGAGGCTGGCTTACAGTTTCAGGGGTTCAGTCCATCAGCATGGTGGGAAGCATGGCAGAAAGCAAGCAGACATGGTGCCACAGAAGGAGCTGAGAGTGTTACCTATTGACCCACAGGCAGCAGGAGACAGGGTGCCACACTGGACATAGCTTCGGCATATAAGACCTCAAAGCCTGCCCCCCAAATAGTACACTTCCTCCAACAAGACCACTCCTACTCCAACAAGGCCACACCTCCTGATAGTGGGACTCCCTATGGGCCAAGCATTCAAATACACGAATCTATGGGGGTGGGGGGACATTCCTATTCAAACCACTACATTCACTTTTCTTACAAATATAATTGCTCAAAAATAGGAGGCATATGCTGCCCAGAATCACTGTTGGCCTCAAGCAGAAGCTCCAGGGAGGCTTCTCTGGTGGGAGCTATGACCCCACCAGAGACCTGGAAATGAAAGGTGGGCAGATAGAGAGGGGAGAAGCCTTCCTAGCTACCCATTCTTTTAAACCCGGGAGCATCATGACGAAGCCCTGATCTCAGCAATGCAAACACACATCACATGTCGCCCAGCCCACTTAACCTGCAGCCCACCAGCCTGGTGGCTGGCACCTGGTGCTGGCACCCACAATGCAGCTGACAGGCATACTGTGATAAACACACTATTTTCCAAGTCCACACAAGAAATGTTTCATATTCCAGAGCTCATACAAATGAAAGAGTCTGCTGAGCAGCAGTGTCAGAATTCTGCCTAAGAGTATTATGTATTTTGCAAGGAAATTATTTTAAGAGCTTTTCAACTGACAGTTTCTTCAAAGAGAGACAATTGTGCCTTTAAAAGACCCCATTTTCTAACACAGATAAGCAGTTTACACCTGTTTATGGTGTGACTAAGTGCTCCTCCATACTATTTTATATGCCTTGGGTTATTTCAAACTCTGCCTTGCAGAAAACTCAAGTCCCAAACTTGGCCATTAGGCAGAGGTCTTCAGATCACCAAGTTGTCCTATAAGAGCAAGACTCCATTTTTAAAGGGAGAAGTTTCTCCATCCAACATTGTTGGAACTCTCTCAGTTTTATAGCTCCCTCACTCATCACAGTCCTAATCCATGTGGGAACCTGCAAGGGTTAAGGTCCCATTAGATACCCTCCAAACTAGTTTTAGAGAACATCCCACTTAAGGAGCCATGCTAGTCTCACAGGTCTTTCTGAGTCCAGGTGGGGTCAGCAAAGCTCCACAAGGACTGTGCTCTTTCCCTGTGACAGCCTGTGCTTACAAGGAGGAACGAGAGGCCTGTGACTGCCAGAACTCCACAGTGCCATCAACTGCCATGATTCAGTTGAGACCTAACAAAGGTCCCAAGAGTCCTTCACTAGGTTAGGAAAGGATGACTAATGTGCCTGTTCCTTGCTGGTCTCTGGGCCTAACTGCAGGGTATGTCTTACATCCCAGAACAATTTCTTCCTTTGCAATCAATTTCTCTATGAAATAGCTGTCCTCCTTGCTCATGTTCTGCTTTCCCAAGGGCCTTCCGCTCACCTGCTCCTCTCCTTTACCCTACTGAAGGATCTATGTGTGTTTTCAGCCGAATGCAGAGTTTATGTCACCATGTTTAGTGTTGTTACTCCCTGTCCCATGGCCACTCTGTGAATGTCAACACCTATCAATTGGTACTAAATTCCCAGGACTCCAGACAAAACAGAGACATTCTCTAAGCTTTATCTCAGCTCTTGGGAGGCAGAGGCAGGTGGATCACTGTGAGTTCGTGGTCAGCCTGGTCTACAAAGTAAGTGCAGGACAGCCAAGGCTACACAGGAAACCCTGTCTCAAAAAACCAAAATATAGATAGATAAATAAATAAATAAATAATCATCTAAGTAAGCAGATTTTCTGTCACATAATGGATTAAAATCAAATTCAGAGAATAATACCCTTAACAATCTAATGTTCAGTTGCCTGAAGAATGGGTAACATTCTTTGGAGACTTAGAATATCACAGCAAATAGTTTTTCTAGAGATAAACTCACTGGCAGTTTTTATCTAAATTTGAGTTGGGATGTCTAACATTTGATTATTTTTCATGCCAAGAAGAGAAAGCAACCTCAGGGAAGGTTCAACAGCACGGCACAGCACCCTCCTCCTCAAGGTGCGCGGGAGGAGCTAGTGCACCCCTGAAGAGCCCATGATGCCCAGTATGGATCCTGCCTCCCATGGGAGCACATCATACTTGGGTTTTGGTGGTGGCGGCACACACAGTCTCCTACTCTTACCATGTGAACAGTTATGAGTCTCCGTATTAACCAATACCCTCTAAGAAACGTTTTTGACCAAGGTTGAACACAACACAAATCTATATAAATAAACATAAATATTTAGAATAAGGTTTGACAGCATAAGCATCTAGCAAAATAACATTCCCCTGAGATGGGATATGCCTGGAAGATAACATCTGAAAAAAATAGATTACAAACATCAGGATGGAAGCCCTAAGACTCAAGGAGGAGATATATAGCAGGTAATAAAAATATATGAGTTTGGGATTGCAGAGAGGAGCCTGGGCTGTAGACCTAAGGATGTGAGGCTATAGCTGGCACTTAAAGCTGTGACACTAAATGAGATTGCTTAAAAAGCACGTCAAATGAGCATCAAGGGAACATCAAGATTTAAGAGCTAATTAGGGAAAGACTTTGATTCAAAGTCCTTAGAGAGTTGAAAATGGAACTTAAATATGTAATTGATCTACCCTGCTAACAACAGTGTTTTTTCATGCCTTTTGGGATTTGTAGTTTTTCCTGCTGCTGCTGCTGCTACTGTTGTTGTTGTTGTCATTACTGTTATTTTGTTGTGTTATATTGTTGTTGTTGTATTGTGTTGTTATGTTGTTTTGCTGTGGTAGTGGTGGTGTTTTGTTGTTTTATGTTGTTGTTGGACTGATTATCTTGCAGTATAGTATATGTATTCCTCTTGTCTTGAGAGATAATGAGTATTACATAGCATAGGGGGAAAAGGTGAGAATAAACTAGGTCCTGAGTTCCCTTTATAGCGGGGTAATAGTCCAAAGGTCCTTGAGAAGTGCAGCCAAACATCTAACTAACAGAAGAGTCCCAGAAATGTGAAGGCAGACATCAAGAGTAAGATCAGCAAAGCTCAAGAGGGCAAAAGCTCAGAGCAGTTGTCTAAGTAGATTAGATTGAGCAACACACAAGAAAAACTGAAACCAGGTCAGCTCTAAGATATTAAAAGGAAAATGAAACTATAAACCAATATCACTATTAATCATAGAGACAAAACTTTATAACAAAAATGCAGACAGTTTTTATGTCTGCATGCTTCATGGTGTGGATACTTGTGCACACACATTCATACCCTTTCATTGCAATTATAGGGATAAGATGGGACAGGTGCTTTGTAATAGTTTGGTTGTTTCTCATAAAATTGATAATATATAATTGTGTGACCTGGTAATAACATTTCTTGATAAATTTTACATCCATACAAAAATTTTCCTAATGTGTTCATAGCATCTTTATTACTAATAGTCAAATTATTGATAGATATATAATTGACATCTCAGATCTCAATTTATTATTTTCCCTAAATAGGTAATTAATGATATGTTTCTCTTAAAATTCCAGTTTATTAAAAAATTCAGCCATCTCCAATTCCTTGTTGAGTAAAAAATCCTCTGAAGACAAGAGTTCTGCCCTATTTACTTTCATATCGTTAAAATCTAACAGCGTATGTACAACAAATGCTGAATAAGTTTTTGTTGGTCTTGATATAATTAAACACAATTTTACATACTTCAAAGGCTATATTATTACTTTAGGTCTCAATGATAGCACAATTTTGTCACATTGTCTTTCATAGGGCCACTAGAGGAAGTTCACAGCAGCCTCGCACTCCTCTGCAGTTGAAGCTGGTTACTGTTAGAGATTCTCAGAGAGATAGAGGTAGAGAGGATGTCCTTCCTCTCCTTGCTTTATGCTAGAATAGCTAAATAGTATATGCTGAAAACAGGAATAAGAATTATATTTCACTTTCAATTCACACTACTATTATTATTATTAAATATTTAAGGAAACTAGAAATATAATGGTCCATTTATCATCCAAACAGTATTTTTTAAAAACTCCTCTTTCTCAGCCCTTAAACCATATGTGTCAGTTTACCAACACAATGTGTTTGTTCCTCTGTAAAACAGAAGAAGATAGCAAATGGCAGCAGTCACTTTTTTTAGAGAATCAGAAAGGGGAGAGAAAGCTCACTGTGGTGCACGTTGCACAAGAGGCTTGCTGTTGAGTCCTGTGCGCCCAGGCTGGACCCAATGCGACTGTTCTCCTTGTAGCCTGTGCAGCTGTGTCTATCAGTTTCATCATCTGGGGCTGTGCACTGGGAATAGGGACTGACAAGATACTAGAAACACTTTTCCCTTTAGCGTGCTATCGCTCCAGCTTGCCTCTTTGTGTCCTATCAAAAGAGATTTGGAACAAAGGACAGAACAGGAGGGAGACATGGGAAGAAGATGAGGCTTCACAAGAGTCAGAGGGAGATAAGAGATGGTAATGGAAGGACGAACATGACCGAGGTGCATTATATTCAGGTATGCAGGTTTCTAATAATATTTCCCTGATACCTGAGGAGAGTAAATGCTTTTTTTTTTCAAATATGTGTTGGCCATCTGTGCTTCTTCCTTTAAGAATCTTATTCTGGAGGACCCTTCTGGAGTTAGGAAAGAAATAGGTAATATCTTTCAACATATATTCCATTTGTCTTACAGAGTGATAATGAGGCACTTCTAAATGACAGGTTTGACCCAGATCCTAAAGAATGAAATGCCTGCTCTTTTATTTTATTTTATTTTATTTTATTTTTTGAAGTCAGACTTGGCCTAAAGTTAGAACAGGAATAAAAATAAAGGGGTCTCTGGTGAAAAATATTAATCATAACATTATATTGATATTGATTGGTCAGTGGTATATTTCACTGATTGACCTGCTTTTTGTGACACTTGCAAAGGCTGCTTTAAAAGAACAAAATGTATGTCTAACCAGAGTTTATTTAATACTGTTTAGATTTTGTCCATGCTTTATCTAAATATTACACAGTAGGTGTAACCTACCTTCTGGGTGTTCAATCAACATACTTGGAGGCTACACTAATGTGCTCAGAGGGACTAAAGGGGACAATACTTTAGCCTTGGCTCTACAAGGTCAACTATCTCTTAAAATGTCTTGCTGCCCTGGTGAGTCACTCGTTCTCTTGTTCAGAAAGGCTATGGAAACTCCACGGGGTCAATACTAACCAGTACATACTAACCAGTACACACTAATCAGTATACACTAACCAGTATGCACTAACCAGTACACACTAACCAGCATACATTAGCCAGTACACAGTAACCAGTATGCCTCTGCATAGTTTCCAAAGCTATGATCTACCAAGGCATTTGCTCACTCTCTACAGATAAAACAATTAGCAAAAGAAAGGACAGAGGAGCTAGGGGTTCCCCTAAACCCAAGTGACACTTTAGAACCTGAATCTTAACTGGTCTTGATATTATAAAATAACATAGGAAATTTTGGCAACCTGCACTGTCTTAAGCACCCTATAGGAAGCTATAACCAAAGGCTAAAATTATTAATATGTTCCTTTAACAAGTCAAGGGATCATATTGTCCAGACATTATACATTTATATCCACATGAGAGTTCATTTAGGCAACCATTTCTCATTAGTAATTCTTCTTACTAAGGAAATGCTGTCCAGATACAGCATTCCAGGCCATTGGGTCAACCCAACACCACAAGGCCTACCTGCAGCCAAGAGAGACAGACCCACTATTGTTTTAACTTGAACACCAAACGTTAACTAAATTTTCTCTCTCTTTCTTTCTAGCCCCCATCTTGGAAGGACATCACACTGTGATTCCAGCCATCCCAGCAACTATCAAAGTATCTGGAAGTCTATCCTGGGTTTTTCATTCAAATTCATTCTTGGAGGCCAAAAGGGGAAAAAAATGAAGATAAGTCCGACGGACAAATGCTCTATGAGCCCATCAAGAGATTTGAAATGTTCTGTTCTGTCTTTTTCTGATTCCCTTCCTGGGGTTTATAATGCTAACAACTCTTGCCTTTACCTCTTTCTCACGTTCTAGTTAGGCACTAGTCCTGGGCTTTTTATCCTCCCTATATCTTGCTTCAAACCTGTGAAATTGCTGATGTGTTTTTGGGTTCCCATAGACAGTCCCACGAGGAGGGTACTGCAGCTGCCAAACCCAATGACCCATCTTAAAGAAATCAGATAGATGAATACTCCAAATCCTTCTATGGCAATTTGATTTGATGGAAAGAGAATGATGAAAACGGGAAATAGGATATAGAAGTGTGTTGGGAAAACGTACAGAAAACACCCCCCAAAAGCAACAGTTCAAAAATGCTTCCTTTGTTGTTTGACCAGAAGTTCTAGAAGAGCATTCTGCTTTTTATCCCCTCCTAAATGAACACCCCACCTGCAGAGTGAGCACAGAAACTGGAACTCTAGTCCAGGCAGTAGCCCCTTCTGGTGAACAGCTTTGGAACCTGAAATGAGTTTGCCTATTTGTGGAGTGTTAGTCAATCTATGTTCTTGTCCACCTGGGTGGTGTCCGGCATGAGTTCCATCTCATGGAATGGACTTTAATTCCAATTAGATAGTTGTTCGTTGTTCCCACAACTGTTGTGCCACTGTTGCAACAGCATATGTTGTGGGTATTGTCAGCACTGTAGTGGTTCATAGTGTTTGGTAGCTGGGTTAATGTTCACCCTCTCCTCTGGTAGTGTACAGAATTCCTTCCCAGAAAATGAGCTCTAGTTAGTAGAGGTGAAGGCTCTAAGTAGACACTCAGATTCTCCATTTTCAGTGAGTTGTGTATCTGCTGGCTTCATCAATATGGCCTTCCTAACAGGTTATAGAGAGCAACAAGATTCTTTGAAAATCAGAATTACCACATGATCCATCATTCCCACTCTTGGGAATTCTAAGTAAACACACCACAGATATTCTTGCACAACTATTTTTATTGCTGCACTACCACAATAGCCAAGTTTTGGAATCTGCCTGGAGTTAGATGAACGTAACTGAGAAATGGATAATGAAAATGCAGTAGAAATACACATGGGATTTTATTCAGCTATGAAAAATGAAATGATAATATTTTCATGAAAATAGATGAAATGGGATCATTATGTCAAGAGAAATAAGCAAGCCTAAGAAAAGCAAATAGCATGATTTCTCTCATATGCCAAATTGAAATTCAAATTTATATATAAATTGAAGTTTCATATATAATATGTAAAATATATTGTGATATATATGAAATATATATATATATCACAAAAAATAAAGAGGCCAAATCAGGGAAGAAGAGGCCAAAAGAGAAGGGTGCGAAAAGGAGAAATGGTACCTATGTGACCTGAATGCATAGATTCTTCAGGGGAAAGAAGACCAATAAGAGGAATATAGGAATATACAGGATGACAGTGAAGAGAAGCATATGGAATAATATATGGCAAAGCAGCTTCTTATATAGAGTGATATGGAAGTGTAGGGAGAAAAAGGCACTTTGGAATGCCAGCAGGTAAGCACATTTAATTGCTCTTCTCATTGCAGCTAATGAATCTTCCCCTATTAAAGCTGTCTTACAAAGGCAATAAAAGTTCTAAAGTTCAAAGAGTATTTTAAGATAATACCCATGCTTAAAGATTCTCAGTCCTTATCAAAATGGAATGCAGGATGGGCTGTGACTTTTTCAGCAGCTTGTTTATTCCTTTTATTTCTCATCTTGTTTATCATAATTGCTGCCCCTGGCCTTTGAGAAGATAACGTTGCTCAGAAAATAAAAACAAAATAAGCACGTGCGCACCCAAAGGCCTACATTTCTTGCCTGTGGATTTTTCTTTATTTAAGTTTGGGGCATTTATTGATCAATAACTTACATTATACAAAGAAAATGAAGCTATCTTATTTTTCATAAAGTTTTCTGAAGTTTCAAAAATACTTCAATGATTTTTTTGTTGTTGTTGTTAGTTTGGAAGGATGCCAGGCTACATTTGGGGGACTGGACTGACTAGGTTCTGAGTTCTAAACCCTTACTGGGTGATGCAAATGAGTTAAACCTCACTGAGAGCCTCTATAAAAATACTGACCTGACGTTAGGGGCTGAAGAGCTGACTCAGTCGAGAAAGCATTTCTTTCAGAGAACTGGGACTCAGTTCCCTGCACCCAAATGGGGTGGCTCACAGTGGCCTGTAACTCCAGCTCCAAGGGATTCAGTGCCTTCTTCTGGTCTCTGCATGCACAGGCACATATGCACACATGCGCACACACACACATACGCACACACATGCACACAGCTCACAGGCACGCACGCACACGTCCACACACACGCGCACACACATGCACACACACACACATGCACATACACACATACACACACGCACACACACATGCTGACACACATAAAACACACACATGCACACACACAAGCAAGCACACAACCAATATACACACACATACTCATGCATGCACATATACATGCACACACGCACACACACACGCACGCACACACACACACACACACACACACCATAAAATACTGACTCTAAGATCAAGTAAGCACCAATGCCAAGGTGTCTGACACCTGGATTGTCCGAATATGTTCACATAATAAGCTGCAGTCCAAACTGGGCTACATGAGACTCTTCCTCAAAATAACTTTTATAAAGATGGCTGGAGAAATATATTGATTAAAGATTTAGAAATTGGGCAGGGAGAAGCTGGAGCAGGAAAGAGATGAACAAGCATCAAAGAAAGCAGGGATGGCTGTGAGACAGAGAAGCAATGTGGAGCAGAGGGTTGCAACAAACCCACACAGCACCCTAAAGGTGAGTAACTGGGCATGCATCTTCCCTCTGACCTCATCAAAAAGTCGGTTTCCCCAACTACATGACAACGACCCTAAGCTTGGTGGGTGCTAAACGAGTTAAAAATGGCAGATACTTTATCTATCCCTGCACTTATATTCCCTCAGAGATCTTGGAAAATATTATTGACTTGAATAAGAAAAAAAGACAGTAAATATTTAGGCTTCCAGGCTTGAGGAAGTAGTAAACGTGTCTCTAATCAATCAAAAACCATACTGGCAGGCATTTACTCATTTGCATGTACGTCCTTTGCATTGAGCTAGGCTGCTTAAGAGAAAAGTTTAACTTTGGATTCTCAGTGCCTGATACACATACAATTTCATCAAAGATTTCTTGAAATAAGTTAAGTCTGCAATAGCAGGAGACTCTGTGTAGGAAAAGTTTAAAAATAGCTCTCCATCCACCAGGAATCAATGCGCCAGGGTTGGAAAGGGCAAAACACATGCAGACAGCACCAGTCCAGAAGCACCTCATCCTTCCTCAGGAGGACGTGTGTGCAGAAGAACCATCCCTGGGCACAGCAGCTTCCTTGCAGGGCTAAGACTCCCAAAGGGTGTGAAGCAAGCTTGGAAAGCAGGGCCCTGAACTGCCACAGAAAGCATCGAGCACACCTGAAAGGCTTTCTAAAACACCATTTCTCAGTGGGAGATATTAGGACCAAGAAAGATCCAGTTGTCTCCCCTAGTCACACAGTAAATTCAGACTTACAGATCTCTAACTTGGAGTTTTGCTGTTCTGGCCATCCAATGGAGATGTTTCTCCGCTCAGGACCACACTAGCTATTAACTATGTACCTACAGCCCAGCTACCATTGTTTATCAAATAACATGTGATTTCTTAATTTTATCGTTCCACACAATTATCATAGAAGGGACTAAGTCAATTACAGTATACTAATGATGCCATCAGCAGAGGGTAATAACAAAATTCAACACCCAATAAGTTTCCTTTGAGTTTGAGGAATAATACATATTTTCAAAATGTAGTCTTTTGCAAAATAAAAAAATACTTTTCAAAGAAAGAGTATGAGAAGCCTACACAGCAGTCAGGATGTAAGGCTGTGATGCACAGCATCCTCTGTGATACCAAATGATGAAAGAGAAGGAAGCCGCAAGACCACCCGATAGCACAGGACAAGTGTACACTGGGCCGCCACATCCTTTGAGAAGGACAGAAACAGGTGACAACTCGGGAGATTTTTGTTTCCAATTACATAAGGCAGTGCTTTAAAATGCTTTTATTCGGCATTTTATTCCACTTATTTCTAATCAAGTCAGAAAAATGCTAGGCTATCACAAGAAAGTAGAGTGAAGATGAATTTTTAAAATTCACATCTTCATATCTGAAGTATGAAGAAAATAAGCACTTAGCACAGAAATGGTTTTTAGGATGACATGGGTATTAGAGAAAAAGCAACCATATTCAAAAGCAATTCGTACTGCTACAGTAACTGATAGTGAGCAGTGACTGCAAAAATGTGCCACCAGAAGAAGGGTCACTGATGTCTGTAAGGGTGATGGCCATCCAGGTATGCTGGTGAGGCTAAGGACAAATGCCATCTAAGTCACTCACCTGACCATAAGCCAGTCAGTATTGGTTAAGCAGGAATTGAATGCAAAGCCCAGAAAGGTGAAACATGCCCTGAAGGAAGGCCTCACCACCATACAATGCTGCAAGCCAGTGACTGTTTATGAAGCACACGCTATGTCTGAGAATGCTTAGACACATAAAAGAAGGCAGGCAGTGGTTATACCCTAGGTAAGGAGAAATCCAGTGTAAAGGAGGCCATTTGCAAGCTACAGAAAAACAGTTTTAAGCAAGAATCTTAAACCAGTAGTATAAAAAACACTATCCTAATTTTGAGAATGAAAACTTCCTTGTGGCCTGAGATAATTTGGACGGGGAGGAGGAAAAGAAACTAGGCAGCTGGAATCATCCTACATCCTGGGATCAGTTTCCATGGAAAGATGTGTGAGGGCACCAGTGGAGGGAAGCACAACAGGTGGAAAAGTCAATCTCATGACTGACTTAAAGGCAAAGAAGACAACTCATGGCTGAGCCATGAACACCACATTTGAAGACAGGGATAAGGGTCTCGAACCCTGGCCCAGCACTATGTGTCCTCACATTGCGTTAGTCAGGCAGGTCTCAACCAAGCATTGAACCAGCTTACCTCCCTGCTACGAGCCCCTGAGGCTAGGTCCTACCAACTCAGTGATAAACTAAACTCAGTTGTATATGAACCCTCCCTTCCCTCAACTAGGGTTTCAAAACCTTTCTCTAAACCCAGGAATCCAAGACTCCAGAGGCACAGTAATCAAAGCAGAGCAGAGGAAAACATCAAACTGGAACTCAGGAAGGCTCAGTGCTGAAGTCGTGAGCAGCCGCATCCACAGAGTGCTTAGAAGTACCTTCTCCCAGCACAGCCTTCCTCCCTCAGCTCTTCTTGGTGGTTCTAAACAGCTTTGAAAATGAGGTCTGTTTTGCTTCCTTTTTCACAATTTAACAATTCAGACGGGGGAAACACTCAACTCTTTTGCAAACTAGAAGAAGAATATGGCTACATTTCTTCCCATTTAACAATAACTCAGAGGCAGCTAATGAGATTTTCTTTCCTCCCCTCAGCTCCCATAAGCCATCTATTCTCTGCCAGGCGGGGGCTAGCCATGAAAATTTCCATCCCTTTACAGTTTTTGAAACAGCTAGGAGAAGGCTGAAATAGCTTAGTAATGGGAGTGGCCATAAAACTTGTAATTACAGAATTTGTTACAGTGAGCATCATAATGGAGTGTTTGTTTAAATCAAATATCCATTGACTCTCTGAGGACAAATACTGTATTCTACATCCTATTTTCCCCAAATATACTAAGAGTCTTTTTGGACAATGATGGTTCGTCTGTCTTTATTTGGCTCACCAGCTGTATTGGCTGCCACAAGTAGCTTTCACCTCATTTAGGATCCACAGGCAAAGATTAAGCATATATCACCCCTAGTTAAACCAAGAAGTTATTGGTGACACAGCTTATCTATCCTCATACAGCCTTCAAAAAGACTAGACATTTCGTCTAACTGAAGCACCAAAGGTGGACTAAGGAGTAAACTGATCTAGCCCTGGATGACCTTGGACCATTTCAATTTTTCTCCACCTTAGTTTTCATATCTGTAAAGTCAAGAAGTTCACCGATTCTGACTCTAAAGTTCTATAATTGCAAATAGGAAGGAAAGGTGGGTAAAATTATCCTCACAGTTAAGTCTTTAGAGAAAGTTGGTTTCACACAATTTATCCCTGTATTGATTACTTTTCTACTGCTGTGATAAAACAGCATGAACAAGGCAGCCTGTAGGAAGAAGGCTGTGTTTGGTCTTGTAGAACCATGGGGCTAACATTCCATCACCATCTGACAAGAGAGACAACCCTGTGTAAGAGAGGATACATCCATCAAGTCCTATCCACATGGACATGTTAACATGAAAAGGGCCTCAGCTCTAGACTAAGAATTGCAGGCAGCTAGGGAACTCTGAGAACAGGAGAATATTTTTCCCCTAGAAGAGCACACCAATTGATTACCCAATACTAAATGGTCAGCCCTGACAACATACACATGCAAGAAACATTGTACAGACCAAGCAAGTGTTATTTATATATATAGGTATATACACCTAAATATATATTATATATATATATCCTAAATAGATATGTACTTATATACTTATATGTGTGTATTTATATGTAAAGTCACAGCAATTAAAAAACATAAAACCTGAATCTGAGACAGAGATGAGGGTAAATGGGAGGGGTTGGAGGAGAGAAAAGGGAGGGGCTAAATGATGTAATTATATTATAACTTCAGAAATAAATAAAAAATTCTAAAAAGACTCCATCACTGTTACTTTGGGAAAGTGTGGCAGCAGATAGTTGTAGTGACTGAAGCAGCAAACTGAGAATTCATATCATAAAATACAAACAGGAAAAATAAAATAAAATGCAAGCAGGAAACAAAGAGAGTGAACTAAAAATGATGTGTGGCTTTTAAACCTCAAATCTTGCCCCTAGTGACATACTTCCTCTAGCAAGATCATATCTCCTAAACCTATCCAAAGAAGGCCACCAATTAGAGACCAAATACCCAAATATCTGAAACTATAAAGAACATTCTCATTCAACTCATCACAAGCCCCTACAGAACCTATACTGTTGATGCTTGTTTCTAAACTCTTTTTATTTGGGGTATGGAAGCCTCTATCCTCCCTTCCACCAACCTCTTAAGCCTGGGTATGGAAAGGAATATTAGTGGGGAGAAAGGGCACAGACCTCTTTACTTCTCCCAGATGTTTAGGGTCAATTGGGTTTATTTGGGGCAATACCAGTCTCTCAATAGTAAACACAACAAGCAGTTTCTCTCCATCAACCACACTGCCCATCTCTGGTCTCTCAGAACCATTATTCACCACTTGGCACCACTGCCTACCACACTTTCTCTCTGGGCTCTTCTATTTATCTTCCTCAGAATCCTAGACCACGTCCCTCTCTGTGCTGCACCAGGCAGGATGTTACCAGCTGGCAAAGATCACAATTATCAACTGTAAACAAACTAAAACCCAAACTAAAATCCCATACTCAGGATTAAAACAAAAAGTTTATGTAACATAACTGAGTTTTAAAGAAACTAAAACATTCATTACACTATACCAAAGTTATTTTCTGCTTTTAAACACATGAAAAAAATATGTTTGTCTTTCTAGATCTAACTTATTTCACATAACATGATAATTTCAGCTTCCATCCACTTCACTGAAAATGGCGTAAGTTCACTTTTATGGCTGAAGATGCCACCTTTTCTTTGTACGTCCAATATGTTGATAGGAGTCTAGACTGGTTGCAAGCCTTGGCTATTATGATTTGTTCTGCGTTACAGGTCCTGATGGAGAATGCCACAAGATAGCCAGAGAGATTTCCTCTCAAAATTCTCCCTCGCCCCTTTTTCTGCAGTTGTGCAGCTGATGTGAGAGGTGCTGTGATGTTTGGAGACCCTCATGAAAAGGCCAGCAGTTATTTTAATTCTCCACAGTGTTGTAAGCCAACATTTACTATCTCCAAAGAACAAAGATATGGTGAAGGTTCATTAATTAATCTTTGTGACGTGCTGTGAGCAGGACAAACGCTTTACGTAGTGTTCAGGAGAATTGGTACTAGACCAGTTTCCCTTCCAAATACTAAAACTTCAGGATAAGAACACATCTCAAGATTTAAAATAATGGAGAACAGTCAACACTAAGTGAGGAGACGTGGGACGAATGGGATGATTCTGGTTTTTTTCAGTGGGGAAAGCAGGAAAACCCAACTAAGAAAAATAGGGCATCAACCAAAAGGCCCATGATAAATCACTTGAAAGAGCCCAGGCTTGGAGAGATAAAAAAGGAAATGTTAGCAGCGAGGTTCTTGGGGCTGGGGAGATTGCTAGGTGGTAAGGCAGGCACACTTCTCTTCTGCAGGACTTAAGTTCCGCTCCCAGCACTCATGTGGGATGGCTCACAGCTGCTTAAAGATCCAACTCCAGGGGATCCAGGATCTAATTAGTCTCCTCCAACACCCTGCAAGGCATACTCTTGTGCAGAGAAAGAGAGAGGGAGGGAGGCAGGTACCCCATTTTGTGAAGCGGAGTCTCTGGGAGCAAGCTCTTTCATGAAAGCCGTATGAAAGAATAGCTTTCCGTCCAATTATTTGCACTCTCTCCTACAAACAGCACTGTGTCCCCTAAACCAGCTGCCCTGGAACCAACAGCAGGGAAGGAGGTGTCTGCATCAGGGTCATCAGGGCCCGTGGTGGAAGCCCAAGCCACTAGCAAACTCCAGCCCCTAAGAAACTCTGCCTGCCAGCTTCTCTGTGGAGAAAATTGCACCGTTCTTTCTGTTGTTTATTTTTGAGGTTGTATTTTAATTACATCTCTCCCTTCCCCTTTCTTCCTCCAAACCCTCCCACGTAGCCATCCACACTTGCCTTCAAATCAGTGGCGTCTTTTCTCATCTGTTATTGCATGCACGAGTGTGTGTGTGCATGCGTGCGTGGGTGTGTGTGTAGTCCCAAATATAACCTGTTGAGTCCGTCCTTATAATGTTACTTGTATGTATGTTTTCAGGGCTGGTGGCTTGTGCTCTTCCTTGGGCAGGGTCACCATTACTTTTATTCACAGTAAAAAGTGTTTAAGCTTGAACCAAGTGGGGCTTTATCCTACCAGTTGAGAACAAGAGTGGTAAAATACTGGCTTTCTTCCTGGATACTTGGGAAAGGGCCCAAGGGAGCATTGCTTCTTAGAGTGTATCCCTCCTACATAGGACAGGTTGCTAAATGCCCCTGCCACCTGAGCTGAGCTCTGGCCAAGGCTCTCATTAAACCCGCAGAGGACCAAGACTTGGCAACACACCCAGACCAAACCTCAGAGCCGTCTCTGCTGGCCTAGGCCCTTGTTTTTGCGAAGTAAGCTGTAAATATTGAGTTCATGTACTATTGGTATCTGCACAACAACAAAGTTCCAAGAAATTATCTACTGGCAAATAGCTAATGTGTATCGATCAACTGAACTTCTTCTATGATCATAAAAGAAGTCTGTGTGGACACATCAGAAGTAGGGCGGGCTAAAAAATTTAATCATCTAGTCTCCATTTTATAGAACATATATTGAAGTTTCTTTGCTAATGTTCAACCCACTATCTTTCTCTTATTTGGTCCAGAACCCCAGACATGGAAGGGTGCTGCCCACAGGTACAGTGGGTCCCCCCACCTCAATTAGCCTAATGTAAAGAATTCATTATAGGCACACCCACAGGCTTTCTGCAAGAGGCTTGTCTCCTAGGAGATTTGAAATCCTGTAAAACTGACCATCAACCTTAACCATCATGGGAGGAGATGAAGAAAGAATAGAGGTTAAGATCAATTCTTCACACCAGCACTTACAATTATTCACAAATGGACATATGTGTGCATAAATGGGTAAAAGCACATGTATACATGTGAATACATACATATACATGTGATATATATATATATATATACATATATATATATATATACTACATGATGACTTGTTTTGAAAACTGTCAAAAAAATAAATGAAAAATAAATAAATAAAAGAAAACTCTCAAGACTGAACACTAGTGAGTTCAAAATAAAAGTGGATGAGGGCCCACACAGTTATTCTGGCATGGACCAGTGAGACACATCCCGCAACAAGAGTTGGGAACGGGCTGGGGGAAGTCCCATGACCACACTTTGGAGCAGTGTCACTTAAGCAGGATGCAGATGGAGAAAAGTGGGTGTGGCAGCCTAGCTTCTCTGCGGCCAGAAATGTATCTACTTAGTGCGCCTCTTCAGCAAAGGATCTATAAGAGGTTCTCACTTTCCTCCCAAGGGGAAAAACTGTGCCAGTTACTTTTTAGTGTCACCTTGACACAACTAAGTGTCACCTAAGGAGAGGAAACTTCAGCTGTAGAGTTCTCTCAATCAGACTGGTCTATGATCATGTCTGTGAAGGACAGATCCTCTTGAAGAAGTGTAGGAAGGACCACACTGTCGGTGGCACCATCTCTGGGTCGGTGGGTCTGGACTGCATAAGAAAGACAGCTGGAGTGAGCCAATGAACACTTTCCCATGCTTTCTGCCTCAGTTCCTGCTTGAGGCCCTGTGTGATGGACTGTGATCTGGAACTGTAAACTAAAGAAACTCTTTCCTCCTGGCTGCTGTCTTTGATCATCACAGCATCACAAAAGAGGATAGAGACTGTTTCCTCCCTGAATGTTGCCATGCAAATGGGATCTCTGTGTGAACAGTGGCCATGTATACAGTGATGACTGAAGCACAAGGCCTTGCCAGCTCCAAGGGGGACCAGCCATGACCAGGTAGACATTCAGAAGGACAGATATCCACAGCCAGTGTCCTCTATGTTAGGAAACAGTGACAAAGAAACAAAGCTGAAGCCCACATGCCAAGATCCTTGCTGAAATAGAAATCAGTTTCACAGATTGTCTCCAAAGTAACTATGTGACAGATATATAGGAAGTCACAAGGACAGGCAACAATACCAAAGCAGGAAGACCCATAGCCCACAGATTAGGTTTTAACTGTGCATCATTTCTGTACCTAGCTACACCTTATTTTACATTTTGATGGCCTTAATCGATCCCTCAGATGCCCCCACCCCAAGCCAGTTGGAGACCCAGGGATGCCAGATCAAACAAGATGCACTTCTGATTACTAAAGAGTATTGAACAGACTTCATACCTCTTTGCTCCCTATAAACAAGAGGAAATGCAAACCCCTATCCCCACTCCACTGGATGCATACTCTTTAAACCATAAGAGTTATGTTACTAAACACATTTCCTAAAACCAACATTTGGAGCCTGGGAATGCAATGCCTGTTTTATATAATCACTTTAAAGCTCTCCCTGCTCATACATATTAAGTAAATAGCATAGTAATAAAATTTGGGCTTTCATTGTTCTTTCCATGAAATCTCTAATTTAATTTAGCAGCATTGTGGACACAGGAGTCAAGCTCTGGTCTCAATTACTGAAAGACAATACTCAAATACAAGTGAATGATCTTCTGAAGCCTGGTTTGACTCTAAAATACAATGGACCAAAACATCATCTCACCATGTTTAATATATGCATATTATGTATGTGTATATATAACATATACATATTATATTATATTATATTATATTATATTATATATAGGGACTATGAAGAAATTGCTCACACGTTGAATTTTTCCAGAGAATGGCTGAAACAAAACACACAAGGAACGTTTATTTTAATGATTGATTTCGTACCTTATACCCTTCCTTATTCTACAACTGAATTCAATTCAATGGAGTTGTTCAAGTTACAGCTCTATGATTCTTGCTCCACCCTCACAGACTGATGTACTTAAACCATTTACAAGTTGCAGAGTCTCTGCTCCCTGGGCTTGGTTCTTCTCACATTATAAAATTAGTGTGCCCATGTTGCAGTAAACTGTATATCCCATTCATTGTGGGCACAGGGGAAATTCTAGCCAATAAGACACAAATGAAAATTGGACAGGAAAGGTTCTAGGAAGTATCCCTATTTCCTGGCAGAAGCTGAAATCTACTCTTCCTCTTTCCCTTTGCTTCCTCTCGGTTCTGGCATGGTGGCAGGAGCAGCGGCAGCTGTGCTATGGTCAAGTAGAAAGAGCCGAGAAACTTGAAGGGACACAACCATAATAGCACTGAGCTACCATGCTAACACTTACTTCTTAGTCTCTTGGTCCATGAAAAACAAGCAGATCCTAACTTGTGTCCCTGTGGTTGGGCAGAATATGTTACACTCAACCCGATGGAATTCACGCTGACCCACCTGACCTTCTTCCCCTTGAGGTGGTTTCAGCTCAGATCTTTCCTTAGAGCTCCAAGGGAGAAGTATCTTCTATCACACAGGCACTTTATACCAGTCCTTGGAGAATGGTAGCAGCCACCAATCTCTCATTAGCTTGTTTCTATAGATGATGATCATGAAAAATACATCCTGCATAAACACACGTGCACACTTACCAGAAAATGGCCTACATCTACTCAAGTGAAAAAAGGGGAGCAATATCAGGACAGAGTAGCCATGACACTTTTGTGGTGAAACAAATACCACCTACTTAGGAAACAGGGAGAGACAGGCAAAGCAGAGAAATGGCTGGGTGGTAAAAATACCATTCAACCTCAAGTGTTTCCATAATTAGTCAGCGCCACAATGGGCACAGCCATTGTTTGTTATAAAGCTAATGGGAAATACTGTAATGTGCCACTGGGTCTGCATCCAACTTCACCTCTCCTCTCTTGTGATTCATAGAGCTCCTGGATGGGAGACTTCCTTCAGTTACCCGACTTTCTAGTGCCTACCCCGTGTCTCTCTTAATGGCCACTGGCATGACACAGTGTAGGCACAATTTCTCTGTTGTATGGTGCGCCTTCAAAGACCTTTGAAAGTTGGTGCTCCACGTCCACACCCTTCCAGATCCATAAACACAGGACAAGTTCAGCTGCCCCATGTCATGATGCCCAGAGCACAACAGGAGCACTCTGTACTGGTCAGTTCCCAGAACTCTAACCAGCCTTGTCCAGACTCAGAATTCACTGATGAATATTCTCCACTTACCTGATCTTAATTTACTTACCAACTTAAAAATGTTAATTGTAGGGGCTAGAGAGATAGTTCAGTGGTTAAGAGCACTATCTGCTCTTCCAAAGGACCCAGGTTCAATTCCCAGCACCCACATGGCAGCTCACAACTATCTGTAATTCCATTTCCAAGGGATCTGACACCAATGCAAATAAAATAAAATTTAATAAATTAGTTTTTAAATGCTAATTGTATACTAGTATATCAGTGTAGTAGAGCATATGAAACTGTATATAGGCCCATCAATTTAAGTGAAGATACAAACTCTGAGTAAAATAAAATCAGTAAGTGGGCTTTTTTTTTTTTTTTTTTTAAAGCAAATGATGTTGGGAGGGAACTAAGATGGTGTGCAGTATGCGAGAAGTTGGAGGAGAGAAAACGGGGATGGGTTGACTAAATCACTTTAGATACATGTATAATGTGTTCAAACAATAAAAGTGTGTACCACACAGAGATGTCCATTTTCTGGCTCAACTTGGATTGCACTTGTGTAAGTGTTATCACTGGGCAATATCATGATCAGAGGACACACAAACCTTCTCTGCACTATTTCAACAAATTGCTACAAAGCTGTAAGTGCTTCAAAATAAAATGTTTGGTTGAGTTGCCCCAAAAACACACTAGCAAAGGGCATGCTGGCTTTATTGGTATGCCTTGATACTAGCCTTTGTGCGATAAACTGAACACCAATATACTAATAACAAAGTTTGCTGTATTACTTACATTAATATCTGTACCCTGTTTTTAATTTGTCCTTGTATACTTGAACATATATATACACACACACAAGTATATGACATTTAAAAATATACACACACGCATGCACACTGTTAAATTTCACTGGTTAGTTTTAAATTGGTTGTCTGGCTGGTTGTAGCTTCAATCTAGATTCTATCACCCAGAGAACTAAGCATCTTCTCCTCAAGGCCCAGGGAATGCAGGTTCCCAAGGACCCGTTCCTCAGCACTCCACCTGCGCTCTCCTGAGGAAATGCTCGATGGACTTTGATGTGCATCATATCCACCTTATTTCTATATTCTGTCCACAAGCAAGGTCTCAAAAACATGAATAAAGTCTTCAGAAAACTTTGTGTACTTCCACAACCCAGCAATGTAGAAAAAACTTCTAACTCAGAAACCACAGAAGAAAAGAACAACAAATTTGACTAAATATATTTAAAGCCAATATAACAAAGCAAAATATTAAATGCAACATGAAGAGGACAAATCACAAACTGGAAAAGCATTTGCAACAGATGCTGAACAAAGAACAATTTAATTAGCAAACTTCTTTAAAATCATTAATAAAAAATTAAGCAACATAAAACAAGCCAAAACTATGAGGTTTTTTAAAAAGAATAATACAAACAGAAAACAACCTTTTGAGACAGCACTTGGCCATATTAATGAATGAGTACAAATCAAAAATGCAAGTGTGATTTTCCCCTCATTTGATCACACAAGAATTATTTTTAGAAATTGAAAGCCTAGCGATGTGTAAAACAAGGGGTGTCTGGGGTCTCACCCAGTCAGGAGAACATAGAGCACCACACTGGGCCATGCTTTGGCAATATCAAAATGCATCTACATCTTGATTAATCCTACCTATTGGAATTTATCTTACGATATACTTGTAAATAAAAGATATAAACATTTTCTTCGTTGTTTATCATAGCATTCCTTATAACAGCCCAATGGACATGAATAAGATCAGTGTCTTATGATATCGTGGAATAGTAAAAGATGTGAAAGAGATCTAGATAGTCATTAAAAATAATGAGACTGCTCTGGGGATATTAACACGGAAAGATCTCCAAGATATACAATTAAAACTATTGTAAAAAACAAAAAACAAAATGGGGGAGGGGGAAGCAAGCAGATCTCTGTGAGTTCCAAGGCCAGCCTGGTCTACAAATTGAATCCAGGACAGCTACGGCTACACAGAGAAACCTTGTCTTGGGGGGGGTGGGGGGAAAGAAAGAAAAAGAAAAATGTGGGCGGCTTTTCTTGCAGAGGGAGAATCTTACTGAGTGTAAATTTTCTCTTCTAGGAAAATATAAAAAGTTAAAGCAAGCCATGGTGGCAAGAAGAGGGGCCCCGTGGTCTCACTGTAGATCGCCGTTGCTCTTCGTCAGTGTGTCTGGGATTCCAGCCCTCCCCCTCCTGGCAGGCCTCCCATCTGTGCTTTCCTCCAACAATAAAGCAAACCAGAGCAGCATCAGAGTGTTTGGACGCTGGCAAATCACTGCTGGCCAGTTCCGTGCCCTGCTTTTCTTGTTAAGTGTTCACATCCCATCCACCCGAGGAAGCATCCTATGGCTTTTTTTTCTATAGATCAAGCAGTTTTTAGGTACAATCTAATTCTGATTTTTAAAGATTAGGAATATTTCATTTGCTAGACATGTATCTTGGTTTTCCAAGTCAGTGGTTCTCAACCTTCTTACTGCTGTGACCCTTTAATACAGTTCCTTAAGTTGTGGAGACTGTCAATCATACCATCACTTTTGTTGTTACTTCATAACTGTAATTTTGCTACTGTTATAAATCATAATGTAAGTATCTGTTTTCCCTCCCCCACCCACCCCCAACAGAAACATCTGAGCCAAGCTCGAGTGGTCCTAAGCCCAGAAGCCCATCCTGGAGCCAGGCACCTAAACTTGATCACTTTAAGAATTCCCTGGGAGGCAGAGGCAGGCGGATCTCTGTGAGTTCAAGGCCAACCTGGCCTACACAGCGAGTAGTCCAGGACAGGCAAGGCTACACAGAGAAACCCTGTCTCAAAAAAAAAAAAAAAGAATTCCCTGGGAAACAGATAAAACACATTGCACTGGAACCCCAGCCCTAGTTACCGCATTCAATGGGATTATGAAAGACTCCATGAAAGATCCCTGAATTTCCCAGCATGCTCTGGTGCAACTAGTCTAGAGTCCACACTTTGGGAATGAAGGGTTCAGGATACAACCCATCCCTCCATCTCTGGAGAGTCCAGCACGTGTGAAGGCTGCCAGGGGTGTCTTACTTCTCTCTTCCCTTGCACCTTATTTCTCTTTTAGTCATTTCTAGCCTTTCTAGCAGCATTGCTTCTAACGTAGCAATTCTGGATATGAAGTCACCTGACCCATTCAGTTTCTCTCCAGGCTCCACAAACACCTTAATACCTTTTTTCTTGGTTCTGGCATTTTTCCACCACAAACTCTTTGTCACTTTTTCTGCCACTTTCCTCACAGTTGCTCATGGCATTTACCTTGATATTTAAGAGACAGGGTGTGTCCTGTTTGCAGGGAGCTTCTCACGTGTCCGTTTTCTGTCAGGGTGGGATAATCACTGTAGCCTGAGCTTCCACTGTGAGGGGCTCCTGCCTTGTGCTCATTTGTGTCTTTCCTCTCAAAGCCTGCTTTTCCAAAAACCCTGGCCTTTGTGTCTATTCTTTGGCAGTCAGACAGCACAGTGATACCACTCTCAACACTCAACTGCCAGATGACACGTGATTTCATGAAGCAGCTCCCCTCCCATGGTCAGAATTAAGTCACTGTAGCAGCCCATCCATCACCTTCCCTTATTCCTAGAGACAACAATGTCCTTAAAGAAGACCAGTAGAGACGTGGGGTCAGATCTCTGACTAACATGGGTCCCCTGACTGTGTGTGTGTTTGTGATGGTTTTGCAGCCTGCTTTAGAACAGTCCCCACATCCTGTGATATCCACAGGAGGCAGCAGTCTGTAACAGGCACCAAAGTCCACTTCTTAATGAGGCCAGAGCCTTCCATAGTTGCGAAATCTGGATGCTAAAAGGACTGGGAAGGGCCACACAATCAACTGCTTACACATCAATGGAGCTGTGTCAAAGCCTGGGAGGGCGATGAGTACGAAGACGTCCCCACAGCTCCTTCTGCATCTGGGCCTGCAGCCCGCTCCTGTGGCTGCAGCCACAAATCATCCCAAACCACAAAAACCTTATCTACAACCCGGACATTTGCAGTCACACAACCAGCAGAGTGCATTCCTCATGGGGACTTCAGCGAGACTAGATCCCTGGTCTTTCCAGCTTCCAGAAATCTCCACATCTTTTGACTCAGAGCTCTGTGCTCATATCAGTCAGACCTCAGCTTGCATTCATACCCATTCTTATCTCCCTTTCTCGGGCTCCTGTGGGAACCTTTATGATGACACAAGTGCCACCTAGATAACACAGACTAGCATCCACATCTCACACTCCCAGATTTAATCATATTTACAACCTATTTTTTGACATATTAATTAACATATCATAGGGTGAGGTAAATTCACAGATTACAAGCAGCCAGGAGAGGGAGAAGCCTCATGCAGCTACTCACAGGACCCTAAAGTAAAAATGCTACTGCTTGGGAAACACCCAAGTGCTCCCTGCTAGACAATAAAGTTGAGAGAACAATGCAACTCTACCAGCTCAGTTGCTGCAACAAGCAGTACTCAATAAAAATTTACTGTATTCATGAACACAGTGAAGATGAGATAAGGGTAGGGGTAGCTCACAGTAGGGCCCTGGACATTCAACACAAATTTCCAGAACAGCTATGGCAGATGAAGTAAAAGTCCTTAATAAAGACTAGATGGTGTTTTATGAACCAGTGTCATCCAGGGACATCCAGATATACTTCCTGAGCATATGTCAGGTGGCAGTAGCAAGGACATACAAGAAAGGGCATAGGAAATACTGGGAACCATCATGCCATCATGGACTCGTTCGCTATGATATGGCTGTGTAGAAGTGCCACATGCTGCCTTAACCAATATAGCCTTGTTTCCATAATTCTGGAGTCCAAGGTCAAGCTGGTGCTGGTTTTGCCAAAGCCTGTATTCTTGTTTGTAGACGCCCTCACTGAGTCCTTTTGCAGTCTTAATAACATAGACCTGTGTTTCTTGTGTCTCTCTTTTTTTTTTCTGATTTGTGTATTTTTTTACATTTTTTTATTAATTTATTCATATTACATCTCGATTGTTAGCCCTTCCCCTGTTTCCTCCCATTCTTCCCTCCCTCCCACTTCCCCCCTTCTCCCCTCCCCTGTGTCTGTGATTGAGGGAGACCTCCTCCCCCTATATATGCTCTCAGAATATCGAGTCTCTTCTTGGTAACTAGCTATCCTTCCTCTGAGTGCCACCAGGCCTCCCCATCCAGGGGACATGGTCAGAAAAGGGGCACCAGAGTTCATGTGAGAGTCAGATCTCACTCTCCACTCAACGGTGGAAAATATCACGTTCGTCGGCTAGGTCTTAGTAGGGGTTCGAAGTTTACTGCCTATATTCTCCTTGGCTGGTGCCTTAGTTTGAGGAGGGACCCCAGGACCCAGATCTGCCTGTCAGAAAGTTCTTCTTGTAGGTTTCCAGGACCCTGTGGGTCCTACTATTTCCCCATTCTTCCCTGCTACTCTCGCCTAAAGTCTCAATAGGATGTCCTTGTTGGGTTCAAATTACCTCTTCCAACCACAAGGCTACATTACAACACTTCCTAAAGGTCACCATTGTACTTTCACCACGTTAAGTGAGCAGGTACAGAGGATGTGTGGTAGGTAAATATGTGTGCTAACTTAATGAGGTTAAAGGGGTGCCCGGATGACGGACAAAAGTTTGTCTCTGAGTGTGTTTGTGGATGTCTCCAAAGGGATTGGAGGTGGGACAGCGTGGATAAAAGCCTCGGTGGAGCAGAGAAGCAGATCTCTTCCTCTGTGTGAACTGTTGTCTCCCGTCAGCCAGTGGGTCGTCTGCTTCTCAGCCTTCAGAATCAAACTAAATTATACCACCAGGTTTCCAGTTGTCTGCCTTGCAGATGGAAGACTTTGGAACTTCTCAGCCTCCTTAACCATGTGAGCCAATTCTCATAATAGTCCTGGCTGTATGTGCATTCATGTACATTTCCTATCAGCTCTGTTTCTTGGGAGAATCCTGACAACCCTAGACAGACACGCGCGCACGCGCGCGCGCGCGCGCGCACACACACACACACACACACACACACACACACACACACACACACCACATTTCATTTCATTTCAGGGGCATGGCTACCATGACATGCAGAGGTAGCCTTAGGGAAGCAAAGACTGAAAAAAGTCACCCCAGGGGAGGCCCCTCACCTGGGAGAAAAACCACTGGCCAGAGGAGGGGAGGAGCTGGATGCATAGAGAAAAAGAGAATTCACTGCAGGGAGAGGGGAAAAAAACCCCAAGCTCCAGGGCAGCAGAAGCAAGATGAGCTAGTGAGCTAATGAGAGAATAAAGTGGAGCGCAAGGTTGAAGGATTGAAGAGAAGAAAGTATCCAGGTGCCTGAGAGCCTAGGGGAGGGGTAGGCAGGAGGGCTCAGCCCCAAGGTGCGATCCAATAAAGAAAAGGGGAGGAATGAATTTCAGATATGAGTGCACAGATCATATTGTTAATGTGGGAAGTATTCTCTATAAGTGGTGCTGGGACAAGGGAAACAGTTGATGCAGAGGAGACGCGGCACACGAGGAGACAGAAACATTGTCACATCGGAGAAATCAGAACTCTGGGAAGTGGAGATCTACCTAGCAGAAAACGGGGAATAAGAATCCCTGGAAAGTCACACAGCCCCTCATGGTGGACACAGAGGCCGCGCTGCATCCCGAACACCTACGTCTATCTCATGCTGGTGTGGGTTCAAGTGCATTGGATTTTTTTCTCTGCAGAGTTTGGAGGCCATTGCCAAAAAACAAAAAAACAAGACAAAACAAACAAAAAAACAAAAACAAAAACTGCCTGAATGGCCCAAATTCTGTAAAAGATCATTATCATTGTTGTAGGTTTTCATTAAAGTGATATCTGGATGAGAGAAAATTAAAGGGTTAATAGCTATTGCCTTCCCCCAAGAGACAGAAACTAATTACATTTTCTTATACCAACAACCCCCACCAACACCATCATCCTGGCGCCCTCCTGTTGATGAGCAATCTCTTTTTAATTTACATTTAAAGCATTAGGCAAAAGGCCTAATTCCAATTCTGTTCTCTGACAGCTCTCAATGCTCATGATGGGAGCCACGATGTTAAAAATAATAATGATAATAACATCAATTATGCCTGCATAACAAGCTCAGTGCAGGCCATGCTACCATTCAGAATCAAATAATAAGCAGACAGCCATGCATAGACACACAGGTATACACCACTGAAATTCACAATCAGAAAGCCACTGTGAGTGAATTTCTGTGCTCTTTGTGAGTCTCCTGCAGGCCCAATGGCCTTCTAAGGATGGTGTTGATCTGCTTGCATTCTGGAAGGGTGTGCGGAGGAGGAGAACCGATAGGGTCTCCTGTTCCCCTCACAGTCAGCTCTGTGAGTGGCTGTGAAGAGATTACATCATGGTCACACCTGGGATGTACCATTTCCCAAGGCATTGGGGGAGGGGACCACCACTTGGAAGAGAAAAGCTCTCTCCATCTTCTCCACAAGGACCGCTACTTTCTAAGTGGCAGACTTTAATTCAGTAGCTCCCAGAATGGCTTAAAATGGTGATTCCTTTAAGGGTGGGCCACTGTTCCCTGTGCAGTGTCTCTCCTGTCACCAGTCACAGTGTGATGGGAAAGCTGTGTTCAGAGAAGCATGGGGTCAGGGATGTAAAACTGCATTGCTCTTGGAAAGATCACAGCAAAGTGAGAGTTGGATCACCCCAAGGCATAGTGGTTCTGGCAAGGAGCATCTCAGAGCATCCCTTCAGGGCAGGTCCCAGGCAGTAGACCTGCTGAGGACATTCCTACACCCACCTCCTTAGCAGTCTTATTGTTAGCTCCACTATCATACAAGAAACGTGAGTACAGAGCAGTTGTGCATGGAGTCTTCAGCCAGACAATCTGAGTTTGATTGCTGAGTTTGTTCTTGGTTCATGGCCTTGAATCCTGCCCTTCAGTGTAAGCCTGGAAGTGACCTTGTAAAGCTGGAGGGGTTAGCGCAATACAAGCTGCTGCTGCCCATGTCACAGCGCTGTTGCAGGTTCTAAGTAAGACAACACACAATGAAATAAGCCTTCAGAGGGCACTAGAAATTCACCACTAGGCACAATATGCCTCTCATAATGCCATATTCTAACTGTCTGGCATGTGTTTGTTTTCCCATTGGTGTCTCCCTAGACAAACCCTTGTGCTCCCCTAGTTTCCAGGGCCACATTTTATTAACTATTGTCCCTGAACCCCATGCAATAGACAGCTGTCAACTGGAAGAATGACAAGCATGGTAAATTACTGAATGGTCAATGTAGCTAGCGCTGGCCAGCCTGCAAAAAGAAAACAGACAGGAAGCAGCACCTGTTCCACACATGCAGAAGAAGAGCTCTTGTTGGGAGTGTGCATTAGCTAACCCTGGCATGTCCAGAGAGAAACTGACGATTAGAAGTGAGGACTCAGAGGCTTCGTCTAATTGCAACTAGGAATTAGATCTGGGATCCAGATGAGGAAAAACTTCCTAGAGGCTAAAGAGCAGTGGTTGCTTTCAAGCCCAGCCTCTTGAGAAGAGAATGGGGATTGGCCGTGACCACCCATCAAAGGAGAGTGTTTCTGCTTCCTAGGGATTCAGGGGAGAAGAAGGAACTGCCTGACACTGGTGAAAAACTTCCAGAGTAGGGGCTGGAGAGATGGCTCAGCGGTTAAGCGCACTGCCTGCTCTTCCACAGGTCCTGAGTTCAAATCACAGCAACCACATGATGGCTCACAAACCATCTATAATATGAGCTGATGCCCTCTTCTGGCCTGCAAGTGGACATGCAAGTAGAGCACTCATGTACATAAAATAAATAAATAAATCTTTAAAAAACAATTCTAAGAGTGAGTGGCAGCTGCAGGACATGGTTTCCTTCCATGTGCCTGCTATAATATGGTGCATTATTATGCAATTAAAAACATTGTGAACTCTAGCTTTTTCCTTTTAGACTCCAAATGTACACAATTCTCTTTCTGTCTTTCCTCTCCTCTTCTCTCTTTCTCTCTCTCTCTCTCTCTCTCTCTCTCTCTCTCTCTCTCTCTCTCTCTCTCTCTCTCTCTCACACACACACACACACACACACACACACACACACACACACACACACACACGAGAAGTAGCTTTGGAAATATTCCCCTGTATCACTGCAAAGATAAAGTAAAATATTGTGTGGGATGTGAGCAGTAAACTCAGTATGGGCCTGGTGGACAGACAGCAGGACAGTGCCCAGATATAGAAAGACTACCCAAGGAGACAAGTCCTTGGGAAAGCCCTGCCAGCTTCCACGGCCTGCCAAGGCAGTGCCACTCCCATGCTACTGCTTGCTGCCAAGGAGCTGGAGAGAGCCAGCCACTAAGGACATTTGCCCAGACAGATAAGTGATTGTCAGGGAATTCTGGACGTTGCTTCTCAGATGTGCCTGACTGGCTCCAGAGCTGGGATCCTGGTGGCCAGCCTGAAGGGTCCTGCTGTACTCCTGGAGCCAAGCAAAAACACCACTGCCCAGCCCCCACCTGGACTTTCCCTGGCTCTGTACCAAGCACTGTTATAAAGCCTCAAGGACAGGCAGCTTTGGAGGCTAAAATGGATGCTAATTATAGCTGGACCCCTGCTGCGGTCACTTCACTCCTCCCAGGCAGGGAACCTGGGGATCCTGTGTCACACCTGTGCTGCTTACTGTAGCTTAGGGTTTTCTCTGCTGTTTAGTTAAGGGCGAAGCCACCCTGGACCTCCCCCCGCCCCACACACACACACTCCCTCTCTCTGTCTATCTATCTCTGTCTATCTGTCTGTCTCTGTCTCTCTGTCTGTCTCTGTCTCTGTCTCTCTCCGTCTGTCTCTGTCTCTGTCTCTCTCTCTCTCTCTCTCTCTCTCTCTCTCTCTCTCTCTCTCTCTCTCTCTCTCTCTCTCTCTCTCTCTCTCTCTCTCTGTGTGTGTGTGTGTGTGTGTGTGTGTGTGTAAGTATATATGCCAGGTTGAGGACCATGTCTTCATATATGTCTTCACATATGGACACACATGTGTTTCTGTATAGTCTTCTCAAAATTCTACCTGGAAGGCATGCTATTACATCCCACCTTCCTCAAGTTATTTCTACCTAATGGTACAAAATCTCTAGAAGCAGGTGTTGTCTCCCTAGAATTTCCTCAGACCGCTGTGCACAGTGAGACAGAGAATTCCACATGCAGTTAGCCCATCTCCTGAATCATCCATCTTGCCCCTAAATGCCTTTCTATCATCCTATAGACATGTTTTAGGGATGTCTTTGCTCATTGTGGAAGCAAAGCACCCTGCGACAACCTCCTCTGACACTATCTGTCCCAGACTACGCTTGAAAAAAATGATCTACCTTACACAGGCCATGTCTCACGCTGCCTCACAGGCACAGGCCACTTCTGGATGCCCACCCTCCCCATGTGGCTGACACTGCCTCTGCCCACTGCTCTCATTAGTTTCTGACAGCTTCACACAAACTAGAGTCGCCTAGGAAGACGGAGCCTCTGCTGAGAAACTTCCTCCATCAGTCTGGCCTATAAGGGTGTCTATGGTGGAAATTTCTTGGCAAATGGTGATGTGGGAGGACCTGGCATGTAGAAGGAAGGTGGCTGAGTGAGCCAGGGGACCACACCAGCACTCCTTCATGGCCTCTGCTTCAGCTCCTGCCTCCAAGCCGCTGCTCTGCCTTCCCTCCATGACATGTGTATTGTGAGTTGAACCAATCCCTTTCTCCTGCAGCATTTTTTCTCAGCAACAAAGAAGCCAAAGCAATGCACCAAGTCTTACCAGGCTCCATTCTGCCTGCCCACCGCCTCAAGGGCAGCGATGGCAGCCTCTGCTAGACATGCTTTTGTCAAATCCACAAATCCACAAATCCACATTTCCTAAGAGGTCGTTCATTCTCTATGCCTTTTGCTGGGTCCTCCTCTACATGTCCTCCAAATGCAGAAGCCTCTCATAGCTCAGGCCCAGACCTCTTTCCCCAATTGGGGGGATTCACCTATGCTCATGGTTTTAAACATCTCCTGTACCAATTAGCACACAGATAGCCATGGCTACGGTCCCTCCACTGGGCTGCAGGTCAATAGCCAATAGATACTTCAAAAGGCTCATATCTGAACCACCATTGTCCCAAATCCTGTCTTGACCTCTTGTTTCCTCAGTGGCCCCATTAGGAAACAGCAGCCCCACTTACATCATTATTTGTCATAGAAACCACCGGCTTCTTCCTTTTTCTCTCTCCCACATCCTCAGCCCATCACCTGGTCCCCTTTGCTCAGCAGCCCCAATTATCCAGCAAATTTCCTCACAGATCTCCCACCTCAGCCTCATGCCAACCCCTTCCTACCCATGAACAAGCTATAGCACACATTGCTTCTTTCCTCCTTGTATTTCACACGGAAAGTCAGAGGGGACTCCATAATTCATGTGTAGAGTCATGCAGCATCGGAGTACACCACTCCTTTCTCTCCAACACTTCCGTGAGGTCTGCTTGCTCCTAGAACAGCACACGGCACACAGTGCCAGCTCAATAAGTAACTGTTGACTGAAGGCATAGATGCATACTCAGTCACTTTCACATGAGTGAGCACAAGAATGGATGGCTTTCGGTTGCCCAAAAGGATTCATTTGGTCGCTCTTTTGCATACTGTTTATTATTTGATGGCCATTATGCAACGTATAAATAGTGCCTACCACTCACTAGACACGCTGCATTCCATTCCTCAACTGTGAAGTTGACTCTATCTTCCTTATTTATAGCATGATGCTGTTACCGTGTGCCATGCTCCAGAGCCCCTACATCCTCTCTGCTCAATGCCATCATTCATTCAGCCATGGTTTCTCAAGAATCAATTATTTAATTGCAGACCTTCCTCAAGACACTGGCAGATTAAAGAGATATGGTCCTTTGCTCCAAAGATCTTGCGTTATGAATGCCATTCTCTCCCCAAAACAAGTGGATAAATAATAGAACTAAGTCAACAAATGCATGTTAAATTGTGTATTATACTCCAAGTGCCATGTAAATCACCGGACGTAATGGTTTGATAGACTCTCTAGGCATCTAGAAATAACCAGTTAGTACAATTCCTTTGATCTACTTATTTTTACCAGCTGTGTGATCTCTATTCCTCCCTTTCCAGCCTTCACACCTTTAACTTATAAGCGATGTCAATATCATTCAGCAAATGTTACGTTCCCACAAAGTATCTGAACGTGAAATTCCAACTGAGAATGTGTGCCATCTCACTCCTTCTGGCAGCAGCTGCCTTTGCTCACCTTTACCCACCTGCTCTCTCTGGGAGCTTCATCTCAGCTGTTCTGAGCTCCAGAACACGTTTGTGCTTCCAGATGAAGTTTCAAGTGTGTCATCTGAACTGAGTGGACCAGATTCGAGGCATCATTCCAGATGTCAGATGTGAGCTGATGCTGTGAGGAGGCAGAGAGAGAAAAAGGTTACAAGGATACACAAGGGGATGGACACGTACGTGACATTGTGCAAAGCACAAAGTCCTTCCTGCCATGGATGAAGTCATTCCTTCAATGGCTGTGTACAAGGAGAAACAGCACTTAAATTGCTTTCAGTGGTATGATTCCTGGGGGAGTTATTATTTTCCCACTGTTTCATTGAGGTAAAATTCATAAATAAAATGGAATCATTTAAAGTGGACAATTCAATGGCATCAGTATATTCAGTTTTCCAAAATATCTAGTTCCAATGGATCTTTGTTTGTTTGTTTGTTTTGTGTGTGTGTGTGTGTGTGTGTGTGTGTGTGTGTGTGTGTGTGTGGTTTTTTTTTTTTTTTTTTTTTTTTTGAGACAAGGTTTCTCTGTGTAGCCTTGGCTGTCCTAGACTTGCTTTGTTAGACCAGGCTGGCCTCGAATTCACAATGATCCACCTGCCTTTACCTCCTGAGTGCTGGGATTAAAGGCATGTGTCACCATGCTCAGCTCTTCCAATGGATCTTTATTATCTCAAATCAAAAGCTCATGCCCAATAAACAATATTTATCCACTTACCATCCCTCACCTTTGACAACTGCTAGCTTCCTGTTCATTTAATATAACTGTTCTGGATATTTCAAATAAATCAAATAATTCAATACACAGCCTTTGTAACTAGCTTCTCTTCTTTCACTTAGTATACAACACTTTTGGGGCTTGCCTATGTTATAGCATGAATACATAAAGTGGTACCCTTATTTCCCTTTGGAAGATAAATGTCCAGTGTCATGTGACTGAACTGCAGCTTGGCTAGCCCTTCATCAGCTGATGGACACTGGGGTTGGTCTACCTTTTAATAGAAAGCATTCTATAAATAGTACAAGAGCTTATCTGAGCACTTGTTTTCAGGTCCTTGGAGTAAATGGCCAGTAGCTTGGTTGTTGGGTCTTATGGATGATTCTGTATCTAACTATTAGAACAATGGTTCTCAGCCTTCCTAATGCTGTGACTCTTTAACAGTTCATCATGCTGTGGTGACCCCAACTGTAAAATATTTTTCAATGCTACCTTATAATTGTGATTTGTTACTGTTATGAGTAGTAATGTAAATATCTGTGTTGTTGTTTGACCCCAAAGAGGCAGTGACCCCCAGGTTGAGGACCACTGTGTTAGAGACCCTTAAGGAGTGCATTGACCCTCTAGCTGTGGAGGACAAGAAAGGATTGCTGTGATGCAAAGTGAAGTGGCAAGGCAGGGAACACTGGGAGTGACAAAAGGCAGCCAGTCCTGAGAGGAACTCAGGACATAGGGAAAAGAGAGAGAAAGCCAGAAGGCCTCTGGGGAGGACCAGGGCAGCTACAAGAAGAGCAAGGAGTGTTTGGGAGATGCTCAGCTGGAGCAGGAGTGAGCGGGGCGGTCCATGGATAAGCTGCTAGAGGGAGGAAGATTGGCCCAGCTCCCTAACAAGCTGCCTCTGAACTGTGGGAACTTCTTTCCAGTTGGAGAATCTAATCCTATTTGTTCAGGGCTGTTGGAGTTGCCTAGGCCCGACTGCTTCTCACGGAGCAGAGTCCATGTATGTATAACCTCCTGCCGCTGGCCCTCACATATTCATTAAATTGGTCATTATTTTTGCCTTATTTTCACATACCCCTCCCCCCTTTTTCAGGAACCCTGACAACTTGTTTTCTTTGCCATCTCTCCTATCTTATAGACTGTCTTGAAGAGCAGACCTTGGCCAGATGCAAGCTGCCTGCTTGCTTGATATTCTTTTTGGATTATACAACGAGTATCTGCCTCTCAGAGAGGACAGCTAGGCAAGCAAAGCCAAATTCAGTTTTCTTCCACTTAACTGTTGCACTTAACTGTGCAATTTGCCCCAGACACTGTTTCTCAAAGTGCCACGATTGTTCTCTGTACGTTTTCCCTCAGTTACTTTCCCATGATATGAGAGTGGTCCTCATGAGGTCAGATGGCACTAGAGATATTGAGAGGATGCTTAGGCCAAACTTCATTTGCCTTTCAGTTAATATACATGGATTGGAGCCTAAAACCTACAACTTTTGGCCTTCTTCTTCCATTAAATAATGTGCCAGAAAAACATAGATTTAAATTTGCAGCCCTATAACACATCCAAACTATCATATGCCATTAGCTCTTTATTATTCCATGAAAGAAACACATATTAATACATTAAAGAAAAAACTATTGATGTGGCAGACTTATTAAAGAGGCCCACATATGCCAAGAGTAAAGGCTCAGGACAAAGGAGGTTTGGTTCAATCATTTCCTTGGAAAATAGCACCATCCAAAAATATAGAGAAAAGAAAACTAGGAGTGCTAACAAGCTGTGAGTAGTTAGGAGTCCTGTGCCACTGCTGTGTGTGGAGACCTCCTTCACCTTGGGGTCTAATAGCCTGGATGCTGGACACTTCTCTCTATGCTTTCTGCTGTCTTCCTACTCAAACACAGCTCTAAACTAGAACACAGGGATTTTCTTTAGTCTACTTAGACATAATGTTGTTCATCTTGAACCTGCGTCCTTTATCGTTAAAGAGAGCAAAAGACTGACCATCGCTCCCTCTTTTGAGGATGACAGCTGGTAGAGGATAAAATCAAAGACTGTTGCACTATGCAGGGTAGGATATATTTACATTCCTCCGAGTCAGAAGAGAGGAAATCTCATTCCAGGTATGCTGTTGGGTATGAACTTTGACATAGCCTGTAAGGAAGGTTACAAATGCACATTCTTTGACCCAGTGACTCCATCCAAGGAATTGATCCTACAGGCATCTTCTCCTGTGAGATATATATATATATACACATATACATATATATATGTGTGTATATATATATATATGCACTTTTCATTGTAAAGGGAAAACTGGGTCTGAGGAGAGGTGACTCAGTCTGTAAAGTGTTTGCTGCACAAGGATGAGGGCCTGAGTTTGATACCCAGTACTCATGTAAAAGTCTAGGAGCAGCGATGTCACTGAGAGGCAGAGATCAGAGGATCACTCAGGATTGCCAGCCAGCCAGTGAAGTCAAAATGCTGAGCTCTAAGTTCAGTGAGAGCCCCTAGCTCAGAAAAGGTGGAGAGTGATAAAGGGAAAAGACACACTCGTGCGCACAACACACACACACACACACACACACACACACACACCACTGGCATCTCCTTTGTCAATGGACTGGTCTTTGGCTTAGACACCATAAGCAAGGTTGACAAGATGGCTCAGTAATGAGTCTTTGCCATCAAGCCCAAAAACCTGAGTTTGATCCTAGGGACCCACATCATTGAAAGTGATGATAACTGACTCCCATGGACTGTCCTTTGATGTCCACATGTATATCATGGCACTCATATATACACATATAAAATCTATATAAAATATGAATAGATATAGATATCTCTGTAAATCTAGATAAGATATAGACATGTGTATATGACACCATGGGTGCAGGAGGACTAGCTCAATAGTTAAGAATGCATGCTTCTCTTGCAGAGGACCCTGGTTCAGTTCCCAGCACCAACATGGCAGCTCACAACAGGGGATCTAATGAACTCTTCTGGCCTCCAAGGGCCAGACTTGCACATAGTGTACATACGTATATGCAGGCAGACAACATATCATACACACAAAATAAAACCAAGTCTTAATTAAAAAGAAAGCAAAAACAAAGTGTTGCTCACCAGTTTACAAGCTCTTACTCCTGCACCAGAGCTTCTCATAAGCTGGGACCACCCCAACTTCTCAGCCTCATCACCCATTCCTCTCCCCTTGAACTGTCCCTCCATTTGAGTTCTAAACTCCTGTAGGGTGGAGACTTGGGATAAGACAATTCAATATGCACGTGGGTGGCTCAAAAGATATTTATTGTTCTGTAAATAGTAAGGAAAGGAAAGAACTTAGCTAAACCTCATCTACTCAACTCCCATTGGCTTAGAAATATAAATCAGAATCTCAACACAGTGAGTTGCTACCTATAAATCAAAAGATTCTGGCCTGTGAGATTAGGGAAATGAAGCAAAAATATTTCAATGAGGAAGGGAGGCATGGGGTAACTTTACCATTTCCTAGGCCCATTTATTCTTTGAGACAGACCATAATTCAGAGACATGTTCATCATCAGAACTTCCCATAGTTCTTTATTAGGAAATGCTTGTTGTTTGGTTGGTTTTTTGTTTGTTTGTTTTAGTTTCAAGGGCCCTGACTGTCCCATGAGAAAACAAAAGAAACACAAAGGGGAGTGCAAGCCACACGGCAGGGAACACCTGAAATTGGGGTAACCCATGCCAAGTTGCCACAGCCTCAATGATGGAGCAATGAGACTGGGTGGGGGGAAATCTTTTAAGGGACAAGTGACAGAAGCCACAGTGTGGAGCAGACAAAAGTGCTGCTGTAGTGACTTTGGTGGCCATACCCTCTCTGCCAGGTAAACATCTGAAAGCTTGCCTGTGAGGGCCAGTCCTCCTGCCTGGCTATAGGCCGCTATTTCATTGATTTATTTACAAAAAGCCATCTGAATGTACTCCCTAAATCATGGCTAGCTACTTCAAGGTTGCCATTTTAATGTTATCGCTGCTCATTCAGCTGGAGAGTCGGAAAGGCTTCCCCATCACTCACTGTGTTCCCAGTCCCCAGGGATCCATCTCACTCTCGTTCATAGCAACTCCTCTTTGCAAGGGAATAAAGGCACCATTCCAATCTGCTCATTATTGGTTCATTCGTTCTTTTATTTTGCCTCATTGAGTATCCTCAAAAGCCAACACTGCATCAAGCGTTGTGAGACAAAAATTAAAAATTGCTGCTGTCAAGGGACTCTTAAAGTCCACCTGAGTGGGAGGGTACAACATGGGCAGCATCAACGCTAATTAATGACAGTCCTGTGAAATGCCGAGCTTTGGAGGAGTTTTTAAGATGCTACAGTGGGTTTTGAGTTCTCTTACAACTAAGTCTATGCATAAGAGTTTTGTTTAAAAAAAGAAAGATGGCAGTTGAGCAAAATTTTGAAGTTTCTGGAGTATAAGAATAGGTACATAATAAAAAGGCCCCCAGATTGGGGCAGCAGTGGTCTGGGCTTTACTTACATGCTGCTTGACACAGTTATCTGATCCACAGCAACATTCTCAAGTGTCAAGGCTCTTATCATGGGAAAGTGAGGGTGGAGCAGATCATCACCAGACCCTTCAGAGATGGTATTCTATGTGATTCCAGATAGCAGACTGGGAGGTGCATTGTCAGGATAAAAAGCAACCGACGAGTTGGTCAACCCTCACCTGTGTGTTCTTTTTCACACTTTGTATACATAACAAGCACAAATAATTCCCAAAGTGTCTACGAGCTCAGGAAACGTGTAATTTCATGCTCCACTTATATCACTTTAACATTACATTAACATATTTGTCATAATAGTCTGGGAAATTATCTTTTTAATAATGGCACATATATCCTAGAGGGTATACTGTAATTATCAAACAGGTCACTTTCCTTAAGCATATAGATGCTCCACCACTCTTCCTCCAGTGCTGGAGATGGCACCCAGGACTTACATACACAGGCAATCACAGCTCGAAGGCACAAACAAAGAGACTCACCAAACTGACACCAGTAGGAAGAAAGTAGATCGGCACATTTCAGCAAACTTCAAATGACTGTTCCAGGCTGGGCATTGTTGGAAAGGGTGATCTCTCCAACAACACAGCAGCACAGGAAGAATTGCGGTAGCTTTTGGCTTTATGTTATTTTATTATTGTTAATTGGGGTTAGCATATACAAAAAAGAAAAAAAAATGAACATCAATTGACTATTCCACACATGCACATCATTTCACTTTCCTTACATTTCCCCTCTTTTTTCTCATGCCCCTCCTTCACCCAACTGCTTCCTTCTGTTTTCATGACTTTGGTATCTGGTTATCCTCCACTGTCCCCCTTGCCCCACTCATTTAGACCTCATCCTCTACTCCTACAGTCCCTATCCACTGTCATGTCCTATATATAGATATATAGACACATAAACTTACAACAATATTGCATGTGAGAGGAAATATGAAATACTTATCTTCCCAAGTCTGGCTTATTTTACTTTAATATGATCATCTTGTGCCCCATCCATTTTCCTGTGTCTGTCATGACTTCATTTTTCTTTATGGCTGAATAAAACTCTGCTGCATACATATACCACATTTTCTTTATCTATCCACTTATTGGTGGGCATCTAGGTTGATTGCATCTCTTGGCTCTTGTGAGTGATGCAGCAATGAGCATGTATGAACAGGTGTTTGCTTTTTCTTGCTTGCTCTAACCTGACAGAGCTTTTACAGTAAAGGAAGAAGGTGGGGCCCAGAAGACAGTTACCCTCAAGACATCACAATTACAGCTCCGGATGGCATGGCAAGACGGGCCGAAGAGTTATGAGGAAAGAGACGAATGAGCCATTGAAGAGGAAGAACTGAGATTACGCCCCTGTCAGGAAGGAAGGCTCTGGTTAGGGCAGCCATGCCCTGTAAGAGCAGGTTCTCAAAAGGCATGAACTGGACTGTTCTTTATTTAACCTTTCTCTTTCTTTTTGTTTTTCCATTCCTTCTTTTTGTAGCAGCAAGATTTTTTGTGGGTCTCCATATAATGTGCAGGCAACTCCACGAGAACCTCTCAGGGATTCCACCACCATAACCCCTCCTTCTGCCCCTGTGAGTGCCAGATAGTCATCAATGCTGATTCTGCTCCAGGCACCGTGGGAAAGAAGCAACTACAAATCTTCACGTGGCTCTCTTGAGTTATTGTGAATACCAGACCCTGACAGACACTACTGTCCCTGACCAGATTTTTTTGGAGATGTGCAAACAGAGTGAAAATCATCTATTCAATGAAAGGGATCTGAGTAGGAGAGGTGAGTGAGGATTAGATTGTGGCAACGAAGCAGGGTGGCTGACAGCTGAACAACACTGCTCTCGCGAAGCAGAACTCTTTCCTCTTGAAAATGTATTTAGTCATGTTCAAGACTGTGTCTTGTTCACTTAATTTTAGGCTTTGACTATGGGAACTGGCACTCTTGCACTCAGACCATCCCAACTTGAGAACTTGCAGTCTTACCTATCTGTCTTAAAGCTATCTGTACTTACTTAAAAGCACAGGTAATCCTTGCAGTTTTTAAGATCTCAGCAATGTATAATTTCATACTTTTCTCCACACTGCCCCCCCACCCGCCGCTGCCATTAACATTACACCAATATGCTTTCCCATAATAGTCTAGGAAATCATCTTTTTAATGAGGGCATACGTATTCTAGTGAGAATGCCATATTTACCAAACTGCCCCCTTTCATTAAGCATTTAAATGCTTCCTCTCCACCCTTCTTTCAGTGCTAGAGACATAACCCAAGGCTTGTATATGTTACATAATCAGTCTCCTTCTAAGCTACGTCCCAGCTCTTGGTTTTCTCAGGTAGGCTCTCACTGTATAGATCTAGGCTGGCACTGAACTTGCTGTATAGCCCAGACTGGCAATAAACTCAATATCCTCCTATTTCTGCCTCCTGGGTGCTGAAATTACAGGAGCATGTCAACAACCTGGCTTCTTGGTTTTTGTTTCGTTTTGGTTTTATTGAAAATAATACATGAAACAAAAACTACCTTTACCAAAAGAGAAAAGTTGCTAGGCATGCCCCATTTGACCATGTAAGTGTTTAAAGTTACTATCTAGAGCATCACAGAAGGATTCTCTACAGCTCCCATTGCTAAGCAAATTGGATGCAAACTAAGAACCTCCTGTGGCAGTTTGAGTGAAAAGTGGGCCCCCATTGACTCATGTGTATCAATACTGGCCCCAGTTGATAGAACTGTTTGGGAAGGATTAGGAGGTGTGGCCTTGTTGGAGGAGGCGTGTCACTGGAGATGGGCAGTACTACTCCAAGTGATCTTTCTCTGCCTTGTGCCTCCAGATATGGTTGTAAGTGCTAAGCCACTGCTCCAGTGCCATACCTACCTGTCTGCCTACTGCCATACTCCCCACTGTGTGGTCCTGGGCTCAGCCTCTGAAACTGCCCATTAAATGCTTTTTTCTATAGGTTGCCTTGGTCATAGTGCCTTCTTAGAACAACAAAAGAGTAACTAAGACACCTTCTTTTTATTTTCTCTTCTTTCCACTTTTGTTTAAAGTGGCCTCATTGTCAAGGAATGAGATGTTCCAGCATTTCTTCATGTCTTCATCACAGCACAACAAACAAATTCAGAATACCGTCGACTGCTTATTGCATATAAATGTGTTTTTCCCATTTTAAAGCCATCCTGAAAAGGTGAGAAACTCACTAAAACTTTAAAGTTGACAAAAATTTGGTCCTAAACTCTCAAATATGTCAAAGCAATGAAACTTTTTTGTGCAGATAGCAGAAGGCAATCCAAAAAGCAGAGCAGAATAGACAACCCAGATAAGGGGTAAGTGGAAATGACAAGATTAAAAAGTGACATCACCATGACCAAAGGAACTGGATTTTCCTTCTTAACAGATGAAACTGGGAGACAAAGATGAATCTGCAAATAGACATATAAATGAGTGAGCCTCTTCAGGGAAGTGAAGGCAGCTGGAAAAGGCTCTGGCGCTCACAGAAGAAAAGCCAAACTCCTGAGTGATGCAGGCCAGGGGTAGCCACCCCCACCCTCGGCAGACTTTCTTTACCCCAAGCACACCAACCCTGGCCTCATACTTCTGAAGCTGCTGAAGGTTTCCTCCACCAGGAAGGCTTTGCCCTGGTCCTCAGCAGAATTGGGTCAAAATCTTGCTTGCCACTCTCGTCAGCAGTCCCAGTTCCAAGCATCTCTGTCCCGGGCCGTCCTAGATGGAAGTGATCACTGGCCATTGCACTGAAAGACAAGGCTACTGTCCCTCGCCTGTCTGCCCAGTAGGTTCTGCTATGTTGCCTCACTGTCCCTTGACTGTGCATGGTTCACACACACAGCTCACAGCCTGTTCCCTGCTCATAGTTATCCCCTGATAAGTCAAACAAGACATAGTAATTAAGGTAGAATTAATTAATCATATTGAGGTAGAAGTTGCAGGAGAGAGTCCCAGCCTTTCTTGGTGAAGGAGAGGCATGGGGCAAGGGCTTATGAATGTGACTTTGTGGGAAAAAACAACTACTGGGATGTTTCAGCCTTCATCAGGATGAAGAAACTGGAAGCTAGACAAACAGCTATGCCTTAGCTCTCCCGCCCCTCACACACTGTCCCTGGTAACCAGCTCTTCATCCTAAGCCAGATGACAGAGCACCAGATGCGAGCACATACAGTAGTAACCGGAAATTTCTGATAAGGAGTACAGAGTTGGCGATTTCTTTATCTTCCCTTCTCTCTCTTTTTGTCTTTCCCCCCTTCTATATTTTATCCCAAAATCAGTGAGTGGATTGAGAGGGGGTGGGTATTCAAGCCAAAATAATGTCAACTGTGTCTCAATAAATTTCTTTTTAAAAGGAGAATGTGGACCAAAGAAAAATACATGGACAGAAATTGAGTCAGAGGTCAACACGCTCACATCCTGGGAAGTGTGTGGCAGTGCTGAGTGTGAGGTGGCGCCTGAGTGAACAGAGGCCAGAAAGAGCCCAAAGCTAACGTCTCCTCTACAGCACTGTGTCATCATCCCCCGCTCTCACGTCTCTCTCAGGTTCTGAGAAGCATCTGGACCATGTTCACTTTGTTTGCTCCGGTTGTGTCCACGCATTCATCTCACTCGCACAGACCTGCCCTGCTCAGTCTAGCCCCTCCCTTCATCTTGCTTCCTTTCACAGTACAAAGGAAAGGGTCATTTGACAGAAATCCCAGAGCTCTTGTCCCTCTAGAATGCTCAACAAATCTCCAGCACTTCTATCTCCCCACTTTTTGAGGAAGAAGCTTGGGGTACACACTAGCTCCTTCCCCTTGCTCATCTTTATCTTCTCATCCCTACCCCTCGCCCCTTGGCTCTTCCTCTTAAAACCTCAAATAAGGCCTTTTTCCCCCAACATGCTTTTTTGGCTATCAAATTGTGTTACATATTACACAAAATCTGTTTAAATTAGTTTATTGATAGTACTTTCCAGTTTCATACATTTAATTATATTTTATTTATTCATTGAGCATTTCATGCATATATACAATGTACTTGGATTACATGTGTATGCGTGTGTGTGTGCGTGTGTGTGTGTGTATGCGTGTGTGTATGCGTGTGTGTGTGTATGCGTGTGTGTGTATGCGTGTGTGTATGCGTGTGTGTGTGTATGCGTGTGTGTATGCGTGTGTGTGTATGCGTGTGTGTATGCGTGTGTGTGTATGCGTGTGTGTGTATGCGTGTGTGTGTGTATGCGTGTGTGTGTGTATGCGTGTGTGTGTATGCGTGTGTGTGTGTGTGTGTGTGTGTGTGTGTGTGTGAGAGAGAGAGAGAGAGAGAGAGAAAGACAGAGACAGAGACATATCTGCCTACTCATAAATCACTACTAATTGCCTAAATCAAACAAGAGCCAAACAAAATTGTTAGAAGTTATAGTAGGGAGCCAAAATCCTTTCTTCAAAGAAGAGGAAAGTAAGACATGTGACCAGGCTTGTGAACGTGGCCCTGTGACCAGTGTGTTCAGTGGGTGCTGCCCTACACAGCTGTAGCGCCACCCTTTAGAATACAGTCAAGCTCAGGGGCCCATACCTACGTATTAGTCGCCCCAAAACTATACATTTTTAGAAGTGCACTTTTCTTTTAGTAGTTCTGGAGAACAAATGCAAGCCTTGTGCCTTCCACAGAGGCCTTTATTTTGAGCTCCACGGTACATCACAGACCTGCACTTTTCATAACTGGTCCTGAACACCGTGGCTTGGATTCTCTCAGTAAAGCTAACATAATCATAGTCCACCCATTTTTAACCAAGGATAAAACATGTAAAGTCAGGCCAATTTGAGAACACAGCAAGTAAAACTAAGACAAGAGCACCTATCAAATATACTTCACAGTAAAAACAATAACTGGAAAGTCAGAAAGATGGAAATTGAGAAATGTGCCCAAAATAGGTAGAGCACTGCTGATGAACTGACAAACCCAAGTAATGTGGTCAAAGAAGTTTTGTAATAGTATGAATCTTTAAGTACTACAAACATATAGTACATGTTGAATTTAGGTGATACTGCTAAGACCTCAATTTTGTACTCTGGATTTATTTTAGAAAATAAGCACTATAATAGACTTATATTTGCAAATCCTGTTTTGAATATATTGTAAATATCACAAGTAATTATTATAAAGGCATGATGAATCCAGAATTAGAAGAAAATTTATTTTATAAATTAAAAATACTGAACCAAACTTTAAGAAAAGACCATTAATTTAGTGTAGTCTGTATACATTTGGATGCCTTAGAAACAACAACAAGACCAACTCCATAATTCTCCCCGTGTTTAAACTCCAAGAAACGAACTGTGAGCATTTACAGTCTATGTACCAATTAATGCCCAGAGCTTTCCTTACAGTAATATCTCCTTGCATTTGTCATTTAACTGGGCTTTGATCCGGTCTTTGTGAAGCCCAGACTGTGGGCTGTGTCTTCAGACTCTTAGTGTCTTCTGATGCTAAGAGCACACAGAACCACATCCTGAAGACTTTTCCTTTCATGTGAGTAGCTCTAGAACCACTGAGGACCTTCTCCTGACTTTGATGGTCTAGGCAGAGGATATGTTCATGCCACACTCTTCAAGGTATTTGGGTGCATCCTTAAAATCTGAGGGACAGCTGGCCTACTGGAGAGAGATAGTGACTTAAATACAGGCAGATCACAGCTGCTTATTTTTAAATTTTATTTTATTGATAAATATTTTTATTCTCTCTTTTTCCCCTACAGGTTCTTTGCATAAATATCTGAGCTTCCAATTTAGCTTTTTCCCCCAATAGGATTCCTGAGTGGGATTCATAAACAAGTGAGTCTATGTTTCTTGTATCCTCTCTTGGTCTCATTTCATTCTGTTTGTTTTTTCCAATTCCATTGTGGTAGTTTTTGTCATGTCATTATATTTTATTATATCTCTTAGAAGCCTGTTTGTCCTCTGATGATGTATAGAAAAGGAATAGATTCAGATAGGAAGGGAGCTAAAAGAAGTAGAAGGAGAGAAAACCATAACCAAGATGTATTATATGGATATATACATATACATACAAATGTAGGAGGTTGGTCTGGCACTATGTATTCTAATGCTAAATACTGACCACCCCAACAGCTGGTTGCTGCCCAGATGAGCACATTTTCATTTAAGCCAAGTGATGTTGTATAAACCTTGCTCCCCAACTTAAAGTTGGTTGGTTAATAAAATTAGCTAGGAGCCTATAACTGGGCAACAAAGAAGTAGATGGGGCTTAGGCTCCTCCTGGCCTTGGGGTCAGATGGAGATTAAGAGGCAGAGGATAAACAGAAGCAGAAACCAAAGGGAAGGAAGTCACCGTGGGGCAGTATAGACCATGAGCACATGGCCATGAGGGCTGGTCGGCCTTCTGTAACAAATGCAGCCTGGGCAGAAACAATTATGATAGGTAACTTGGGTATGTAGCTGGGAAATAGCAAAATAGCTTAAAGGGTTAATATCTGCCCAGTTAGTGTACCTTAAAGCTTGTATAAACCAAAAGATCCCCATTATTTGAGGACTAGCTGGGGTAGGGAAGCCCTCTGAGTCTAATATCCATTAAAAACATATGTTTTTAAAATCCACTTTCAAGAAACAGAAAAAAGTAAACTCCAAAGACAGTTTTAGCTTCATTTGAATTTGAAACCTCTTCCAAAGGGCCTTAATCTTCTCACATCTCCATCCTGTGAGTCTTCACAAAGCACCTCTTAGTCTGGGAACAGTCATTGGCAAATCCGGTAAGAGTGAAGGATAGCAGGCTATCAAGAAGAGACTTGATACCCTATGAGCATATACAGGGGGAGGTGGTCCCCCTCAGTCACAGTCATAGGGGAGGGGAGTAAGGGGAAAAATAGGAGGGAGGGAGGGAGGGAAGGAGGGAGGGAGGAATGGGAGGATACAAGGGATGGGATAACAATTGAGATGTAATATGAATAAATTAATGAAATATATTTTTAAAAAAAGAGTGAAGCTCCTTGTGTTTTGTAGAATGGGATAAGTCAGTACCAGTAAGCCTTGACAGAGGGAGACATAGCATTTTTGTCTACATCAATTTTTTCCTTCCCAATGGCAGGAACTATTGTTTGTTTCTTTCAATTCTCAGATCCATCTAATTTTTTCTCATGCAGGTACTCCAGTTTCTCAATAAAATCCTCACACTCCAATTCATCCCTCCTTATAACAATATCAGAAGAAAGGGCTTGTTATCTGAATGGCATCCTACAGGAAGTCAATATCAGGATGGGCATGTCTCAGAACGCTGTGAACACCAGAGTATTTGACAAAGCAACATCAACAAATACCTAGAAGCTAATAAGGCTTGGTTTTCTAGATTAAATGTCCTAGATTTTTAGTGCAGAAACTAAAAGGAGGCTCAAAATAGTGCTCCATATGTTTGGATCTTGGTTCTTTTGCATAAGAAGAGCTGTCACTATCAGTACTCAATCATAGCCGGCTTTGTAGATTTCTGAGCTTAGTAACTGCTATGTTCTATCACAGGAACAAGCCCAAGCTCCTCTGCTTGCCTCTGGGGCTTGACTGCCTCTCCTATTCTGGTCAGCAAATCTTAATTCAAGCCAGCTCACATATGTATATGAATCTGCCCACTGGAACAATGGACAACAGAAAAGGGAGCTCATGGTTCACTTTTCCTTATAAGCTTGAGAGTCTCTACAAAGCCCTGATCATGTGCTGCTCCTGATGCTTGGCTCTCTACATGGCTTTTAGCATCTTCTGCCATTTTGCCTTCTTTCCCTAGGTGCCAGGACTCTTGATTGTCTCAACAACTCATGGGCATAAACATAGACACAGCTGCCACCACAAGGATTGAAAAGCTATATATATTAACCAGTCAGGAATGATACTACCAAGGGAAATCTGCACGTGCTGCGTGAGATCTGGAGCTTCGTGTCTAAGCCACCCTAGGCTTGATAAGGGTATCAAAAGTCAGCATGCCTACAAATTATTCAGCAGCTTAATGTAAATGCAGAGTGCTAAGCCTCCGTCTAACTATTATTAGATATATTGTAGGTGAGGCCATCAAGCCTGCACCTCCAAGCATTTCTCACAGGGTGGTCCTCTGGTTGCCCAGTTAGGGATGTGAGGTTTACAGAAGTTCATAATGTCACCAGAAGTTCTGGGTCCACCCAGTCTATGTGTCATCACACCCCCAGGTAGTGGATTTTCTGGTACCCTATGTAAGAGACAGGGTGGTAAGGCTGTCATAAACCCCCTTCTCTCCCAATATGGGGCCATATGTTCCCCAGCACAGAACGAAACAAACGGCCTCTGCCTCCAACTCCAGAGTCTGGAATGTGGTTCACTTCTTCCCCTCTTCTTCAGCCAGCATCCCCTCCTGTCCACCTCTCCTTAGACAGATTTTTCCTGCTCTTATCTTTGTCCTTCAAAGCTTTTCCCAAGAAGTAATTTCATACGTTACTAAGAATGACTGACATCAAGGTTTGTCTGTAAACATGATGACAAGGAACACTGCAGGCAGGGAAAGTGGCCACAGACTTCCACTAACTACACAGAATCGTTTTTTAAAATGCTAAAACTTTCTTCCTACGACATACACATATATAGGAAAAGTATAGAAAAGGGGGACAGGTTTTTTTTCTTAAAGTTTACCTTAGATATGGCTGAATAAAGGTAAATATATCTGTAGGCTCAAAAGCTTTGGTGTCAAGTCCCAAAGCTCGTTTTAAAAATAGATATGATGTTCCAGGTTACACTAAATTAACCCTGAACTCTATTTCTCAAACACTCCATGCATGCACTAAACCATACTTTTAAAGTAGAAAAATGTTCTATAAGTCTGAGTTATTTTTACCTACCACTTACTTCCAACTATGTATTTTGTGACACTGAGTTAATATGAGTGAGAAAGAGAAGCTATTCATTTAAATCAATAAACCGTGGAAGAAAGTTAATTGTATACCACATAGGCATGTGCTCCCAGAGTGCTACTTTTCTTCATAGTGAGGATCAAACTCAGGGCCACATACATGCTAGGTATGCATCCTAACACCCAAATTCAAACATATTTTTAAAAGCCAGAAAATGCACTCAGGGAAGCAGAGGCAGGCAGATCTCTGAGTCCAGGATAGTCAAGGCTACACAGAGAAACCCTGTCTTGAAAAAAAAAGTTAGAAAATGTCTAAAAGTCTTAGTTTTATGTCAACAACATAAATGTAAAACTTTGTTTTTTGTTTACTTCCAGCTAATGTAAATTACTTAGGAATCAAAATTTGCCAAGCTTTAATGTTAATTATTTTAGGCTATGAATGCCCATGAAAGTGATGCCCGAGAGACAGCTGACCTGAATTTTTGAACTCTCCTCACATAATCTGGGTTCATGGATCATTTTCATATCTACTTAGTGCAAAATGTAGTAAAAGGTATAATAGCATGCTTTACAGATGACATAAATGGGTCAGAGATGCACTAGACCTTAGAGATAGACTCAGAAACATGAGTGCCACCTAGTGTTCTGGATGACTCATCTCTCGGTGCCCACATTCTCTTCTGTCAGGTGCCACCATCTTCCATGCAGCAGCAGGCACAACCACATCTCCATCTCTGGACAGGGTATGGGGCCCAGTGTCTCAGTTCATTATTCTGAAATCCCAAAGTAAGTTCAGCTAAATCAAGCATCCATCTACAAACTAGTTGGGGGAAAGAGACCCATGGATATCCCCCAACCACTTTCAAAATCCTGTCGCCGGAACAGGGCACTAGAAGGAACACTTCTGAGAGGGACACACTGTGGGTCTGGGCCTACATAACCAAAGAAGTCAAAACAGTTCAAACAGCTCCCATGTGGCAATGGTCTCCAGAATGAGCAATTTAGCAGAGCAAGTGCTCTCTGCCAGCCAGGATCCTGACCAAAAAGACATCACTGAAACACTGGAGATGTCATGACTAATAAAAGAAGCCAGTCCCAAAGGAGGTCGGTCATTTATAAGATTCCATAATAAGCAAATCCACAGACAGAGACAGTGCTTGTCTAGGACTATGCCAGGTGGGGAGACGGAGCTGGGAGGAAATGACAGCATTGCAGCCATTGCTAAAGTGTTTTTTTTGGGGGGGGGGGAGGGGGAATGAAAAGGCTTTATAAGATTACATCAGGTGATGGCTTACAACTTTATGAATATTCTAGAGTCACTGAATTATGCACTCTAAGTGGGTAGCTTCAGTAATATGTGAATTCTCTCTTTAAAGTATTTTCTAAAATTAAATAACAGAAAGGGGCTGCTAACCTTAAGGTGCAGGGTGGGTCTCCTTTATCCAAAAATCTGAAATATGGAACTTCTGGGAACTAACATGATGCCATATCACAGCAAAAGAGGAAAGTTTCATACCATATGGTATAAAATTATCAAAGGTATATTTTAGGTACTTGTGTAAGTATATATGGAACAAACATACTTTTGGTTAGACATAGGTTTCACCCTCAAGATATTCCATATTATGTATACAAATATTCCAAAATCTGTAACAGTTCTGTTCACAGTCATTTTCAGATAAATGGCAGTCCACCTATCATAGTGACTTTGTCTTCAAATAGTGAAATCTTTACATCATTTTTCAAGCAACATTCACAAAGATTTTTGACATTGATTTTCTACTCTCCTGGTATTAATTTGTTGGCACACATTGTGACTTAAAGACTGCTTGAAGATGGAATTTGAAAAGGAAATTTAAACTTTTTTCACATAATTCATAGGAATTTAAAACACAAACCATTAGTAACTTTACCAAAACACCTAAATGCCAATTCCACGTGTGAAGAAAGTAGTGATTCCTACTCTCACTATACTGTGCAGTGTGCTAGCAGCACCCAGAGGTCATTTTTTGCCCTGTGGAAGCGAGCATGAGCATCCAGAGTGAGCTCCTGTTCCCTGGAGTTCAGATTTCTCAGTGTATAAAGCAGGTTTTCAAACCTTTTTTCCCTACCCTCCCCCAGTCCGCTGGGAAAGGCAAAGCCAGCACCAGTACTGGTTTGAACAGACTCTAGAAGCCAGCACTCCAAACACTGAGTCCAGTGTTCTCAGTGTGGCCACTGCTCCTCAGAACGCACCCTCGTACCCTCAACATCCTAAAACATCTAGGAAAGTACAGCACAGACACAACCTAAAGGATGGTCACTGGTTGCCCAGCAGGAAGGAAAGCCAAGAACTTCAGGTACTGCCAGACGCTAAGTCTTCATGTACTGCTGCATTGTGGGAAGCTGTGAAGGCCTCAAAGGAGAGTTTGGGATAATAGGAGGGGCAACGGCTACTTACTTATTGTATGTCATAGTTCTAACAACGGGGTGGAGGGGATGGGCATCTAGTAAGTTCCCATGCATTGCAGCTGGAAAGCATCTGTATTAACACCATGACCCCTGAGAGCTAGATAACAATACTCTAACTTTACTGGGGCCTTAATCACAGAGGAATTTGGAAAAGTTTGTACCCACAACTGCCAACCAGCCCCAACATGATATATAGAGAAGGGCAGAGGCCTGTAAAGGTGGCACTATCCCTCACACCTGGCTTGGTCAAATCAGCCAGTCTGGAATTACTAAGAAGCATCTTATTATCTCTGTGCAACAGCGAGTACGCCCATCCCGAGAACAGTGCAGCCAGTCCTTTGCACACAACGAAATAGAACAGCCCAGCCTCTTGAGTGAGATGAGTTCAGTTCACAGCCCAGGCTCTTACGAACTCAATCGTAGTTTCCCTGAGTGAGAAATGAAGATCCCAATCCTGTCATGGGTATTTACTAAGAAATAAAACAAACAAACAAACAAACAAACAAACAAAAAAGCCTAAGTGCATGCAAGCAATCCCAGCACTAAGGAAACCAGGGCAGGAGGATCATGAGGCCAGGTTGAGTTACATAACAAGAATCTGTCTCCAAAGGCACAAATGTATGTGGAGCATCTAAGACCTAGCAAGTGCCGTAAGATTAGACATCCATCATTAACTGTAAGGAACAGTGCCATAGGACTAGAACACCCACATGAAGAGAAACAAAAAAAAAAAAAAAAAAAAAAAAAGGGAAACACCAGTCTGATACTGATACAGAGCCTCTAATGGCTACTCCGTCCTTTTCATCCCTCATTCATCTCCTTCACTTCTACATGGCACAAGGCCCAAGGCTGCCTTACCAGTGAATACTAGTGGCCTAGGTGACTAGCTCTTCTGTAACATGTAAAAAGGGGTGACTTCTAGATGTCTACTCCCAGGGTTTTTGAGGTGGTGGATGCATTTCTCTTGATACTAAACAGAAAAGAAAGAAAAAAAGAATACAAAGAAAGAAAGAAAGAAAGAAAGAAAGAAAATGGCATTTTTAGCATCAGGAGCTGAAGGGTGCTACTTGATGGATGCAGTGGGATGTTATCATCTCCTATAAATTCAGGAAGCTTCTTTATGAGAGAAAATTTTTCTACATCAAAACATAAAGTCAAATAAAAACATTTTATGGCTATTGGAAAGGATATACCCCAGTGGATAATGTTTTCAAACTCATAATGGATTGCATGTCTGAAACTAAACTCTAAGATCAAACAGACATTGAGTGTTCTAAATGAGAATGTATCTGGTGTCTACAGTAGCAGCTGAGGACTTGGTGTGAGTGTGGCTATGGACAGAGCATACGGCGTGCCAAGCCCATGGACCAGTGTGTCTGTGGACACAGCATGGGACAGCTGGAAACCACACGCTCAGCCTGCCTCCTGCTGCCTTTCTTCTTGTATACCTGCTAAGAATGCTCATGAAACCAAGGAGGGAATTAGGTGACAAATGGCCTAACAGATGCTAAAACACATCCTGGAGGTTTGCCGGGGCGTAACTGTTAGGATTCTGCTTCAGTCTGCCTAGCTGTGATGTCACTGCTTACCTGCCATGGGGGTGTGGCCCTGTCCTGGGCCATATAAAAGACACACCCACCACATGGCTCTCTCTCTACTCTGCTACCTCTATCCCTCTCTCTACCCCCACCACCTCTCTCCATGTGTGTCTCCAGAGACAGTCTCTGTATGCCCTTATTAGACCTCTTAAGTGGATCTGTTGCGTGATGTGATTCCATCTCTCTGTACAGCTCCGCTGTTCACCTTTAACCTCCGCCACACACTTTTAACAACAACCCTCTGCACTATGTCATGGGTCTGAGTTTACTGAAGGTAAATCGAGCTGCTGTGACAAATTCCAAAGTAAGTAATGGGCCAACACAATACATTATTTCAATAATGCCAAGTAGGTGATTCATTAGGGCTTCTCTCATTCATTTCTGATGATATTTAATGCTATTAAATAAAAAGAAAATACTTGAGTGAGCCTTGTAAAGTACACTAAGGAGGACTTGATTTGGGGGTCATTGTGCTAGGTACAGACAATACAGTCTTTCAGTGTGGGAAAGACCCACTTCCTGCACATCAAATTCAGCACAGGCAAGTAGAGGTCCCTGAGTAAGTGGCAGCTGTGAGGGTCAGGTTGTAGCTAGTGGATGGAGCACTACTAAGAAGATGTCTGTAGTTCCACGTGGAATCTAACCAAAGCAACCTAACCTACTTACCAGAAACGGGCCATAGTGATCAGACATTGCCTGAGCAGTGGAAGAATGGCTGATATACAGGATGGGGCTTACTGTTTGCTTGCCTGGCTGGTTAGGTCTTTCTGTCTTCTTTTTTTTTTTTTTTTTTTTTTTGGTCAGGTTTGGTTTTTTTTTCTTTTTGGATTCTGATTTTTTTTTAATTTTTTATTATTAATTTATTCTTGTTACATCTCAATGGTTATCCCATCCCTTGTGTCCTCCCATTCTCCCATTCTTCCCTCCCTCCCCTTTTCCCCTTATTCTCCTCCCCTATGACTGTTCCTGAGGGGGATTACCTCCCCCTGTATATGCTCATAGGGTATCAAGTCTCTTCTCAGTAACCTGCTGTCCTTCCTCTGAGTGCCACCAGGTCTCCCCCTCCAGGGGACATGGTCAAATGTGAGGCACCAGAGTATGTGAGAAAGTCATATCCCACTCTCCACTCAAGTGTGGAGACTGTTCTGACCATTGGCTAGTCTTCTTTTGTGAAACAGGCTTTAGGAAGAATATAGAAGGGTCTAGAGGAATGTTCAGAAGCCTGACTATAAAATGTGGTCAAGCAACAGATTTTGTCTGTAAGTGTCTTTCGAGTTTAACAAGCTTGCACACATGCCCAAAGGACACCCCATCGAACAGTAGAGAGATACCTGCACATCTGTGTTTAATGAAGCACTGTATACACAACCTCTGGGTTATAAGAACAGCGCATTCTTTAAAAGAGAACACATAAAAATGTGGCACACACACAGCCATGAAAAACAAGACTAAGCCCTTTTCAGGAAAATGGAAACCAGGAGATCATCACACTAAGTGAAGTAAGTGGTATAGGTAAATGAGTCAGACATTGTGGTATTTCAACAAGAGGGGTGAGAAAATCGGGTCTAGCTATGGCTGATAGAGAAGAAAATATGACGAAGCAACTGACACATGAAATACACACACATATATTATATATATTGTAATACGTATTATATACATATAGACACATACACAAATACATGCACGCAAACACATACATGCATACGTACACACTGTCTTAGTTAGGGTTTCTATTGTTGAGGTGAAACATCAAGACAAAAAGCATGGGGAGGAAAGAGTTTATTTGCCCTACACTTCCATTCCATGTTGTTGTTCATCATTGAAGGAAGTAAGAAAGTCAGGCCAGGAACTCAAACAGGGCAGGAACCTAGAGGCAGGAGCTGATGCAGAGGCCACGGAAGGGTGCTGCTTACTGGCTTGCTTCCCCTGGCTTGGTCAGCTTGCTTTCTTATAGAACAGAGAACTACCAGCCCAGGGATGGCCCCACCCACAACTGATCATTAATTGATAAAATCCCTCACAGCTGGATCTCATGGAGGCATTTTCTCAACTGAGGCTCCTTCTGTCTGATGACTCTAGCACGTATCAAGTTGACACAAAACCAGTCAGTATGCATGCACATACACCCACATGCACAAACACATGCATAAAACATACATGCATACATACATACACATACAAGTACACATAGACACATACATAAACATACAAACACACATGCACACATACATAAACAGCATAGACACATGCATACACACATATATGTGCATACACAGCACATGCATATATATTGATGTACATACATACACAGATACACATGACATGGAAGGAGAAGTCTTTGGGAAGAGCAAGTAAATCAGCAGGGTGGGGATGGGATACAGGGGAAGGTAAGGGGGCTGAAAATATTGTTATGGAGCTCACCCCATCACTTTGTACAATGAAGATATTTTAACAAAGTGTTTTTAAGTGTGCTGAATAAAGCCAAAGAAAGAGGAAATGACAGAGTGTTCCCATCAGAAATGTTTATGGGCTAAGTCACTTCTGCTAACATTACCTTGGAAGAACTCTGTCAGATAGCCAGACATTACAGCACTCCCAGAGGCTGGGAAATCTGGTGTAGCTGCGGCTGCCAGGAGGAGGAGAAAGGACTTGGCAGATGACTAAGCAGTGTGTGTGTGGATTCCACATGGTCCCTCCTTATTCACACTGCCTTGTACACGGAGGTTTTCCTCTGAGGTCTCGTATGCCCCTTGCTGTGCACACACAAACACACACACACACACACACACACACACACACATACACACACACACACCCTTTGATTTGGAAAATGCTCTCAACACTTACTGGGACCAAAAACAGTGAGGCTGAAGTGACACTTCGCCACATCTGAATCTAGGCTTCAAGAAATGCTATGTATCCACCAGTTCTCTCTGCACCCATCATTAGCCTGAGTAGAACGTGATGGGCAACATGCTAGTCAAGACAAGCAACAGACAGAGTAGAGACACTGTAGTGAGACCTGACCCATCTCAAACCTCTCTGTGGCAACCTATAGCTATAAGAATAATGATTATCTTAGGTTACTGGTTTGGAAAGATTTAATAGGCAGCAGACTTTGACTTTTGATAAATTAATACTTTCTCCTATGTCATGTGCTGCTTAGCACTTGTATTTTCAAAACTATAAATAAAATATATAAAATTTGTTTACTATTTATGTGTGAAAAAGAGAATTAAGAGAGCCACTTCTCTCTCACTTGAAGTTTATAAAGTATATATTATGTCTATCTTTAAGGCATTTATTATTCTCCAAAATTTAGTAGTATATTCTATGGCCCCAAATTTAACTAAAGTTATTTTAATGTTCAACTATGCAGAAAACCATCACAGAATACCAAATACATGTACATTTAACTTCATCATTGCTTATGTTGATGCCGTGTGACTTGACTGGAGGAGTCAGTGAATCACAGTGTCATCTGTGATGCTGAAGAATATGGCTGCCCATGTTAAGCATCATGTTAAGACATAATCTGAGTACATCAGCAGAGGAAAATTTTAAGAACAATATAATAGAGATGACAGCATTTTTGCTCTGACTATCCCAAAGATGCATTTTAATTTGCTACCCTACAAATCATTAACGCATGTAACAGACAGTACTTCAAATTCTCTAGAGTGATGATTCTCAACCTTCCTAACCCTTTAATGCAGTTACTGATATGGTGACTCCCAACTATAAAATTATTTCATTGCTACTTCATTACTATAATCTTGCTACTGTTACGAATTGTAATGTAAATATTTGATATACCGGATATCCGATATGAGACCACTATGGGGGATATAACCCACAAGTTGAAAAATCACTGCTTTAGAGAGATGAAGAGGGAGACACGTTCTGTTTGGTTAAGGGAGAGCCAGTCAACATTGTGTGTAATAAGTGTCCGCACTATTTTCTGTTAAGTGTGAGGGGGTGAAAATGAGAGAGAAGAATGGAGAAAGATTAGGTGACTATAGGACTGATAACCAGCAGGTCCCAGGGCCAAGGTGAGCAGGTATTTCAAGTAATGTCTACTCAGGCATCACTAAGCATGCCTACTGCAGAAATCCATGCAAGGCCATTGTATATGCAAGGGCCGGGAGCAAAGAGAACACGCCATAGGTGCTTCACAAGATCCTTGCATGTGTTCCTTTACCAGCTGCCCTCCACTACAGCCTGGCGGTCCCTGAGACCTAAGAATGAATGAAACCTCTTGTCAGCCTGTCTCAGCAGCTGGCGTTCCTTCATCCCATTACAGAACACACTGGAGAGTAATGGTCTGCCTATGCATCTGAATACAGAGTATGAGTCTCATGTGAAACTGAGGCTATGTCAATTTTATCCCACCCCAATCACTGCCACAAAGGCTGACATGGCAGCCGATACGTGGTGAGCAATGTACAAGTCAAGGGCATCAGTCTGATTAGAAGTTCTTGTGCTTGAGGGATCATGAACAAGCACAACAGACATGTACACTTGTTAATGTGTCAGGCACCCTCCATTTCCAGTTTCCTGAAATTTCTTGGAGATACTAAGCACAAATATTTAAGGACACCTAGATATGTGAAGTTTTAAAAGACAGAATGCATTCTTGTCCATTTTAAATCATTCAAATAACTTTGATACAATTCCACTACTCTCATGACATAATTGCCACTTCTCTTTCATACATTATTTATCCATGTAATTATGAAATAAATGAAACACAGTATATAAAATTAAGCCACAATATGTCGCCCTTGGAGATTTCACAAATGTTCTGCCAAAGCATGAGAAGTTTATGTACCTGAGAAACTGATCATGTACCTTGAAAAATAACACAGTCTTTGGATGAATTTGTCTTTTTCCCCTTTCTGATTTAAGCAAATAAAACACATTTGTAAAAACTTTAGGGAGAAAATGTATTATAAAGAAGTATATGGAAGATTAGATTTAAAAAGAAACTAAGAAAATCATGTTTATAATACAAAATCCGTTAACATGAGAAAGCCTGTTTAAATGAACAGGCCCAGCCCTAGAAAGACAAACGCTGTACTGAGGGAATTCAGAAAAGCAGAAAATCGAAAGTGATATCTGCAGAGATGTATGTATCTGAAAACATAGGTTAAAAAAAAAAAAGCCATTGTGGATATCAGAACATGTCCCACATCAGCCTAAAGCAAGAAGTCACACAGGAACCATTGATCAGAAGATTGTGTTTAGGAGAACATGGCTGAGCACTGGCCATCCTGTATGGGAAAGGATGAGCTGTTGGTGCCAGAGAGGAGGATGAGAGGGAAATTCACCAGGATCCCTGGGTGGCCATAAGGCATTCAAGGAACCACAGCCTTCCAGTACTGGTCCAAAATAATGTCTCACTATATACTCTAATCTTGCCTGGAACTCACTCTGTAGCCCAGTTAGCCTGACACTCATGAGTACCCTCCCTCCACAGCCTCCTAAATGCTGAGATTACAAAAATGAGCTACCATATCCAACCTCAGTCCTCTGACTACCCCCAAAAAGCACCTTCATGAGCTGGATCTTTGAAGGTCATCGCGGCATTTACAGCTAGTGAAGAGGGGCAGAGGAAAGAGCTCCTCTGCTCAGAATAGAGGTTCCCTGCACTAGCTGCCTAGCCGCAGCCCAGGCATTCAAATAGGGAAAGTAGTCTTTGCAAATTACTGACCACCATGTCAGCCACAATCCAATCAGGAGACAAAACACCATACTGCTTATTTCAGTTGAATTTCAATATGAAGAATTGCTAACAAAACAGGAAAAGATGCCATGGGCAACTGAACGGGTACAGGAGAAATGTGATCCATTAATAAACGGATGGATAACAGAAGATAATATACACATAAAACAAATTTCATTTGGCCTTAAGGAAGATGAAGCACTCATTCATGTTACAGCACAGAGAAATGTTGTGGTCTGAGCATCTCCAACAGAACTCAGGCTGAGACAGAATGCCCACTATGAGGCACTATGAGGGTAGAGATGTAATCAGACTGTAGTTTAAAGGTAGGACCTTTTGCAGACAATCGAAGTTAAGGAGGCCATAATAATGTGACTCTAAGTCAAAGTGTAGGCACAAGGTTGTTGTGTAACTCAAATGCTGATTTCTGTGCACCCCTGACCCCGCCCAGTATCTGGTTGCAATCATTGTTTTGAGAATCTCCTGTCTCAATTTTTTGTAAACACTGCTCCCCAATTGTCCCAATATGCCAATAAAGCAGCTTATAGCCAAACTCTGAGCGAGAAAGAGAATATGGCTACACTTCCTGCCAGGCAGCAGAGGAGGAGTTAGAAGAGGTAGCAGGGGATTCAGCCACAAGCAGAGGTCCGGGAGATGTCAAGAGAGAGGAGCTGGAGCTGAAAAGCCACAAAGTGCAATGTATCTCTGGAATGTATGCTGGGAGGAAGCCAGATTATCTTAGAGGGTTAAGAATAGAGTAATAACTGTTCAGTTATTGTGCTATGAAGTTTCCTAAAATAATGTAATGGAGCCTCAATTATTTGGGTGATAGCTGAGTTAAGAGAGAAACGGAGAAACAAAAACACGATTTTACAAAAATAACTTTACCAGACCTGAGCTAGGACATTTTGTGTTACCTGTGGGGTCTGATAATCACTTTGGACTCTTTAGAGTCCCCACCAGCAAGAGGGCTTCACCAGACGTGACAGCCAATCTTGAGCTCTCCAGCACCCACATAACCCATATAAGTATTTTTTTTCATACGAAACACCCAGCCCCTGTCATTCCATTATAGCATCAGAAAATGGGCAGGCACGCACTGGAGACATGGTAAGAGACTTAAGCCAATCACCAAAAGGCCTCTTGTACTAGGAGCCTAGGTTAGTCAGATTCATTAGGACCTTTAATTTGTGTTTCCCAGAAGTTTCAGTGAGGGACAGAGAAGAAAGTGTTATTCAGTGAGTATAGAGTTCCTGCTTTGTAAAAGTAAATTGTTCTATTGTTAGGTAGAGTGACCACTAACACTCCCAGATTGTATCCTTAATGTAGTTGGGGGGGGGGGGGGGGTTGGAGGGGGCGGGGCAGAGTGACAGTTTAGTGTGTGTTGGGCCCCAGTTTGAGCCTCAACAGACACAAAAACAGAACTGCAGATGGAATTTTTTCCATTATGTACATTAAAATACTTTGGAGAATTTAGAAAAAATATTTTAAAAGAGCTCTAAGGCACCATGTAGTTAGTATAAAAAACAACTTGCAACTTCGGATGAGGAATAGCAAGCAAAAGAGGTTAGAATTATTAAAAAAAAAAAAAAAAAGAGGTTAGAATTAATCAAAGCTACAAATTTAAAGGAAGGGCCTCAGGTGCTGGAGGCCCTGAAACCACAGAAGAGTCGCAAGAGGGCCTCAGCAGAGATGGACCCTCTTGAGGATGTTTTTATGCATGCTGGGAAAATATGCTAGTCTTCACTGGGAGGAGCTGCTGCCGCTGCCAGGGTGTGAGAGCCAGTGATGACTCTAATGGGAAAAGGTAGAAAATCTCTTGGCAACATACATAGATTAGCATGAAAGTGTGAAAGTAGAAGTGTGTTTAAAGAGTCCCAATGCCAGCACAAGGCAACACTCTAAGAGCTGAGAGACAGAGCTTCAGGGTGGACATAAATGGTAAAGGTTAACAAGCCTACAAATTAGAATGGCAAAATTCAGAGCAATGAAAGAAAAAACCATACAAACACAATGTGATGCTGCTATCCTAATTTTTCCACCCGTGGAGGCTTCCATACAAAATTTTCACTGGAGTAAAACTTGGTGAGATTGTATTGTGTACCATTTGAAGAAAGGGTGGAAATCTCTCTAAAGGGTGATAAGTCTAAAACAAACAAACAAACAAAACAAAAACCTTCTTGGGAGCCAGGTGTGGTGGTGCACGCCTTTAATCCCAGCAGAGGCAGGTGGATCGCTGTGAGTTCGAGGCCAGCCTGGTATACCAAGCCAGTCCAAGACAGCCAAGGCTACACAGAGAAACCCTGTCTCAAAAAAACAAAAACAAACAAACAAAACACTCAAAAGAACAACAACAAAAAATTTTCTGGGGAAGGCCAACTATGCTGAAGCATAAGGGGGAAACTAATGAAGATGTGATTTCAGTAGCTCTTGCTTGTGCAGATGCCCCCACACCCCACAAATAAGAACTGCCTAGAATGGAGAGGGGGAGGGGAGGACCCTTGCCACAGGAAGCCTGTACTCTGCTTTGATGATAAAAGGCCAGGAGCTTTTTAGGAATTTATTGCTTCTTATTTCATTCTACTCAAAATAACCCTTAGGCCAAAGTGGTACATCTGGGGTAGAATATTCTGTGGTGGTCCCAGCAACAGCAAGAAAAGGGGCACCAGATTCCCTTGGGGAGTCACTGTCTCTTAAAGCAATGGATATATTTATGCCATCCTGTATTACACCTTAAAGAAAATTAAAATATTATTATGTCTTAGAAACATGCTACTCAGTCTTCCACCTTTATCTTCATCTCTGAACATCTTGCCTAAGATGCTCAGAAAATAATCTTTGTGAGAGTTAATTCCAAGTTCAACACAAACTGATATGTCACCCATTTCTCATGTTAATTAGATTCTGAAAACTATATTGAAAATTTGAAATTACTTGACACTTTTTAAAGTGACTAGATTCCTTGGCATTTTTTATAAGCTTTTCAACTATTATCCTAAAGTAATACTCAAACTATAGGTTTGACATTAATTTCTTTTTATGCCAAAGTCCATATTCACCTGATTTGTGGGTCTGCTGCTATGCTGCCTAAGTTTCCTAATGTACCTTGTATTCTATCTAAATTAAATCTAATTGCAGTTGCAACATTTCCCAACCATGTTCTCTTAGAGCAGTTGTAAGATCAAGTTTAATATAAATTTATTCAAAAGGTGCCAATTTACACTGTTCCGTCTCAGACATACTCAACTATCCTGCACGAATGTGATTACAGTCGGCACAGTTGAGGCCACCTCTACCAGTAACCAACTTGCATCTATGCGTAATATCTGGCACAAAGAAGCATTTGTGGTAGTTTAGCCCTAAGTCTAGCTGGCCCTCCTTCATCTGTACCAATGATGTCATGACTGGGCCATTGTTCTACTCTGCCCTCCTCTCTTGTTTTGATAAATACCTAATGTCTAAAAAAAGAAGTGTTTTTCACTTTTATTAAGTGTACCTGTGTGTGTGTGTGTGTGTGTGTGTGTGTGTGTGTGTGTGTGTGTGTGTGTGTGTTGGTTATAGGCAGGAGTGTGGGTGCACATTACAAAAGTTTAGACACATTTTAGTGACTACACCACTGAAGAAAATGCCTCTTCCTCCCCTCATCAACCAGTATCTGTATGTAAATCACTGTATAAAGATGGGTGGAGACCTCATGAGTCTGTCTTACTTCCATGACATGATGCTGACATGCCACATCTTGTGGAGGTTTAATGCAGGTAACCATAGCATCTTGGGGTTGAGGAGTGTGACAGCCAGGTCATGTCCAGAAGTCAACGACCCACTCTACTCCCACACACCCTCCTCTATCTCTGGCATTCTTCTTTTTCTGTAATGTCCCGCTGAGATTTGCACGGAGCATTGTAAATATCCCACTTATGTCTGGGCATTCAATACTCCTTTAGTCTCAGCGCTTTGACTACATCTCTGAAGTCATTTCTGACCATTGTATTAAAAAAACAAATCAAAAACCTTCTCTGACCAAAGCTGGCACTAGGGCTATTCTATAGGTATAAACATCATCATGAAAATGTGGTACATACAAACAATAGAATTTTGCTCAGCCACAAATAAAAGCCTAGGGGAGGAATGTGTCAAGGGAGGGTGAAAACTATTGCTGCATTTTCCAGAACCTAAGATGACTTTTTAACCTCAAAAATATCTGTGCCAAAGTCAGGGGTCATCTTATATGTGGGGCACTTAACTGCAGCTTGCTTCCCCCTTGCTTCGTATGTCTAGTGCATATAGTGGCGGGGGGAGCGGGGGGCAGTGCCCTGGCTGATTTGCAGCTTCCTGCACTCTGTGAGGTGAGTATGAAGCAGGGAGAAGCAAGCTGCAAACATCTGCCAGTACCTTCATTCAACTCAGAGGGCTGTGAGTCTTCCAGCTGTGTGTGGAGCTTGACTTAAAGGAGCAATGTAAGTTGGCACTGGCTGTCTATCAGCATTTTTATTAAATGTGCCAGTCTGTGCCCTGCCTGCAAATAGACACATGCCCTAGTCTGCTGTACAGGGTGTACATTGCAAGAGGGGTAGTCTTATATGGCAAATATACTCCAAACTATATTTTAACTGGAAAAGTTGGAGTCTTCTTATTATGCCAAGTCATTTTATATGCCAGAAAATATGGTATATGAAAAAGTCATAAGGAAATGCCATACTTAGTAAGCTAATAAAAAAACAATTTTCAAAAAAGAATTTGAAGGCCGGGCGTGGTGGCACATGCCTTTAATCCCAGCACTCGGGAGGCAGAGGCAGGAGGATCACTGTGAGTTGAAGGCTAACCTGGTCTACAAAGCAAGTCCAGGACAACCAAGGCTACACAGAGAGACCCTTGTCTTGAAAAAAAAAAAAAAAAAAGAGTTTGAACAGGCATTGGGGTATAGATAGCCCAGAAATCATAGGTTATTAATCACAAATCTCATGACAAGAGACGGGGACGGTGTTATATCTAGAGTTGTTGGCCCAGGACCTTCAAACCCTCAAAGCAATACAGTATTAGAAAGCCAACGAGATACTCACCTCCACCTCCTGATCTTTGTCTTCTGCCACAATGTTACCCACAATAAATGTTAAGTGTTTAGCATTCTATGCCTGCCACAATCTAATTGAGCTGAGCAATATAGACTGTTTAAATTTTCATGCATGGCATTCTTCCCCACTTAATTATCTGCTAAATTAATAATTACACATTGAGGTCTCCAACCTAGGTAGTGATAATTTGTTGTTTAGTTTATTCATCTTACGTGTTTGGCCATTTTAGCATTAAATCTTCAAATTATTCCTAGTGAACTTAGAAAACGTTCTTTTTCCTTAATAACACAGGAATTTTATTGTGCTTTGTCCTTTAAACCATCACTCGAAAGCTTTCTGTCAGCGTGTATGTGGTGGTAAGGCACGCTGTTCATTCAGCCTTTTGTTCCATTCCAGTAATTGCAGTGGGGTTTTTGTGAGCAACTGACATTTCTTGATGTAATTAAATCTTCATTCAGGGAAGAGTACAGCATTGCAAGATTGCAAAAATTTCTTCTGATCTATTGTAAATTTGCTTGAGACAATTTTCTTTCTTTTTGTTTCAACCAATAGTTAAATCTTCACTTAAAATGAAAATTTTAATGCCCTATTTGCAAATCTTCTGTTGTGTTCAGTGAAAAGCTATTCCTTCCTATTGTTTTCTGTTTTTAAAAATTTTTACCAGGCTCTGCTTCTTAGAAGCTTTCTCTCTCTCTCTCTCTCTCTCTCTCTCTCTCTCTCTCTCTCTCTCTCCCCTTTTCTTTTTCTGAAACATACTTTGTATTACCTATTTTAAATTCTACCTACTCTGTATCTTTATTCATTCTCAATGAACTAAAATGAACTAAGAACTTGGCCTCTGAGTGCTCCCCTTACAAGGACAATGCTCCTCCCTCTCTTGCAGCCCTCAAAGCTTCATGATTATTTTCCTCTCTAGATACTGTGTGTGTGTGTGTGTGTGTGTGTGTGTGTGTGTGTGTGTGTGTGTATGTGTGTGAGTGTGTCTGTGTGTGTGCTGGTGTATGTGGCCATGTATGAAGTGCATATGTGTGTGTAGCCATGTGTGAAGTGTATTAATGTGCTGGTGTGTGTAACCATCAGAGAATGACCTTCCACTCCTCAGGCACCAATTCAGCATGCCTCTTTATTTTTATTTATCTTTTGTTTGGTTGATTGGTTGTTGAGACAGAGTCTCTTACTGGCCTGAGGTTCCCCAATTAGACTAGATTGGCTAGCTAGCAAGCTCTGGGAATCTTCCTGTTTCTGCCTCTCCAGATTACAGGTCAGGACACCACACCCAGATTTTATCAGAATTCTAGGAATTGAACTCAGGTCCATATGTTTGTTGTGTGGCACTTTACCAATTGATCTATTCTGCTTTGTTTTAGTTTTTATTGTTATATAATGTATGTAACTTGAAGTTTACCATTTTAACTGTTATTTAGTGACATAAGAACACCTCAGCTTAGGCAAACCTCCATGTCCAGAACAGTTTGTAAGCCTAAACTGGACCTCTGTGGTCACTATATAATTGCCAGTTCTTCCCTCACTCTCACCTTTATGGCCACCACTCTATTTGCTGCATCTATGAGTTTTGTGTCTATCAGGTAAGTGGGCTCTTACAATATCTGTCATTTTGTGACTTGCTTATTTCATTTAGCACAATGTCTTCATAGTGCATCCATGCTGTTCTATGTTCCCAATGTTATTCCTTTTTAAGGAATATACCATTTACCTGCTGATGGACACTGAGACTTCTTCAACTGTGCACTGTTGTGAATGATGCCACTACAAATGCTGGTACACAAGAATCTATTCTTTGGATGAAATTTACTTTCATGTTTGCACAGTTAATTTTGAAGTTTCTAAGAACTTTAAGTAGAATTTTATTGGTTGACTGCTGAATAATAGAAACATTTTTAATAATATGAATATTAATATATGCAAAGATAAGCATATATTTGTTGCCACTTCTTCATGTAATCCTTCCCAATCTTCACTAAAGACTGTCTGCATTTTCTTCAATTTATTTTTACTTTTACTGCTGCTGTGAATGCAATATTAAGAATTTCCATCTTTATATACTTATCACAGGACATGAAGAAATGGAACTAGTACTGAACAGGAAGCTTCTTACCTGGTGCATAGATTTCACAGTACTGGTAGGTACTATGAAGCTGCTGAGATGCAGAAAGGTCACCTACAGTTTTACCCAACAGAGAATGCTTTGAACTGCAATAATGACTGGCATGGCAAGATATGCCCGTGGGCACAATAGTAACATGAATGTTATGGAGGTAATAAACTGCTGACTGTTTGCATCTGAGGCCAACTAGTAAGTCCCATCTCCAACCAGACATTGGAAAGGTACTAATTTCCCTAGATTTTCTTGATGACTGGTTATCGCTAGTTATCCTGCAACAAGTTAGTTTGGGAACTGATACAGATTAGGAATCTGTCAGATTAAGCTGCGTTATGCTTATGCTACATTAATAATAGCCCTTCAAATACTATTTCATTCTTATGCTGACTGCCCATCCTCTGTGACTCAGCTGGCAGTTCTGGCACACATCTTCTCACTGATGAATAAGCAAGTAAATTCGTCATTATTTGAAATATTATTCTTGTCTTGATAAGGGCAAGAAATATGGAAATCATGAGCTGACTTTTTAAAATCTACCCAGAAGAAAAAAGTAAACATCAGTCATACCCTGCTGTGAACCCTGTAAGCTACAAGAATGACTGGCCTTATAAGATATGCCCACTGGTACAACAATGGCACAAACATCATGGGAGTTACCTTTTGGTTGCTTTAAATCCCACTCCAAAAAATAGAACCATACCTAGCATGGTCAAGAACCATTGACTAGACAAGTCATAGGTCCTAACACAGAATCTACTACTATTATTGTGCTAGGTGAGTATAATATTAAAAATACTCCAAATAATTCATTATTACACCAAAGGATAAAGGTATCTTGCAACTATTATCAGAGAAGCTTCTGTGTGCAGTGATGGTCAACACAAAGATTCACAGTTGGCCAAGGCACAGAAAATAAGATACTGTGGAATGCTCTGGGAACATATACACTGCACTCCTTCCTCCAAAGGCTCAAATATCACTGTGGAAGAGTGGGTGAGAAGAATGTAAGAGCCAGAGGTAGTTGAGAACTATGAAGAGACGGTGTCTTCTGAACATAGCAGGGAGGCAGCACATAGGAACCCACATCATCTGTGATAGGATGTACAAGACCTGTCAAGTTCAAGCCAGACTAAATTCCACTGTGGAAAGGGGAGTTGGGCACAAACTTCTACCCCTCAGCTAAGAAGCTATTGTCAACTCTTAGTTTCCGGGAGAAAAAAGGGTCAGTTTTCACTATGAGTCTAATCCTGAAAAAGTCTACCATGGTCCAGTGGAAAGTCACATACCCACGAATATTTAGGCTGCACTAACTGGCTTTAATGGAGGGGTCACAGAACTTGGTAGGAAGGGAAGGGGGTAAGTCAGGGAAGGGCTGGAAGAAGAAGAGTGAATGTATCAACATTCATTGTATGAACTTCTCAAAGAAATATTTTTACAAGAGATCACGACCTGACAAAGATAGTGATATACTATTTTATGGAAAGTGATATAAAAATAATAACCAGAGTCTGAAAAGCACATGCTTAACCATTACCAGCTATCAATCATTATTTCTGGTTAGCAGGGATTATGAGCACTCTCTGGTCCCATATCTTGTATACTTGTGAATATAAATGTATATGATGAACATTTAATGCTTTGTAAAAGAAAGAACAATAGTAAAATAAAATAGTTCTTGGTGAACATTTTTACATAGTAAATATTTCTATTAAAACCTGATTTTCAGAATTAATATACAAAATGGAATCACTCTTCTTGATTTGTTTGAATCTATATATAAGAAGGAGACTAACTACTTGAACAAAAAAATGCACCAAAGATACATCTTATGTAAAATTGGAGCAGCATTGATTTGTATATTTAATTAAAGCTAAAAATGTTTCTAATAAATATTGAAAAGAAAAAATACTGAGATGACTTTTCTGGCAGTATGTAGAACTTCTTATGGGACAAACCATTATAATATGTTTAATACCCTAAAAATCAATGTTTACTTCCTGAAGACAGTAGCACTCTTGAAAAGACATAGTCTGCAAGAGCAGGGTAAATTAACAGGTTTAGATGTCCCACAAGGTCCTCCTGTTTACTTTCCTCGGGTCTCATCCTACCTCGTATTTATTGTATGGGATTATTTCTGGGAAGACATGAACAAACATCTACATAGCCAAAACAGAGAACCTAGACAGGCTAACGTACGGATATCACCAAAGTGCAACTTGGTGAACCAATGAATGAGCCTTATTGGCATTACTTACAGAAATATGGATGAAGGGTTATTACAGGAACATAAATTGCTCAAAGACACGTCAATATGGATGATGGCTCACAGAAGCTGGAAAGCCTAGGGCTCATTACACAACCTGCAGGCAGCTCAACAGGTCTTTTCTAAGTGTCTTTTTTAAGCATCTCAGGTTGTCTAAGCCCCTTCCAAATACCTCAGCTGTCTTCCCTTGCTTCAGTGATGCTTTGCTTTTCTCTTCCTACAAGTAGTTTGGATAGTCTCTGTCTTCTAGTCAGTTCTGCTTATCTGAGACTGTGTCTCAGCAGCCTTTACTGCTTATAGACGCTTGTGGGTTGAAGAGGCCTGGTAAACCTGTTCAGTTTCAGGGACTTCCTGAAGCCCTTGAATTATTTACTTCTTGCGATTATGAAGATTCCCTGAATGATGAAATGCTTTGCCTCCCTGTACATCCTGTGTCTTAAGGATCTTCCCTACAAGGTGGAAGGTTGTATCTTAGAGAAATTTGCTATACAGTGTCCTTGGTCTCTTAATCCAGCCTTTTACTCATGATCATGAATGTACAACCATTTTAGTGCCCAGAGACAGACAAAATGCAAACAGCTCATGAGAATCTCTGAGAATTCTGCCCCCATAATCTTAAATATGAACCTGATGACCTGAGCTGATTTCACAAAACCCATGTCAAAGTGATCCCACAAAAGATGTCCTCTCTACATACATGTATGTGACACAGACACATAGGTGCACAGATGTAGGAGATGTTAATTCAGAACATGGCAGTTCTAGCAAGAGATCACACCCAAAGACCTTCTAGGTCTGTGTGATCCAGCTGGCAAGAGATCACATCCAAAGATCTTCTAGGTCTGTGGTGGTACATGCCTTTAATCCCAAACAAAAAAATAAAGTTAGTTTGTAGAAGGACGCACCCATGTTGAAAGTGATATCTAATTGAGTGGCAGAAAAGGTGACAAATCAGAGAAGATTTGATAGAATAGGATACGTCCAACTCTCATGAGAAGAGATAGGAAAGGGAAGGTACTTAAGAGTCAGTTTTTCAGAGAGAGGAGGTAGTTTACCAGGACAGTAATAGAGAGGTGAATTGCAGAGAAAGAACTCATGTGAAGACAGAACAAGTTAGAAAATGGGAAGGGGCCAGGAGACTAGAAGAGACTGCTGGAGTTAGTTTGAGGCCATTCAAGGCCAAGAGAGAAGCCAGATTGAGTAAATCAGCTGGGAGAAGGGTTTGAGCAGCTGAATTGAACCAGCCAGCCCAGAGCTCAGAAAAAAACAAGTAAGGGTGAGCTCATTAAGCAATAAGTCTCAGAGGCTGAAAACATTCTAGGCCTAGGTTAGATTATATGGAGGATAGAAGCTTCCAGGACTAGGCCTAGGTTATCAGAAGGAGGCAGTAAGACTCCCAGACAACAATTGAGCCATGGAGAATAAAAGTTACTTACACACACACACACACACACACACACACACACACACACACACACACACACGATTCTGCAGAGAACACTGATTCCTTCGGGGATGTACTAAAGGGTTAACTAAAACTAACTTAAATACGGATCTAGGAAGAGTGGGACAGATGCATCAAATCTCACAGTATGACAAGAAAGGAAGAAAAGCTGTCAGGATGATAAATAATCAAGTGCAATTATGTTCCCAAATTCATCTTAGCCATGTCAAGTCTTTATGTCACACTTTTGGGTAAAACACTTAAATACCTAGTGAAAAGGCAAAGGAAAATCAGACTGCCAAATTTACTCAACATAGGTTTCCAAAATGTAAGAATGAGGCAAGAATCATTTCATTATCACAGTCAAGCATATGTCGAATGACAGATAACATCATGCTTAAGATTTCAGGCCTATTTTATTAGGAAGTGAGAGAAATACTAACTTGTACTGACTTGAAAGTCACGCGGCATCTTCAGCGAGCAATTATTCAAAGTGCCAGAGGGAAAACTATCGGATGTCTTTTCAAAGCAGGCAAGACAGGCACATCGGGCCAGTAGTAGGTATGTGCACGAGGTTGAAAATGCAAGTAGAGGAACTCATTTAGCCCCGCACGTATGAGAAAACTGTGGAGAGCTATTTGCAAAGGGTTTACAGTCCACTTAGGAAATTGAAAGAGAAACAAATACAAACTGGCTGGTTTGTAAGCACTGTTGAACAGGTGAGACTTCTAGGGGGGCACTTGTGTATGCTATGCTCTTCCAGTGCTGCCTAGATTCCCTAAGCAAGAAACCTTGAAATTATTTAATTTCATTGTTGATATCACTTCTACAGTTCCATCAACATTATCGCTCACATGGGAAAGAAAGATGGTAGCTGTCAGATCCAGTTCAGCTCTGTAATACACACACTTGGGGTCGTAAACAACTAGAAAAGAATAAGCTGTCAGCCCCTTCAGCTGGCTTGACATAATATTAGGAGAAATGAATACTCTAAACAATTCCACTAGGGTAGAAAGTCAGCTTGAATACTAGTTGGATCGGGAAGTGTTTTGGAACTGTGTATGATCTGGCCTTCTCGTTTCAAATCAACTAGCCACGTGGCTGGGTCTCTGCTGTCCCTCGTGTCTTGTGAATGTGCTGCCGTTAAACACCACCTTTCCCCTGGAGTCCACAGGACAAAGAAACAAAAGTAACTGACAGTGGCCAGCCGTGAAAATCACAGGTTTCCAAGAAGAGCTCCAGCAACCATACGCCTTTAGCAACATGCCCTACCCCCTCAAAACACTGCCCTATTAGTAATTGCATTTATAAAAGTGGTCTATAAAACAACAGACACACGTGTGCAGAAGTATACACAACCACTATGTATAAAATCAGAGTGAGGAAAGTACTTTTTGAGACCTATGGCCCCTAGCTTGGGGTTGGAAAATATTTACTCTTGGAACTTATTTTGTAGATAGTTCTGGAATTGCGGTCAGATTGGTGTCAATGTCTTGGATTGGCAATACCTGAGACACGTTAGGATGACACAGCTATGTATGGACTGAGGCATGCTGTACAAAAGGGGTGGGGGGAACATTGCAACCTTCCACAGCTCGGAACTACCCAGCTCCAAAAGCCAATTGTGCCAAAGGCTAGAAGCCAGCCAATTAGATTTTCTTCTGGAATATCAGAAAAGAGAAAGAAGCGGGAGTACTGGGCAAGGAGTGATAAGATATTTCTAGTTCTTTCTTTGCCACAGTAAAAACAAAGACTTGATTCAAGACATAAGAATAATGACCTTAAGCCAGGTAAGTATTTACAGGAGGCTGTTTCCTTGTGTGTCAGTAAGAACCCCAACGTTTCCCAGACAACAGTAACTATTTAGTCATTAGTAGCATTTGGGTATTTGGATTCTTAGAAGCAGAACACAGTCTACTCATTTTTAGAGCTCTCCTAGAAACAAGTTGCCCCATTCTGCCTTCTCCCGTGAGCTAGAGTGCCATCTCGTCTGCTTGGATTGGTATAGTAAACGTAGGCTTCAGAGTTGGGTGCTGCGGACATAGCAACCACGGTTGTGTTGCAGCACACTTGCTTAGTTTTTTAAGCATTCTGAAATAGGCCTCTGCAGCTTAAAAAAGAAAAGGGGTTAAATTTAAAGGCCCTGAGCCTTTTCCTGGTGTCCTTGAAGCCTCAGTTCCATATAAGAACGCTAAAATGTAATTTCTCAATTGGGCCAGTACTACCATATCTTATATTCTCCTATTTTTCATTACATCCAAACAACTGTATTTTTCCCTCAGAACATTTTAAGTACACTCAAGTATTATATCACATCTTGTGTTTTATTGTAAAAATACCAGTTTTGAGAGTTGCCAAAATATTTCAATTTGTACGGCTACCAATTTTGCCAAAATATTACCAGGACAGAAAATAATTTAATAATTAACCTGGTTCAATGGGTAAAAAATTACATTTAATTATTTATTTTATTTTGTATGTGAGTTTTTGCCTGCATGAATGTGTGTACAGAATCCTTACTATTCGTGCCCTCAGAGGTCAGAAGGGGACAATGGATCCCCTAGAGCTGCAGTTATAGATGGGTGTGAGGTGACTTGGGGGTGCCAGGAATGGAACTCGGCCCTCTGAAAGAGCAACAAGTGTCTTTAACTGCTAGACCATCTCTCCAGATTCCTAGTTAATTATTTTTACTTAGTAATTTTATCTATTATCTGTTTGTACAGTATTTGCTCCATAGGAATAGTTTCAGATAAAAAATCACACAGACCCTGAATAGTAAGTAAATAAGACCAAAAGAACTCAAGATCCTAAAAATGTCCTTGTTTTCATTTAATAATTTTATATCTTATACATCAAGAAATCAATTCACATAGAATAATTTAAAGAAAAAGGCAAAGAAGACGCACTTGCCTGTGCACATTATTCTATAAATGAAGTCTAAATGTGAATAAGCCACTCCTGTTCTCTGGCATATGGCAATAATTTTAAATAGATTATTTTAGCCAGTGGGTAACTGCAATGATACCAGCAAAGATAAGGAAGTTGTGTATTTTTTGCATCCAAAATTGTAAGAGCAGATGAGATTATACAAAGGGTTACACTGATAGAGATGTGCCCAGGACTAAGCCATCATGACAGTAACACAATGTGGTCTGTCATTTAGAAGATGCTAAAAGCCTACAGAATAGTCTGCACATAGGACCAGGAAGGCATTGGCTCCCTAAGCTCCAGTGAAAGGGGTACACACAGGGGCTTGGAAGAGGGCAGACATGCTATCCTCAGCAAGCAGAGAAATCAAGGGACTGTAAAGGGTAAACGTGACTGGCGAGATGGCTCAGAGGCCAAGAGCGTGGGCTGTTCTTCCAGCCGACCGCCGCAGTTCAGTTCCCAGCACCTCACAACCATTCCAGCTCTAGGGCATCCAGTACCCTCTTCTGACCTCCGTGGGCACCTGTGCCCACATGCACACCTCTCCTCTGCACACACACACACACTCATAATTAAAAATAAATAATGAAAGACAGAAAAGGCATTTGAATTTGGACTTAAAGAGAGGGTGTTGCTGACAGTGAACACCGAAATATGAAGCTATTGGAGGGTAGAAATGCAGGACAATGCATTGTTCCACCTAAGTGGTCAAAGCCTTGATAAGGTCCAGGATCCAAAGTGGCAAGAGTTCTAATGAAGCAGAGAAGCAGGGCAGTGGGCACACTGGTGTCCAAAGATTCTGGAAGGTGGGAATCTGCCATGAGTGCAAAGTGAAGCTGGCAGAGGGGAGGAGTGAGATAACCTCTAGAGAAATGAGATCTGGCCCCATCCTCCAGTCCCTGCCCTAGCAACGTAGGGCAAGCACAGCCCTGTAGCGGGGCGGGGATCTCTAAGTTCTCTGTAGCATCACTGATCTAAGTGAGAACACTGAAAGGTAGGGGTACCTATGAAAAGTAAGCTTGAGAAATAAATATCATTTCAAAAACAGACAGTAGTGCCAAACTTTGATTCTCATGTTTACAGACCCCGCCCATAGGAGGCAGGAAGATTGTAAATTAAAGGCCATCCTGGGTTACTTAAAGAGTTTCAGGGTAAACTCATCAACATAACGAGATCTTGTTTCAAAAAAAAACAAAAAAAACAAATAAGCAACAGGGTCAGTGGAGTCATTATAAGTTCAAGGCCTTCCTGGATTGTTAAATAAGTTCAAGATCAGACTGGGTAATTTAGCAAGGCCTTTCTCAATATAAAAATAAAAATTTTTAAAGGGCTCAGAATATAGTGATAGAGTGGACGCCATACATGAGTGAGCCACTGTGTCCATCCTCCAGTTCTGCAACTAAAATAATAAATAAATAAATAAATAAATAAATAAATAAAATAAAAGACAGTAAGAGACAATTAAGAGTTCCGCTCCAAATGCACACATCCATCACATTAGACATAAAAACAGTCACCTCTTTCACATCTACACAATCGAAGCTCTGTTAATAAAGACAAAGTTGTTGAAGAGAATGTAAATTAACCGGTTCCTTAAATCAGAAGTCAGTTTACAAACTAAGGCCCAGAAGCCAAATACAGTTTCTGCCAGTATGTTAAATAAAGTGTGATTGGAATGCAGTCACACCCTCTCTTCAATAGAGAGTTGCTGTCCTACAACAAACGCAGCACTGAACCTTCAACAGAAGTTGTATGGCCACAGAACCAGAAACATCAACTGTACAGCACTCTCAGAAGCAGCTTTCCTCCCTCCTCTGACAATGGCTCATGATTTGGACTGAAAATTGTAATCACATTTGGAGCAAAACTGATGTCAGGTCCTACCGAGATTTTTTTTTTCCCCAGTTGGTCCTAAAATAAGGGGTATGTGGTAACATCCTGTGAATTTTTTAAAAGGTTGAATATTCACTTCTGTAGGTTCCCTGAGCCAGACCAAATTAGACTAAGGGTTAGGTCTGCAGAAGGCAGCATACCCACCCCATCTTAGTTTCCTGCCGGAAATGGGTTAAAAGCTTATGTTGGTATTCATAGCTCCATCTTCACACAAGAACATCACAAGTGCCTGATTCAAGAGCACCCCTCTATCTTTTGAACAATCAGAGCCAGACAGTGACTGATCTATTTTTCAACAGCCCTGATGAAAGGGCACGTACAAAATAGTTGAAAAGTCCATGCCAAGTGGCGAAAGCGACTCCAGATAAACTGACAAACTACTTCTTTATTCAACAACTGGAACTCCAGTTAGCAAAGCCCTGCAGGCGTGAACTCTCATGGCCAGACAGTGAATGTGCTGCTCAACAGAGCGAGCTGAGGCCAGGTCAGGTGTCTGGAATGTGTGTCCCGTTAGTACTTTTGTTGTTGTTGTTTTCTTTATCCTGTGTGTGGAGTGTGGGTGTAGATGTGCATGGGCACAATGGCTTTGGTGTGTTCCACACGTGCATGTGGAGGCCCGAAGTTGACATCAGGTGTCGTCTGCCCTTGATCAGTGTCCACTTCAATCACTCACTGAACACAGAGCTCTCTAGTTCATCTCCTGTACACATCCTCATCCCAGGGATCCACTGGCCTTTCCTCCCAAGCACTAGCGTCCCAGGCAGACTCACAAACAGTTTGGCTTGAAATGGGCTCTGGCATTCTGAGCTCTGGTCTTTATGCTTGCACAAGAAGTCTTTGCCTACTTTCCAACCCTTAGTCATTTTTAACTTGCTATGTAGACCGAGCTAAGCCTTGAATTCACAGAGATCCTTCTGCCTCTGCTTCCTAAGTACTGGGGTCAGAGGCATGTGCCCTACACCCTACTTTTATCATTTTGGGTTGATCCATTTTTTTATCATTAATTTATAGGCTCAATTTTCTTAACAAATATATTTTATTTACAAACTTATTAACTGAGAATACCTCACTTATAAGCCGGCTAATCTAAACAATAGGAAAAGAAGATTAAAGAATACAATAATGAAACCATAAGGATATCAGTTCCAAGGAACAATTCTCCTGGCGTGATTACTTCTGCTGGAACCTGGAGCAACCAGAACCTGGAACCTTAGCCAGAGCCCAGAGCCCTGAAGCCTTCCCTCAAGTGGTTCTCTCCAGGAGCGTCGCGAAGTGGAGCAATAAACAGCCAAAACTATGCCAAGTCTCCAAAGGCCTGACCTCTTGTTTTTGGCTCCTATATATATACCTCCTCTCAGAATTCATTCAAGGATGTTTTTCAGCTAGTTAATAACCAATCTCCCCCACATAGTGGCTCAACTTCTGAGGGGATAAACATCACCTGCTCTCTCACAAGTCTTTTTCTCATCCCCTCCACTTGTGATCTAAACAAAAAACATGTTTATCGCTCCTTCATTAATTAATTATTCAAATTCATTTTTCTTAAATGGCAAATGCTAGTAATTGAAACTATAGGTAGGTTGGTGTTAAAAAATAGTAACATGGTGGTTTTAAACCACGTCTATAAAATGTTTGGCACTCCTGGTACCAAGACGTGGGATGTGTGTCCCCCATTCTCCTTGAATCTGGGACATTTTCCATGACTGCTCCATTAAAACAGTACCACACTAATGATGCCAGATCATCTCCAAGGCTAGGTCCCGAAGGATGGTGCTCGTTGCAGCTGGCTCACTAAAAACTTGCCAGAATCCTGAGCCAATGTGTAATCTGGAGAAGCAACTGTAACAAAGTACTGAGTAGGTGTTATGTGACTTTGTCTTTGGGAAACATGAACAAATAAGACACTGGGGACAGATCAAATGGATGATTCCAGCCAAGGGAACCAAGTGGTTTGTTGGGATTATTTACGGGAACACAGCTGAGAAGCTGTTATGGAAGCATCGGTGACTCAAAGGTAACTCTATCACTAAAAAGGTCACAATTCACAAATGCTGCATCCATGGACTCCCTGCCTGACCTGCAGGCAGCTCCACTAAAGGGTCTTGTCTCAGCCAAGAAAGTGTTTAGTGTTTATATAACCTTGAGAAGGGGCTTTGAAAATGTTCTTACTTTCTGTGTTTCTAGAGTCTTGTGTATTTTGTTAGCTTCCTGAGTCCTATAACTCTCTTTTCTCCATCCAGGAGGGAATATTTCACCTAAGAGGAAATAGCTACATTACAATTTGATGGTTTATGGACAACAGATATTTACTTTGTACCATTCCAAAGACAGAGCAGCCCAAGATTACAGTATCAGTAGATGCAGTGCCCAGTGAAGACTCTGATTCATATCCCTTGTCATTTTAGTTGTATTCCCATGCGAAGGAGCTTCTCTGGGACCACCTCTCTGGGGCCTCTTATTATAAGGACATTAGTCCCACACATGAGGGTTCTACTGTAATGATGTCATTATCCAAACACCCCACCTCCTAATTTCTCACTTTGGGGGTTTAGGATCTTAAGTTATAAATTGGAGGGGGATTCACACTGTCAGATCAGGGTAGCTATCATATACGAACTCCTACCATGCTTTGGCTGCCAAAACATGCCCATGTAAAGAGGCTAATCAGGCCAAGGAAAGCTTTCCCAACCTCCTGCCATCCTCCTGCCCTGCTTTTCCATCTCCCAGTGATCAATCTCCAGTTAGAAGCACCCAGCTATGACCCTCCCAAATCCTTGACTCACAAAGAAATAAAACAATTGTTCAAAATCGGTATATCCTTAACAACATGTCATAATATGCAATGTAACACCCAGTAAAAGAGACATCACATAGCCTCTGCTTAGATCCCTGTAGCCTGTTTTGTTGTCAGAAAATGTCAGCTGGTGAAAATGTTCACATATCCTCAAAAAGATCAATAGTGGATACTTATATCTTTAGGTAAGAAGTTCATGGGAACCGGACTGTATCGTCCACACACTATTTCCTGATCACAAAAAAGGCTGTCTTCTTCTCCAACAAAGACTGCTCATCACCACCACAAGCAGAGTGATCAACATAGCATCACAAATAGGAGAACTTACATTCCTCCTGCTATGAGACAGTACATCGTACTCAGCATCATCACCACCACAAGGTATTGCACCAAAACAGGTCCAACAACACTTTAAATGGAATTTGTGTTATTGGGAAAGAGAGGAATGCCTCGGGCAAACCTGAAACTTATGGAGCATCCTCTAAGACATCTGGCTCAATATCAACACAAAGAATAAATTATCTTCAACTAACAGAGCTCTAAAGAACATAGCATTAGCAATCTAATACAACAAAAGATCTTTGCTTGTATCCTAGCTTTTTAAAAAAAAAGAAAAGAAAAGGAAGGCATTCCTGCAAAAAACAAACACTTTTAGGAAAATAGGGACTTCACTAGGGACAGGTGATTGCTGAGAGTAGGAAAATAATGTCAATGCACACAGCATATGACAATGCACTGTCATTCATCTTCTAGAGATGCAAGGTGATGTGTTAAGAGAAAGCAGAAACATTTTAAGTTTTGCATTAAAAATGGTGAAGCAAATACGAACACGGTAATGACTGTAATATCCAGATAACAGATCGATAAGATAATCGTTCTGCTGCTCTCTGCCTTTCTGTGTGTTTGAAATCCTTCAGAAGAGAAGAATTAAAAGCTTTGAATCCCACTGAGAGTGGGCCCTTTCTAAAGTCTGTCAGCTATTCTAACTTTTGTGACTCATATTCTAATTAAATATACATTCTCCAGACAAAAAACAGCTGATGGGCATTCCTGCACTACTACCTATTTTATCCAGGCTAATTTGGTTGAAAGAAGAGACGCCAGGTTTCTTTAAGCTTGGCCAGGAGACGCCAGGTTGATGCTTAAGCTCAAATGATCTCATGAAGAGTCAAGGACAGGAATAGAAGAGTACTATATTAAAAGGGAGATGTTCGCTTAAGAGTTTAAACAGAGAAGTTGAGGGGTCAGTGTAGACTCTGGGACAGATAATTTCACCCCTCTGCCTTGTTCTTGATTTCCCTCAGGCTCCTCTTGCTCCTCTCCCCACGGCTTGAGAATTTCCACAATCCCAGAACCTCTGAGCCTCGCTCCCAGGCCTCAATATACTATACCCATTGGCAACGATCTTCTGTGGTCCTTAATTCCAACATACTAGAACAAGAATCCAATTGGCATGCCTCATCCCTAAACACCCTTCAATCATCTGCTCAGGTGTGCCAGGAGGAACTGGCTCAAATAACAAAAATCATGACAGCTGAGGCAAAAAGGGCTGTCGGTGGGTCAGTTCCCTCAGAACATGAGCAGAGCCAATGATCACCACCTCTCTAAAGCACCACTTGTTCTGTCTGATAGAAATAATCCTGAGATTTCTCTACAGAAGTTTCTAGGCCCCCACGTCTCTACACACATAACCCATGACATCAATGTCTATGATGATTAATAGAAAACATTTCACTCAAAACACAGGGTCTACCTGGAACTTCCATGAAGTCAACCTAGAATCTAGAAGAACGAAAGTACCCATCCCCTGGGCAACACAAAACAATGGCCTTTCATCGCACTCTACCGTTACCCTTTGCTTCAAGTTTCATTTCTGTTGGTGTGACAAAAACTCTAACAAAAGGCAACATACAGAGTGTTTTAGTTTGGGATTTATTGCTGTGAAGGGACACTATGACCAAGGCAACTCTTATAAAGGAAAACATTTAATTGGGGATGGCTTACAGTTCATAATTATCATGGTGGGAAGCACGGCAGCGTCTGGGCAGACATGGTGCTGGTTCTACATCCTGATCCACTTATGAGCTTCCTCCAAGGCCACACCTACTCCAACAAGGCCCACCTCCTAATAGTGGCACTCCCTCCAGGCCAAGTATTCAAACACATGATTCTATGAGGGCCATACCTATTCAAAGCACCACAAGGAGTAAATGGTTTACTTGGCTTACAAACCAAGTTCCAGTCCATTGTTTTGGGGGCAGCCAAACAAGAAACTCAAGAAATTAGTCACATCACATCCACTGTCAAAAGCAAGGAAAACAAATGCTCACTCACTTGTTCGCTCAGTTGCTTGCAGGCTTGCTTTCAGTTGCCTTGCTTAGATGGTACTCTACGTAAGACTCTTAGGGAACGTGCTGCCTCAGTGTGCTGGATCTTCCTACATCAATTAACTATCAAGGTGAAACCTCAGAGACACGCCCACAGACCAATCTGAGCTAGATATTTACTCATTAAGATACTCTTCCCAGGTGATTCCAGGTTGTGCCAACCTAGCACAATCTTTCTTTACATACATGCACTCAATGCATATCTACTGTGTGCCTCATGCTTTGCTATAAAAAGAACAGTAGGCTGTGTTTAACACTGGTACAGCCTCATTGACTGGGGTGATCTATACACTCCAGAAACCATAACAAAAGCAATTGCCTCAAGCAGGAACCGTCATTGGTCAGTGATCGCTACCCCTAAACTGAGTGCTTTATTTAAAAGGAAATTTTAAATAAATAAATAAAATAATAAATAAATAAATAAAAAAGAAAAGCTGAAAATGTCTGATAAAAATTGTCCTGGAAACTTAATGTTTAATGCGAGGACATAATTTTAAGGAATGACCTTCAAAAGCAAAAGCAAAAATAAACAAGTCTGTGAAACAAGTAGTAGGCAAATCTGATTTAACAATTTTATTAGTGAACTCTACCAATGGCCTGACTGGCAAAGACATGCCAATTGGTGCCATGTACCATCAGACTAACCAATCACTTCCTAGTTGGATTTAAGGACTGTTCCACAAGTTGAAACCTATCCCTACCACTGTTATCAGAACAAAGAACCTGTGACAAGACAGGTCACAGGCCAGAGGGAAGAACTTATTACAGTATTCTGCTAAATGAATACAGTATCAAATCAAATGCTAATGACTTCTCATCATACCATAGGTTAGTGTGTCAGTCAATCCTCACCTGAGAAGCTTCTGTCTGTAGCTGATGGTGATTAGCGCAGAGACCCACAACTGGCCAAGATACAGAAAATAAAAGACTGTGGAGTATTCACCCCAAGATAAGATATCCCAAGACGCATTACAGAAAAAGAGACCAAAAGATTCTAGGAGATTCTAGATTGTGGATGGTCACAATGAAGCAGTGTTTCCTGGACACAGTTGGGCAGTCCCACATATGAATTCATAGCAATTGGGACAGCATGCACAAGCCCCACAGATGCTCAGGCCAGACAAGTTGTTCTGCATGGAAAGGAGAGGAGGCCACAAAGTCCCGCCCCTACCTAAGGAGCTTTAGGCAGTTGATGGCTGCTAAGAACAGAAGAGTCACTTTTCTTTAAAAATGTAGCCCCTGATGGGTTGGTCACCCTCCAGTGCCGGCTACACACTGAAAAGCATCTCAGCAGCGTGCTGTACTTGGTGGGATGTGGGCAGGGACACAAAGTTGAGTGGTTAAAAAAGAAAGATGCATCTGGGAGGAATGGGAAGAGAAAGTGAATATGACCAAAATGCATTGTAGAAAACACCCCAAGTACTGAGAAAAATATATACTTTTTAAATTTTTTATAGATTTTATTGAAGAGGGGGGATGTTATTTTGAAGAGGAAGGTAGAGAGCAGGATGAGGCAGAAGTGTCTTGCAGCCCAGGATAATGCAAGTCCTTGGATGAAAAGGGCTCTAGAGTCAGGAGGGGACAGGATGAGATCAGTGCTCTAGGAAGTGCTGGTGTCAGGGGTGGATGGGAGGCCAGAGAGCTCTGCAATTTACAAAGCACCTTCATGCATGAGTCATCTAACTCCTGTAAAATGGCTTCTTATGAGGCTTTTAGAGACTCATGCAGGGCAACATTCAGCAGCCTGCACAGACTAGAGTTACAGCAATTAAAACGAGTAAGTTACTGGCGCCAGAATGGTCAGACAGATCAATGAGGCAGAATGGAACATCTGGAAGGAGACCCAATTACTTATATTTATATATAAATTTAATATCTTATCATGGTGGCATTTTAAATTAGTGAAGAAATGGAAATACTTTAATAAATGCCCATAATATAACCGTCTACCTATGTAAGAAAATATATGTGAAATGCCTGATAATTTATGTTAAAAAACAGATTGGATAAACAACAGCTCTCAAAATTTGGCATGTATTTAATTTATGAATTTATAAAGTGAGAGACCTGTAGAAACCCTGACTCAGCAGCATGAAGGTGGGCCCAGAAACTAGAGTCTAAAGCCCATGTAGTAAAAAAATGCATGCTGAAGTGCTGGTGTAAGATGAAGCTATGAAATCACTAAGAAACACTTGTGGGACGGCACAGCTGGCAGACGTTCTTGTTACACAAGCCTTGCCAACTGAGCTGAATGCACAGAGAACAAGAGTAGAAGGGAACCAATTCCAAACGTCCTCTGGCTTCCATACTCACACAGGGGCACATACAGAATTTCGAGCGAGCACATGTGCAACATACATACACACAAAGACACAGAGACACATACATACAAACACATATACAACACACAAAAACACACACAATGAAGACAAATAAACTTTAAAAATAAGCACATTTTAAAGTACATGAACATTTATATAATTTTATGAGACAAAGCATGATACAAAATCTAAAGTAGTTATAATATTGGACTTCCAAACAGTATTTTGGGTGAAGATCCCAATTTCCTTCTCCCCCCCCCCACCCCTTCATTGAGTATAGCTATAAACACTGGACACTGTGTTTTAAACAGAACAAAAAACTAAGCATTAAAAGATCTGAAAGATGAAGCAGAGAGCGGACTTCTAGGGACCTCAGGACCTAAGTTCTTTGGGTTTTCTGTTTGTCTCCTAAATCCTGGAATGGTTGGTAGAGAAGTCAAAACCCCAAGAAACTCTATCAAGCACAGACAGAAAGTATTAGCAAAAGAAAAAAAAAAAGGGCTCTCCCACCACAGGTGCAGGGAATGGGCAGCCTCGCAGAGCACAGGAAGGACAGAGGCCTCCCTTTGATCAGCACTGACACAGCAGAGGGCTGGACTCCCACCCAGGCCAGCAGAACCCAGGCTCTCCCTGCATGGTCACGTCAGAGGAGAGTGAGCCCACCTAAAATGAGCTGTACCTCAGTGTCACTGGAAGGCTTGGATGGAGGTCCTAGTTGGAGCAGAACAGCATAGGCCTAGTGGGGATCCTGAGTACCCACTCCCTCACTTGGCAGCAACCAGGACCTGTTGTAAACACAGGTAGACTCCAGACTGTGGCTGGAACGTGAGTTTCACCTTCAGAATACATTTCTTAAAATGAGGCAATAATAAATCACTAGGTTTTTTTTCTTCCCCTATAGAAAAGTATTAGAAGCAAATATTTAGACAATATTCAAATTGTATTAGCATATGTATTAGTACATGTCTTGTTACTACAACAAAATGCATATGGATAGAAACTTTATGAAGAAAACATTTATTTACCTACCAGCTTTGAACTGAAAGTCTCAGTAGGCATGAGCTTCTGTGAGGGCCTTTATGGATACCCAAGTCATAGCAGAGAGCATCTGGCAGAGTTTGTGTGAGCCAAAGAGGTTACATGGTGAAACAGGAAATCAAGGCAGGAGGAAGAGACACACTTGGTGTTTATACAGCAATATGCTTGTTTACCACCTCTGACACCACCACAGTAGGACCAAACCCCAAACACAGGAATCTTAATTAAAAAAAACAAACAAACAAACATAGCAACACAATACTAAAATATGCAAGCTTTTGTTTAAATAACTCATCAAACCAAAAGCTAAGACAAGCCCCACTTGGATGAACAAAGAGAATTACCATATACTATTGCAGGATGCATCGGTACCTCCAAAAATGAATTTTCCGAGTCCTAATGCCTAGGTCAGCTTATTTAGAAAATAGGCCCTTATGGATAGAATTAGATCTTCAGACAGGAGCATTCCTCACCCAAGTGGACCCCAAAGCCTGTATCCATTAATTCTGTGAGGCAGGAGACAGCACATAAAGAGAGAGAGAGCCTTAAGACAGAGCAAAGAACGGATGTACACATCTGAAAGCCAAAAGATGACTGGTCTCGTGGTCAACATAAAATGTTCCCCAAATGCTCGTGTTTGGTCTCCATCTGCTGGTACCGTTGTGGGAAGCTGTAGAACCTTTGAGAGGCCGTGCAACAGAAGCAGATCAAGGCAGACAGGTAGCATCCACCTCTGGCTCCAGCCCAAGCTCTGTACTTTCTTGGTCTCCTCCTGCTACCATGGAGTCACTCTGCGTTCTAGCACACTTTCCTCCCTCCCTTAGTTGCCTCCCCAAGCACCTTGTCACTGGGATGAAAAAGTAACTAAGAGGAAAGGTGTCATGAAAAACTGAAAGGATAGAAGAAGACTCTCTCACGGAGACGTGGGAGGGAGCATGGCCCTGCTAACAACCTGATATCAGATTCCATCACCAGATTAGTAAGAAAACACATTTCTGCTGCTCTAAAATGTAAATCTCTAAGAATTTGTAAGCTTAAAGAATCATATGAAACTGGTGACAGCATCGGCCAGATGGAGGGATTCCAGAACCTAACGGAACTGATTGTTAAAGCAGTTAATGAGGCTTCAAAGAAAATTTAGAAAATACTTGAAACAAACTGAAAAGTAAGAGAAATTTAAAAAAAAAAAAAACAAGTAGAAAATTAAGAAATAAAGTATATAATAACTGGAAGTTTTAAAATAAAATCATTGGATTAACTCATCATTAGAATGAAGTGACAATAAAGAAAAAACAGTGAACTTGAAAATAGAAATAATAGAAATTTCCCAGTTTGAATGACAGGGAGAGAGCCTGTTTATCCTTTAACCTGCGACCCTATATGTCTGCCCATCAAGCCTCAGAAAGAGAGAGAAGCGGAAGAAAGCAGGGACCACACCGTTACGGAGTTAGACAGGCCGGGTATGATGGCGTCTATCTCTAATGCCAGTACATGAAAGGCTGCAGCGGAAGGATTGCAACCTCAGGCTGGCTGAAGGTATGTCGCAAAATCAAACAAAACCTAACAGGTAAGGACAAAAAGGAAAACTATTTCCTGTATGTGTTGAACGAACATTAATAACCTCATTCAAGACCTAGTTCAGGGTTCCTCTCTGCTCATATTGCCTTCTCAAAATCCCTCCTCCACACCCCACCCTCCTCTTCAGCCTCTTCAGATCCAGAAAGGATGGTCACCCAACCTAAGGGTAGCTTCTTCATATGTTGTGTTAACTTCTCTTGAGGAGACATGAGCAACCACTCACCACAGATAGGGCACCAGCAACAGACCAAAACTAACAATTCCATCAATGTCGACTTGGTAAACCAACGAGATTCATTTACAGAGCATGGGGGAGGAGTGGCCTACAGAAGCATAGTTACTCCAAGGCAGCCAGCCATATAACTGCCATACCCATGTGGATGCTGACTTTGCCATAGAGGTGCAGATGGAATACCCATTTCAGGTAACCTTCAACACTGTGTTTAAGCTCTCAGCACCTGCGTCAGAAGCGTAAGTAAACACATTTGGGAGGGAGGCCTGGGAGGGACTGGCTGAAACTTCAACTGAGAGTCTAATGACCTCCTCAAATCTACAAGGGAAGGGCAACAGGCCCTGACCCTCAATATATTGGTGTAGTCACAGCTGCTGTGGTGAAGGTGGTAATAACAGTTAGGCTCTAAGAACAGCATTTCACAACAGTACAGATTACAAGGGACCAGGACCAAGCCTTCCAGGAAGAGAAAGAGGCAAGTGAGTTATCTACCTAGCCAGTAACTTTCCTTCTCAAATGGTTAGACTATAGATGTTCCTGGATAATGCGAAATATTATGTCAAAAATGGATTTGGACCTCACCTACAGATAGCATGCCTGAACAACACTGTACCCTCTAGAGTGGCAGCAATGACCTCATCACCAGGTGGGGTCTGCAGTTCACCATCCCTGCTGGCCTTCGTAGGAAAGGCTCATAGCGTTTATCACAAGCCCAGGAAAAGGCCAAACTCCAAAATTTAAGTCTGGTTTCTATAGAATCAATGTTGCCTTTATGCCATCCTAAAAGGAAATTCTCTGTCAGATCATGGTGAGCTGGGGCCCATGTGCACAGCTGCAATAAAGCACAGATCACCGCTCGGAGTCGACTAAGATGAGCGTAATGGTTCTACTATAGGAAAAGCTTTACATTAACCAACAAGGAAATGTCTCAGCAATACATTGGCAGGTGTTGAAGAAAAGATGCAAAAACAGGGTCTGAGCTGTAATCACATCTGGGGAAATGTGACCATAGATCAGAAACATGACTCATGGGGGTGCGGTAGAGATAGCTCAGAAAGCAAGAGCATTTGTCTTAGAACTCACATGGTGGATCACAATTATAGGTAAGTCCAGTTCCAGAGGATCTGATGTCCTTTTCTGGCCTTTGGGGACACCTGCCATGCACACGGTGCACAGACAGATACACATGCAAGCAAAACATGCAAGTACATAAAATAAAATAAAAATAAATGTAAGAAAACATGACTATTGAAGCTGAAGTAAGTCAAGAAATCGCTAGATTTCTTCCTTTACTAATTTATGCCTCTACCAAACTAACCAGAAAATTGGATTATTGGCATAATTTTAAACTTGAAGATAAGAACTTGGATATTGGAACAAAGTTGCTATTTTGGTTTAGCTTTTATATAAACTAGCATAACCGCTTTAAGTCCTAGTTGGATATTGGATAAGGAACTCTATAAATTTTTACCCTTAAATTGGAAGATGCACCAGTCAAAAGTGCCTCCTCATCCTTATTCTAAGCAAAGCGCTGTGAGCCCACATGCCTTGCCTTAAGTCATTACTGCCAGGGGTACTTAGGGTGAACAAACACAAAGCACGCACATAAGCACATGAGCTTTGTAAAAAAACATGAAGCCTGCTGTATTTATTCTCTTTGGCTATATCCAAACAGATTGTCAGTCTAAACAACACAAATAAAATGTTCCCACGTGTGCACACTGCTTCATGCACACACAAACACATCTGAGATCTCATGCCCGAGGCAACATGCAGTGTAAGGCGGAAGGAGCAGGCTCTGACAAGGTGATACTCATGTAGGCTAAATGAAAGCAAACACATCTGTGGAGAGGCGCTCGGGAGCCTCTACAGGAATTCTGCACAGGCTCTCCAGGAACTCTTCCAACTTAGAAAATCTCTTGCTCAGCGGGAACAAATCTGTAATTGCAAGGTGTGCTTAGAAGGTCACAAAAGAATTGTTAGACAAGCCGCCGGTTAACATGTAAAGTGCCAGACCTGGTAATTCAAACTCAAACACTCTTGCCTCTAAATAGTAGGTGTTGCCCTCAAAATTGCCCAGAAAAATACAGGAAGCTTTCAGTTTAGAGCTCACAGCACATTTGCGATTGTAACAGGGAAAGAAAAATCAACCCGGACTTAGGATATGGATCCTGCTCAGCACAACACTAGTGTTTCTACAAGTTTCATTATTTAGGACTGAGGACATGGTTCAGTGGGGAAATGCTGTCCTATCCTGTCTTGGCTCCCAGGCTCACTCCCCAGGTGGGTGAGAAAAAAAGGGAAAAGAATGAACAAATAGGATCATCCCATCCTGGGTCAACACTGCCGCTCCGGTATCCCAATTATGTGAGAGATGTGCAAAGCTCACATTAAAAGAAGTTTGGGGACCAGAATTTAAGTTAGCTGGTTGTAAAGAGAACATTTAAAAGCAATGAAAGTCACCTAAGTCTTCAAGACATGCAGAATTCCACTCAGACATTATACCCCGCTGGGTTTGCTGACACTTTACCCCTATCCCACCAGACCTGCCATTTCCACCTTGAATTTCAGTTCTGGCTCTTTAAAGATTGGCAGGGGTTGGCGGCAGGAATTGATATAACACCTCCCCTGCCCCACCCCAGCCATGAGGGATTGACATTTCCTTCTTCAACCCCTTTGTCTTCTCACCCCTAGGATAGCAGCACACCTTTCTACACTTCTGAGATCCCACCATTAGAATCCACCAGGGTCCTATGGGGAAAACGGTTTGTAAAGGCTGCTCTCACCATCAGCTACATAGCCTGCAAGGCTAGCTACAAAATGGTAATTTTTCTGATTCATACAACATTAAGAACTTTAATATTAGGGCATAAAATGCATCAAATTCAACAAAGAACCTTGGGCCGCTGCCACTGTCCATGAGGCTGGCCTTACACACACTGGAGGCATGCCTGGGCTCTTGCTTAGGCCCACAGCTGCGGCACAGGCTACCTGCTCCTTGAAGATGCACATCCATATTCTCCCCTGCCTTCTCGTCCTCTTCCATATAGCCAACACTGCCAACACTACTCTGCAAGAAAGCCACTGTGAGTCTCTTTGTTGGGGAGCCAGCAGTGAGGAACCTCCAGTGAGAACTGCAGTGGTAGCAACAAAAGGTGCTTGGTTTGGGTTCCAGGTGTCCCCCACCTCCGTAACACTTGCCTCGTCTTCATTGCTGATGACTGTCCCACACAACCCAGAAAAGAGCCTGTGGCAAAGGCAGGACCACCAAACGCTCCTTTGAAAAGTGATGGTGGCAAGGGGGCAAGTGTGAGGGGAAGGACTGATACAGGAAAGGAAGACAGGGCTACAGGAAAGGACACTGTTAAGTTGCCTTGTTACAGGTGGCTGCTGCTTATGCAAGACAATCCACTAGAAGAAAGAATGTGTTCACTGACTCTCTTTCCAGTGGCCAGAAGTAGCCTCATGAGCCTCATGCTTCTGGGAATAGAAGTGTAATACGCAGCTCAGGCCAAGGAGAGGACCCTCAGGTTACTCCTACACCACTGATTGGTACAGCCAAAAGGGGAAAACAGACTTAAGTGCACGTAGATCAGAGGCTGGCACAGGGCAACCTGGCAGATAGTGTCGGCCATCGCTGCCAAGGGCAGCCCTATTAAGCAGGCCTTTCCCTCCCCAAGGCTGCACATATGACCTGGCAGAACACCAAGTGCCCTCCTCCCTCTGCCAGACAGCTTGTGTTTTGGGGCATCATCACATGAGGCCTATGATTCTCCACTGTCTGTGTCTCCTGGTGCTTATTCTTGCTGTTTTCCCATGAAGCGCCCTATCTAAAAATAACCAAAGCACTATCAAATGTGCACAGTGGAAGAATTGGCTCAGAAATGTCTGGACTTCCCCTTCTTTCCTTTCTAAGAAGATGGCAATTCAGCCAACGAGGTCATAAATACCTTAAAGTTTCTTTAGTCCAAATGCAAAGAAAAACAAGTAACCACTGGGTCACACGATGGCAGGGCACCAGGGGAATGAGGGCTCTGATCACCCCAAGATGACCAAGACAATCTTCCAAACCACAAGAGACACCATAATCATTCCCAACACAGCTGCTGAAGTGTTTGCTTGAATTCACAGTCAATAGCAACTTAAATGTAAGGAGATTAAAACCTGAGGGAGCCTCAGACTTTGCAATGTTTCTCTTCTTTCCCAGAGAAATTTCCTCACTGCCCTCCCCGCCACCCCCCGCCACCCCCGCCACCCCCGCCACCCCCTGTAGAGCAGTAGAAAGATTTACAAGAACATCCAGGAATGGAATGTTCCAGTTAACTTAATTTTCTAGATAAAGGAGGTTAGTTTTTTAATTATCTTTTATATGAAGTTTCCAAATATCTGAAACTACTTCTCTGCGTCCCAAAGTGGACTTGAGAAGGTGCCTGGGTCCTTTGTTTTAGAATGCAGCCTCTTCTACATTTTAAGGGACTCTTTGTTTTCAGGGCTGAAGAGAAGCAGGGGAAAAAGTGAGAAATGTGTTTGTGATTCAGGCATTCAGCTCCCCAGTCTGTCACTTCCTCAGGGGCATTACCTAATTACTTAACCTATCCAAAACTACCATTCATTTCTTAAACGGAGGCAGTAATGTCTATATGATATGCTACGGTTTGGATTAGTGTCCCCCAAGGCACACGCGTTAAAGGCTTGGTCTCCTGTGGCACGGCAATGGACGGAACCACTATCTTGGGTATTGTTGCTGTAACACAAAGCTGACTACGACACCATAGATGCTTCATAAAGGCAACGTGTTTGATAAAATTAAGAGCTTCAATATGTGACCCTGTCATGGTTATATTCTAGCTCACTCTCACGTGGTGCTAAATCTGTGTTGATGCCAGCAGGCCTTCTAAGCGTTTCTGTATAAAAACAAATTCTTCAATACCTAAAAAAAAAAAAAAAAAAAAAAAAAAAAAAAAAAAAAAAAAAAACCTACAGAGAAAACTATAGTATGCTGAGCTAGTCTCGCAGACTCACTAATGTAAATAGCCTAAGCATCTCTATGAAATATTCCAATAACTCTTAGAGCTGTGGAGCAATGAAGACCCTCCATCCCATGGTAGCTTATGCAGCACTGCAAGCCCTGCCAACTCAAGGATGCTCTAACAAAAAACTGGTCACCACTTAGATCTTTTCTACCAAAGTCATCACTTGATTAAAGTGTTTCTCCAGAACGTTCTGTACTTTGCCTAAAAGACAGAAGAACAGTCTCTCCTCAGGCCTAATAATCAAAACTCACATTGTACAATCTCTCGTCACACTACAATGTTTCGATATCATTGTAGCTTGGAGCACAACTCGTAACATTACGTAAATTACTGCCGCAATATCATACCCCGACCTTCACTATCTATAATACCTTTATTCAGATCTCTTAAGAGCATTTAGCAATAACCTTTTTTTTTTTCTGACATGCACCCTCCTCTGAGGCTTCCTGTCTCTATGACTAAACAACTGACAAACCATATAAACCAGAGACTTGGGGGAACAATAGCATGGGTACCCTCTCCTTCATGTCCAAAGTATTAAGCCCTTTCAAAACTATTCAGTGCGGTTCTTCTCTCTGAACCTCCACTGCTACTCCTTAATGCAGTCCAACATCATCCTCTGACTAGGCAAACACTACCTAAATGGTACACTTCAAATCTGCTTTCTCTGGCACAGCGAAACTCGTGAGAAGGAGAAGCCATCTGTGATCCTCTTCGGATTCAGATTAGCCTGATAGCTTCACACCGTGGTGATGAGGTCCAGCTCCTTCCTGGAGTACTAAGCCCTCTGGGATGGGAACTCCAAAATCTCTCCAGCTGCAGGCCCTATCACTCTGCGCTCTTACTCAGAGGCAGGCTACATCTTTCAGCTTCCACAGAGCCCTGCTCCCTCCCACTCACAGGCCTTTGGCGAAGCTGTCCTTCTAAGTAGAAATGCTATCCTTGATTTTTATTTCTCTTCATGTAATTAATTCCTGGCCTTGAGGATCCTGTTTGGGGTACACAGTCATTGGAGAACTAATCAAATTCACCTGAAATTTTCAGTATATATGTGCCTTCCAACTCCATCCTAACCCCCCCTTTCCTTCACTCCTCCCTCTCCATGCAGATCCTTCAGCTTCTCACTTGATACACGTGTTCCACTTGAGACACTGTAACTATTGCTGCTGGCCATTATAATAAATGGCAATAAGGCATAATCCTCAGACACTTGCGAGTGGCAAAGTATTGAGAGCTGCTCCTATGGGTGGCCTTTAAGATGGCTCATGACCCTCAGACCAGCAATTCTCTTCGATGATGAGTATTCTGCTGGAATGAGCACCATCTGCAATTACACACAGTAGGGCTACAGCTCAGGCAAAATGCAGGTCACCAATTAAAGCATAGCCCAAGAAAAATGGCTGTTGTTCATTTGAACCCCAAGTTTAATGTAGTAGCCTACCAGGACTTCTATAAAAAATATCATGGATGAAGTGGCATAAACAGCAGACATTGTTTTCTCACCATGGGCAAGGCTGAAACTGCAAAAAAAGGAATTAACAGACTGAGATTCTGCTAAGGGCTCCTTTTTGGCTTGGAGATGGACACCTTCTTCCTGTGTCTTCAGTAGCTTTTTCTCTGTACACACACACACACACACACACACACACACACACACACACACACCTCCAGTTTCCATGATTTCTAACTGTCTTTCTGTATAAGAACACCTGTAATATTAGACTAGGGCCCAACCACTCTTGACTTCATGTGATCACAATTGCCTCCTTCACAAGCTCGTTTCTAATTATAATTCCACCGGGGGATATGGTATCAACACATGAATTCAGGAGAATACATGCAAAACCATAAAAACACATGTGGTACTTCACCCTTAATATTTGCATGTTGTATATGTGTATTGTACGTGGGTATGTGTGTGTATAGGTACACATGCCAGGAGGCTGCTAATGAACACGTGAACATATGCATGTGGAAACCCAAAGTTGGTTGATGTTGGGTGTATTCCTCTGTCACTCTCCGCCTTACATTTGGGGGCAGTCCCTAGCTAAACCCAGAGCTTGCCAATTCAGGCAGGAGATTCCATCTCCAGCTCCTTTGTATTAGGATTACAGGTGTCTGCTGCATCCCCTAACATTTTACGTACTTGTGAGCCAAGCACTTTATCCGCTGAGCCTTCTCCCCAGCCTCTCTGGATGTTTCTCTAGAGCATGCAGAACTGTTTTGCTTATGGATACATATATGTGATGAGGTGTAAAGTTGCTGGTTAGGAATAAAACAAAGGACCTCAGAGTGACGATGCTCTCTGGAAAAGAGAAAAAGAAAGAGGAGAGTGAAGAGAAGCTCCCACTGCATTGTTTCTCTTTAATCTTTGGAAAGGTTGGCTGAAGCAACTGTTGTAAAACATCACCTGTCACGTCTACATGATGTGTCTGTGGCACATCACTCTCTGTGCCTTTCTGCATGGTTCACATTGTCATATTTTCTTTTTTAAGGCAACTGCATTTAAAATAAGAGTGGGTACACCCTGCTTCTAGCTTGAAGAATAGCAAAGCAAGCAGAAAGAAACTCCAGCTGAACTATAGAAGATGAACTAGAAAGAACAAACTCATCACCGAGACAGTGCAGAGCCACCTTTTCTGTCCTTCGTGGAACCCCTCTCTGTATAAGGCACTGTAATGGACCCTGCGGCAAGAACAAGCATAAGGAAAACCATCCAGTACCAAAAGTAAATTATAACCTGGATGGGCTGACTTACAGAATAATTATACTAAAGATTCACATGTGTGTCTATTGATTACATTTCAAGCCTCAGGGAAGATTTCCCCATAGAGGAAAGCAAGCCTTATCATTGGGCTTATGTTCTTAAGTTGGGTCTCAAAAGGCCTATTTGTTCCAAAGTATAAAATTATTGAATTCCAGCGTTGGAAAGGATTATAACGTGGCTGAAGTCCTTCACATTTGCCATGAAGAATAATAGAAAAGAGCATGTTTTGAGGCTAGTAATGAAATGGCACAGAAACACAAAAGAGTTGAGTCAGAAATGCTTTATTCCTTTTGTCATTGTCTTGACTGCTGGCATTTGAGGAAAAGGAGAACTAATTAAGTAAGTTAGCAGAGGGAGCTTCTGGGCATTGAGTGAAGACATGGACATTCTGGGTACTTCTGCAGTAGGTGCCTCTGGTTCTTTTTCATTGTTGAGTTTCTACGCTTAGTTTTAGACACACGGCTTTTATTTCACTTAATATATAGTCAAGATATGCCTGGCAGGACCCCTGGGCCCAAATCTGCCTATCATATTGTTCTACTTGTAGATTTCTAGGACCCTCTGTATTCTTTTATTTTGCTGTTCTCCCATGCGTCTCTCATTTAGAGTCCCAATAGGATGCCTTCCCGCTCAAACTAAGGCACCAGCCAAGACAACACAGGAGGTAAACTTTAAACCCCTTCCCAGATCTAGCCAATGGTCAGAATATTCTCCACAGTTGAGTGGAGAGTGTGATACGACTTTCTCACGTACTCTGGTGCCTCACATTTGACCATGTCCCCTGGAGGGGGAGACCTGGTGGCACTCAGAGGAAGGACAGCAAGTAGCCAAAAAGAGACTTGATACCCTATGAGAATATATAGGGGGACGTAATCCCCCTCAGGAACAGTCATAGGGGAGGGGAATAATGGGAAAATGGGGGGGGGGGAGGAATGGGAGGATACAAGGGATGGGATAAACATTGAGATGTAACAAGAATAAATTAATTAAAAAAATAATGTTAAAAAAAAAAAGATATGCCTGGCAATCTTGCATTCATTTATCCTCCATAACTCAAAATTCCATAAAACAGTGTACATGTGCTTTAATCAGAGAGATTTCTTGAGGGACTAAGCTAAGTTCGGAATAGGTCAGCACAAACCAAAATGCATCATGGGTCTGATACAATCCTCCTAAGAGAGAAAGAAAAATAAGAAACACATATAGGTATGAAAAGCCTTGCCTTAGCCACTGGTCAGAGATGGAGTGGGTGAAGTAAGGACAGAAAACCCATACAAAATAATACACACATTGCTCAAAATTTTAAAACAGAATTACCACATGATCCAGCAATTCTAGTTCTGGGTATATACCCAAGAAAACTAAAATCAAGATCTTAAAGAGACATTTGTATGTCCATGACCATAGCAGCATTATCCCCAGCAGGGAAAACGTGGGAAAAACCCAATGTCTTGTGGTGAGTAAATAAGTATATAATGGTACACACGCACAATTTCTTAGCCTTAATAGGAAAATCCTGACACAGCCAACAGTGCAGACAGACTGAAAATATAACCCTCCATGAAATAAGCCAGTCCAAACAGACAAATATTGTATGAGTCCACTTCGGTGAGGTAGCTAGTTCACACAGAGACGAAAGGCAGAGTGGGGTGTGCCAGGGGAAGGCAAGTGCGAGGGGAGAGCTGTTTCGTGGGTAGAGCACTTCAGTTTTGAGAGATGAAAATCTTCAGGAGATGCATTTCAAAAACGTTGTGGGTAGGCCTTACACTACCAAGTGGTAGTATGAAACTTAAAATGTTTACTCCAATTAAAAATTAAAGTTAAAAATAAGCAAAGAGTTGTACATAGATTTTCAGTGAAATGGAGTAATATCACTTTCCCCACTTCTCATTCCCTCTCTTTTCTCCCTCTCCCTCCAATGTCCCCCAAACTGTCAAGCTAATAGCCACTTTTTCTTTATTATTCTTTCATGTATATATATATATACATATATATATATATACACACACACGTATGCATTTTGTGTGTGCACATATATGTACATACGTACATAGGTACATACATACATACATACAATCTGTAGAATTTGTTTTGTTTTCATGTATATGGTTTCAGGGCTGACAATTCTGCATTGGAAAACCAATGACGTGGCCCATTCCTGGGTCTCTTTCCCCTAAAAAGTTAATTCTCCTTTTCCCAACAGTCATTAGTTGCCGGTAGTTCTCTGGATAGGGGAGACATCCTGTGAAATTATCCCCCTTCCACGTTAACAGGTCCATTGATGCTGGCATTGATCCTGTCTAGCAGCAGACTTTCTGGCATTCTGGCTCTTACAGTCTTTCTAACCATGTTCCTCTAATGTTCCCTGGACCAAGACGCAGGAGCTGTGGTGTGGACGTATCTATTGGGACTGGGCTCCCCACCATTTGTTGATTTCTGCAGTGTGTCCAGTTGTGATTTTCTGTGCTGGTCTCTGTTTACCATAAAAAGGGGCTTCTTTAATGGTTAATGAGGGTACCCCTCCCTCCACAACGTCACCAGCATTTGGTGTCACTTGCTTTGCTCATTAGCCCTTCTGATAGGGGTGAGACAGAGTCTCGATTTTTTTTTTTTTAATTTGCATTTCTCTAGTTGCTAAGAATGCTGAAAGTTTTCTTAGATATTTCTTGGCCATTTTTACTTCTTCTACTGGAAACTATCAGTGTTTAGATCCCAGCGCCCCTTTTTAGCTGCATCATTTGTTTCCTTGATACTGTGGTTTTTTAATTCTTAGGTATATTTTGGATGGTAATCCTTCAGTTTTGTATAGCTAGTTAATATTTTCTCCCAATCTGTGGGTTTCTTCTTCACTTGATTTATTTCATCAGCTGTGCAGAAGCATATTTTTATGAAGCCCCAGTTGCCCATTGATGGCTTTAATAGTAGGGCAAATAGTGTCCTATTCAGAAAGTCCTTTCCCTATATCTTAAAGGGCACTGCATGTGTTTTCTCCTAGAAGTATGGTAGCTGAATAAAAATGTCTCTCATGGGCTCATATATTTAAACATCGAGTCCCTAGATATTGCACTGTTTAGATAAGGATTGGGAAGTATGGCCTTATTGGAGGAAATTTGTCACTTGTGGATGGGCTTTGAGGTTTCAAAAACTGACCCAGTCTCCCGTCTCCCTCTCTCTCTCTCTCTCTCTCTCTCTCTCTCTCTCTCTCTCTCTCTCTCTCTCTCTCTCTCTCTCTCTCTCTTCTCCCCTCTCTTTCTCTCTGTTTGCTGCCTGCAGATCAGGATGTGAAGATCTCAAGGCCTCAAGCTATCAATTACTGCTCCAACCCCATGCCTTCCTGCCAGCCATCACACTCCCCACCATGATGATAATGGACTAACACTGAAACTAAACAAGGCCACAATTAAATATGTTCTTTGATAAGAGTAGCCTTAACCATGGTGTCTCTTCACATTGATAGAACAATGACTAAGACAAGCAGTTTTAGTGTTTCAGGTTTCAAACAGATATCTTTGATCCACTTAAACAGAATTTTTGCACAGGGTGATAGACATGAATCTAATTTCATTCTTTGCCTTTGGACATCCATTTCCCCCAACATCATTTGATGAAAATGCTATCTTTTCTACATTTTTTTTTTTTTGCCTTTTTGTTAACTATCTTATGGTTGTAGTTATGAGTACTCATGTTTGGGTCTCCTATTTCATTCCATTGGTCTACATGTTTGTATCTGTGACAGTGCTGTATTGCTTTTGTTATCAAAACATGCTACATTTTGAAATATGGAGTATCAATCCCTCCAGTATTACTCTTCTTAATCATGACTCTCCCAAGTCTTTTATGGTCCCATATGAAATTTAGGATTTTATTCTATTTATCTGAAGAATGTTTTTAGGTATTTTGATTGGAATTGCCTTGAATCTGTGAATTGCTTTTGGTGGAATGGTCATTTTCACAGTATTAATTCTAGCAACCCATGAGCATGAGATGTCTTTCTATTTTCTAGTGTCTTTCTTAATCTCTTTCTTCAGATTTGTGGGTTTTGTTGTATAAGCTTTTCACTTTCTTGGTTAGGTGTATTCCAAGATATTTGATTGTCTTTGGTGCAATTTTAAATGGAAATATGTCCATGATAATCAATCCCTCCCCCCCTTCTCTCTCTCTCTCTCTCTCTCTCTCTCTCTCTGTGTGTGTGTGTGTGTGTGTGTCTCTGTGTGTGTGGCCATCTGTGTGTGTGTGTGTGTGTGTGTGTGTGTGTGTGTGTGCGTGTGTTGGAAGGCTGCAGAACTTTGCAAGTTGATTTTGTGCCTTGTTATTTTATTAAAATTGTTGATTGTTTGTAGAAGTTTTCTGATAGAATTTTGACATCTCTGGTGTACGCTATCACCATCTGCAAATAAGGATAAGTTGACTTCTTTCTTACTTGCAATCCTCTAATACTGTATTGCTCCAGCTAGTACTTCAGCACTGCATTGAAATGGAGTAGGTGGACCAGTCTTGTTCCTGATTTTAAAAGGATTGTCTTAAGATGTTTTCCATTTAGGATGACTTTGGCTGTGGGGTTCTCATACCTCTTATATGTTGAGGTATGTTCTCTCCATTTCTACCCTCTGTAAGACTTTAATCATGAAAGCATATTGGATTTTGTCAGACTTCTTCTGCATCTATTAAGATGATCATGTAATTTTTATCATTAATTATATATGATTTATTATATTTACTGATTTATGTACATTGAATCAACCTTGCATTTCAGAGATAAAGCCAACATTGTTATGGTAGATGATCTCCTTGTTATGTGCTTCTATTCATTTTGATGGTATTTTATTGAGATTTTTTTCATCCATGTTCATCAGGGATATTGGTCTGTAGCTTCATTTTTTGTTGTGGTGGTGGTGACAGTTGTGGTATCTCTACTTGGTTTTGTTACTGGAGTAATAGTAGCTTCATAGAACAGCTTCGGGGATGATCCTTCTGTTCCTTGTTTTTTAAGAGTTTAATAAGGTTTGAAATTTCTTTCATTTCTATTTCATTAATTTCTGCTTTAGACTTTTGTTATTTCTTGCCCTCTACTGGGTTTGGGTTTAGTTTGTTCTCAGCTTTCCAAATTCTTGACTTGCATCATTAAGTCAATTATTTGTGCTCTTTCTTATTTTAAGTACCTAAAAGGCTTGGGGCTAGAAACTTCCTTCATATACCTGCTTTAATGTGTCCCAGGGGTTTTGTTGTATTACATTTTCATTTAGTTCCAAAAAACACTTTGATTTATTCTTTTGTCCCCTCATCATTCAGTAAGGAGCTGTTTAATCTTCATGAATTTACCAGAATTTTGTTTGTTACTGTCTTTAAGTTTTATTGCACTATGGCAAAATAGGATATATGGGATTATTTCAATTTTTTGTTATTTGTTTGGGTTTGGGTTTTCAAAAACTTATTACTGTTTCTTTGTGAGTTTCACATCATAGTCATGCACCCAGTCCCATTTATTACCCCACTCCCCCATATCCACGCTCCATCCTTGCAACCACCCCAAATAAAAAACACATAAACAAAACAAAGCATAAAAACATCATGTCATGGAAGCTGTAGTATGTCACAGTTTGCCAGCAATATACCTCTCTCTCCACACATCTTCACTTGCAAATGTTCATTGCAATGAGTCATTGGTCTGGATCGAGGCCTCTGGCTTCTGTGACATCCTCACTGGGACTCCTCCTGGTTATCCTGTTGTTGCCCTGTGTCATGGAGATCCTGCAGCTTTCAATCAGCAGGACCAGCCCTTTCATGTGCCCCAACAATTCATAGATGATGTAGATGTGGACCTGGGTGGTAGCTGAGCTGGTCAGTACGACAGCTTCCCCATATATGCACCACCAACCAGGTCGAGTTCTCTAGTACTGCTCCAGCTAGGCCATCCAATACCTCAATCAGCAGGAGGCAGGGTCAGCTGTCCTGCTCTCATGCCCTTGTGGACAACTCACCTACACCCACACCTCCAGAGCCAGCTCCACTCTGTTACCCACTTGAAGTGTTCGCACCACTCTCCCAAGTGCTGCAGCAAGCAAGGGGCTGTGCCAGTTCTCTCATTCTCAAACCCTTGGGACTGGCTCACCCCATGTCTTTGCCATGAGGGCTAGCTCCAACTATGTTGCCCAGGCAAGGTACAGGTCCTGCTCTCCTGAGTGCTACAGCCAGTGATGGACAGGGACAGCTCTCCTGCTTTCATGACCACTGCAGGTGGCGAGGGTGAGGAGGGCATCACTGCGACACCCACTCCATCTCACAGCAGACTAGTGGCAGGGCCAGCTCTTCCACGCTCATGCCCATGGGCAGGTTCACCTGCTCCACCTCCACCAGGGCTGTGCCTCTACTATGCTGCCTAGGCAAGGTACAAGGCCCATTCTTCCAAGTGCTGCAGCAAAGCCAACTCACCCACTATCATGACCCCAGGTGTGGGGTGAGGGGCAGCTCTCCCAACTGCCATAGATAGGAAGGGTGAGGCAGAGGGGAGATTTACTTGAAATACTTTTTCCATCCTCTTATTTTACAATGGTGCCTATCTTTGAAGGTAAGATGAATTTCTTTAGACAATAGATAGACAAATTTTGTTTCTTGACTAAAGAGTTGAGGTCATAATGGGCAGATGGTCCTGAGCTGTATAAATAAGCAAGTAATGAGGAGCAAGCCAATGCACAGAACGCCTCCACGGCCTCTGTGTTAGTTCCTGCCTCCAAGTTCCTCCCTTGATTTCCCTTCATCATGGGCAGTAAACTGTAAGATAAAATAAACCCTTTCCTCCCTCAAAATTGCTTTCGGTCACAGTGTTTATCACAGCTATAGAAAAGCAAACTAGGACCATGGAGCTGGAGAGATGGCTCATCAGTTAAGAGCACAGACTGCTTTTACAGAGAACACAAGTTTGGGTTTCAGCATCCACATGGTAGCTCACTACCAGTCCTGGGGCATAAAACATCCTCTTGTGACCACCACGGATACCAGGCATGCACTCAGTACACATACATATATATACACACACACACACATACATACATGCATACTTACATACATACATACACGCATCTGGTAGAATCCAGAGCAGCAAAAGAACACTGACCATGGTAGACTGAGCATGACCAGCAGACTGAACTGGGCCATAAGACGTGGGGGGAAGGTAATGAGAGAGGATGAGAAAGGAGAGGGAGCCCCCCCCCGAAAAAAAGAGTTGAGGTCACTAATGGAGTTATCATTTAAAAAGTGAATGTAGATGGGATCATTTTGACAATTTTTGGTTTGTGTTCTTAGTTGTCGATTGTCTTTGTGACTTCACTTGTTTTCTTTCTAGGGTCTTATGGCTGTATTTCTGTTTTCAGCTCAAAGTATTGCTTTCAGTATTCTGCTCAGCATGACGTTGCTGTTGTTGTTGTTGTTGTTGTTGTTGTTGTTGTTGTTGCTGTTGTTGTTGTTGTTTTAAATGGATTTTTTAATTGCTTGAATCATGGAAAGTTTTTCTTTCTCCTTCAACTGTAGCCAATGAGTTTGCTGGGTACAGTTGTATAGGTTGTCAGTTGGGGTCTTTTAGACCTCAGAGCGTATTACTCTAGGCTCTTTTGGCTTTCAGTGTTTCCATAAAGAGATCAGGTGCTATTCTGATGGGTTTCCTTTTTCTGTGACATATATTCTTTTTCTCTTGCATCTTTAAATATTTTTTCTTTGTTCCAAATATTTAGTATCTTGGCAATGATATTCCATGGGGTGTTTTTTTTTATGTCTTGTCTTAGGGTTCTGTATACTTCTTGTATCTCCATGAGTATGCCTTTCCTTTGTTAGAGGACATTTTTTTTATTATCTTGTTGAAGATATGGTCTATGCCACTGAACTGGGATTCTTCTCATTCTATGTCTAGTATTTGAAGATTTGCTCTTTTGATGTTGCCCTACATTGCCTGTATGTTCCTCCTTTTTTAATACTTTTTAAATATTTCTTTGCTTATTTCATTCATATACTTTATCATTAAATCCTGATATTATAATTTCTACTTGATTCATTTCACTTGTAAGAATTTCCCCCAAGTTTTTAATTGAGATATTGAGTTTTACATTTCCATCTTCATTTCAGTTAGTGTTCCCTTTAGTGTTTCTCTCCATTTAATTCAATTTTAAAATTCTGAATGACTTCATTATTTTATCCAAATATGTATTTGTATTTTCTTTGACATCACTCAAACATTTATTGTTAGCCTGTTGGAGTTCAATTAAGTGTTTATCTATGTCTTCTTCAAATTACTTGAGTTCTTTGACAAAGGTTAGTATTGGTTGTTCTTTTAAGTTCTGCTTCCTGGCATACATCTAGGTAGACAAGGTTCACAAATAAAGAGCGTTCATGGTCCCAGGTCTGGAACTAGGCCTGTGGTTTTTCAAATAGCATCAGGTTATGGAAAGGGCAGGCCAAGCAATGTATATTTATATGTACATTACACTACAAGACAGGGTTGTTAGTGGGGCTGAAAAGGTGACTTCAAAAAAAAAAAAAAAAAAGATGAAAATGGGGATTAGAAAGATGACTCAGTCTGTAATGTGTTTACATTACCAGCACAAAGACCCACATTCAATTCCAAGAACCCATGTTTAAAAAAATCTGAGTGTGGTAGTCACACTTGAAATCATAGCATTGAGCAGGGAGAAACTAGCACATCCACAGGGTTCAAGAGCAGCTACCCTAGTCCCAGGACAATGAAAGAGTCTGTCTCAAAGTAGATGGCACCAGAATAAAAACACTCAATGCTCAGTGTAGTCTCTGACCTCATGACACTCCCACATAAACATAAGTACATACACATGCGTACATGAACACACAAAATGAATGGGTGAGTGAATGAGCAGGAATTTGAGAGAATGAACTTGGGAGTTGAAATGCTTTACAAAGCTTCACCACTTCTCCCTCAGGCCCTGTTGCTTCCTCTGGTTAGCACTTAATTCCTATCAATCAGATATTCTCAGGGAAAAAAACACTCTGACCTCTGTATCTCCTTTTGATGCAAAGGTTCACAAAGGAACGTTTATTGTTCCCAGCTTTCTAAAGTACCACATTCCCTGAAGTAACATGGGCACTTAATATTTGTGGAATGGAGTATGCAATAAATAAATGTGTAACTTTGTGAATCATAATTCTTAAAACTCAAGTTACAATAAAGAAATCTATGTCAAGAAATAGAATATAATGGAAAATAAGTGCTACCGATGATAAGACTGTTGTGTTCTAAGCCCAGTGTTGCTTGCAGACTTTTCATAGTTGAGGGAGATGAGTTGAACTCTAATCCAGTCTCCATTCCACTTTGATATTATCAACCAATTACACTGTGAACACTTGACTATCACTCCACAATATATGTGGCCTACTTTTCAATAATTAATATTTTATTGTATGTTCAAGGTCCTTTGACTTTATTTGCAAGAATTTTTTTTGTCTTACGATTCTACTACTGAACAGGAAAAAAACTATGATTCATACATATGTTAAGTTCTCATTCTGCAAGTATCAATTTCTTGAAATTGCATCATCTTTCTCTTTAAAACTATCTGTAGCCATTCTCCACTCTGGAAGTGATTTTAATAAATAAATTTATTTTAAAAAAGAAAAAACACTAGCATGGCCTCAACATAAAATTTTCATAGTATTCCAGATCTGGCAAATACTTAATAAAATAAATTAAAGCACATGGTCAGTAAATATGTGTGTGATAGAAGTAAGACCTTGAATTGAGTCAACTTCTAAATGGTGTCTCAAATCTCTGCACTGAGTATAAATAAATAAACATGTAAGTATTAGAATCATTGCCTATAGAATGAGTAAAAGAAGCAAATAAAGGTCAGGCATCTTGTCCAAGGTCATTCCAGAAGTCAGACCTGGAGATGAGGAAGAACCCAGGTTTCCAGGCCAGTGGCTCAAGGCATCTTTCTGAGAACCATAAATTACAGAGCTGTTTAAGTCTCTAGATCCTCCAGATGTTGCTTTCTCCTCCACGTCCTTGTGCTACCACCCAATGTGTTCACATTTTTTATTGAGTTAGATGAAAGCCTCCCTCCTCCTGACAGCTTTATTACCCCAAGAAACCATTATCTCCTTCTAACTTAGAAAGTTAGACTCAATTGTTGGTGCAGTAACCAAACAGGAGTCAAAGACATTTATATGATTGATGTTCCCTTCAGAGGAAAACAGCTAAAAATATGACTGCCTAGATATTCTCATTTTTTCCAGGTCTAAAGGTTAATAAATTGACAATGTTATACAGAAAGACTATTTTAAAAGTCCAACAACAAAGAGACTGTGTAAGTTAGATAACTCTTCTCAGGCCTAGAATAATGAAACCGGAATTGTCGGGAAATATGGATAAATTGGAAGATATAAGTATTATCTCCTAAAGGATAGGGTAGGATAAGAATGTCACAGTAGAAGTGACAACTCCACAACACTTATTCTCTGCTCTCTGACCAGTTCAGTCATGAGTCTCTGAATTAATTGCCATACACTGCAAAGAGACACTTATCTGACAAGGGTTGAGAAGTGGACTAGCCAATGAGTATAAAGATAAGGGTTTAGAAGACAGCTTAGTAGTATGTTCACTAAGTAAAATACTAGTAGGTTCTCCCTAAGGCTCTTACTGTGGACAGCATACGATCTCCTTCCCTCAGCCGTGGGTTCTTGGCCAAGCTTATGGTAACTGGCATGAATTTCCTTCTTTGGAGCAGGCGCTAAATCCAACTTTTAAAAACAGTTGTTTACACCCACAACACCCAGTCCACTACTGCACCAGTGAACATACCTGGCCAAGCAGCCATTTCTGTAGCTCACAGAGTTCATAGCTAGGTAAGGCTGTTGATTACTTTTCTTCCTGAAAAGCATACTTAGCACTTTCTAGCATTATAATAGCTAGTGAAATGGGTTTTCATGGTTTCCACATTCATCTTTTTATTTGTTGCTCTTAAAAGTTCTGCATAGTAGATAACATTGCCCCAACTTAATAACTGTGGTTCAAGTGCCAAAGTTCAGAAAATTAGAAATATAAAGTAAGCCCAACTATTTCCTTCTGTCATTTCCACACTGAACCTAAGGAAAACTGTAGAGTACCATTTCAAAGAAAATTATTTTATGGAAATCCCTAGTAACATAATATGAAGAACCCCAAATCCTTTCATTGTAGATTCTGTACAAATTCTACCTCCTCAATGAGAGAAAGAAGACAGGTGTCTTAGTTAGGTTTTCTACCCCTGTGAAGAGACACCATACCCACAGGGACTTTTATAAGGAAACATTTCACTGGCACTGGCTTATGGTTCAGAGACTTAGTCCACTGTTGTCATGGCAGTACATGGTGACCCACAGGCTGACATGCTGTGGAGAGGAGCTGAGAGTTCTACATCTGCATCCTCAGGCAGCAGGAAGAGAGAGAAGCAGACTTGGCCTGGCTTGAGCATCTAGGACCCCAAAACCCACCCCGAGTGACACACTTTCTCCAATAAAGCCATACTTACTCCAACAAGGCCAGACCTCCTAATAGTGCCAATCCATATAAACCTTTGGAGCCATTTTTATTCCAACCTCCACACCAGGGGTGCCTAATCTTCAAATAGAAAGAAAATATGTATATCTTTTTCCCTTTTTAGCAATAAAACCCCATGCGAACATACTTAGGCAGCCAATAACATCCATTATTAATAATATTAATAAAAATAGAAAGTAAAATATGGCCAGCACATGTAAAACAAATGAAGAATGGAACCTGCTTAACCCAGAGAGAGAGAGAGAGACAAAGATCCCAGGAAGTTCTATAAGCCACACTAAAGAATGGAAATCTTGCCCTCATAGAAGTGGCTTTAGTTTAAAGATGGAGGTAAGGAAGCTGAGACTCTTAGGAACAGGGGCAGGGTATATGGAGCCTGAAGCTGCCACCTCCTGTAGTCAGAGGGCAGCTCCTGGTGGAGGAAGAGGGACACCAACCCACCCACAAAACCTTCAACCTTCAAAATGTGCCTTGGCCTACAAGAAGTCTAGGGATAAAGATGGAGCAGAGATTGAGGAGATGGCAAACCAATGAGCGGCCCAACTTGAGGCCCACCCCATGGCAGAGAGCCAGCCCTGACACTATTAGTGATAATGATACTCTGTTACGCCTTCAGACAGGACTCTAACATAACTGTCTTCTGAGAGGCTTCATCCCGCCTCTCAGGTGGAAACAGATGCAGAGGCCCACAGCCAAACAACAGGCCAAGCTCTGGGAGCTCTGTGGAAGAGTGGGAGGAAGGATAGAGGGAGCCAGCGGGATCAAGGACACCACAAGAAGACCTACAGAGTAAACTAACCTGGACCCAAGGGCTAAGAGAGACTGAACCACCAACCAAAGAGCATGCACAGGCTGGACCTAGGCCCCCTACACATATGTAGCAGATGTGCAGCTTAGTCACCATGTGGGTCCCCTAACATGGAAGTAAGGGCTGTCTCTGTCTCTGTTGCCTGCCTCTGGGTCCCTTTTTACTAGCTGGGGTGCCTTGTCTGGCCTCAGTGGGAGAAGATGAGCTTAGTCCTGCTGCAAGTTGAAGTGCCAGGGTAGGTTGGTACTCATGGGGGCATCCCCTTCTCTGAGAAGAAAGGGAGCGGGAGAAGAGGAGGGGGTGTGAGGGTAGAACTGGGAAGAGAGGCAGAAAGGGACTATGTTCAGGCTGTGAAGTGATTAAATAAGAAACTAAACAGGAAAAAAAAAAGATGGAGGTAAGGTTAAAATGACATAATGAAAACTGGTTTGGAAAAAAAACAAAAAACCCTAGCAGCAATATGGAGAGAGATGGGAGTGTCCATGGGACAAAATATGAGACAAAAACACAGACAAGGAAATACAAATGTCATGGTCATCAGAGACCAAAACAGACATAATATTCTTCCTTGATTCACCACATTGATGCCATCAAATTGAGGAGAACGAGGATGTCCCCAGCACCAACCACCTTAACTGTCCAGACACCAACTGGGTCTCCTATAACTGAATTAACCCTGGCAATAACTGCTCAGAGTTAACACCAAGCCCCCAAGATTAGCTAAAGTGACTCCCAGAAATCAAGGAAACACTCACTGACTTCTGCCAGTTCCTAACAGGAGACACTGAAGACGCTCTCAAATGAGCATCAGATGAAGGCGTGTGCAGTGTGAGCTCTGGAAGACCTCACAGCACAAGGGCCCCATAGAGTTGGGCTAGACCACCTCCCACCACATATGATTGCTTTCACCACCCCAGAAGCTCTCCGAACACTGTGGCTCGTGGATTTTGATGGAAGCTTTTCCCTGTAAACACCATAGATTAGCAAATGAGGCTGTGCCCACCTACTCTCCAATGGTTCTAGTCTCTAGTCCTGGTTTGGTTCTCTTGATGACCAGACTCCATCCTGAGGATTTCTAACAGGAGTCACCTCAGAGAAATGATGTCCCTAGCTCCAGGCTTACGAATTCTGAGTAGAGACACTCAGATAAATTGCTATTACTGAAAAAATTACAAAAATTTAGCAGTATTATGTCAGGACTCAGGGATAAAAGCCAAATACACCTTTCTCCTTATAACACATGAAAGTTCTGATTCAAAAGAAAAAGAAAGAAATGTTAAGGCCAAGAAAGAAAACATATGGTTTTAGAGAAACAAATAAAAAACAATTCTCATTATGAGATTTAGGATAGAAAAGATGAGAGATTGTCATTTCATTTCAAAGTTCAACTAATGAAATCCAATTTCAAAATAACTATTCAGCACCAGATACAATGCAAAGTTCCTGAGTAATATTCAAAAGTGGATCAACTGTATCAGAATGATGTAGGTCATTAGTTCAGAATGAAAGTTCACCCCAGGCCCAGGTGATTTTACAAAATTCACAAAACCTTATACTTAGTTGTACATTGATCTCTTCACCCTCAAGGCTCTTGAGAGATGGGAGTGTGACATGTGAATATATAATTTCCACTCAAGGCAGCATCTGTGGTGACTGACATGTGCAGGGTCCACTTTGGAAGCTGGGGGGAAATAACTGAGGCTGCCAAGATGAGCAACACCTCTGCTGGGTCTAAAAGCCTGCCAGCAGTTAGCTGAGAAAAGAGGGGCGACGGCAAAGGTGGAAATATGATTGCTTCACAAAGCATAACCCCAGAAATCAATTTTGGCATCCCCTGGAAGCTTGTTAAATGTGAAAATTCCACGGCTTTCCCCAGACCTCCTGAATCCGAATTCCTAACTGCTGTGCCTAGCAATCTGTGATTTCAAGCACTCAGAGGACTCTGTAAGCGTTCACGTTAGATGACCTCTGCAGTCGGCTAGCGGAGCAGAGAGGAGCTGTTAGAGGTGTGCTATGGAGCCAGTCAGCCTGGTCTCAGCTCCACACTCCACAACTGGAGTGCTGGACAACCATAAACGTGTTGCTTTATCCTTTTGGGCCTGAGTGCCTTTATTTCTAAGATAATAGCATTTAACATTACTGTATGCAAGGTGCTTAGAACAGAGCCTGGCATAGAATGAGTGCTGCCCAAGTGTGTCCTTGTATCAGGGGAAGAGGGGCAGGGTTGCTTCGTGAGCAGCTCTGTCATCTGAACATCAAGCATGAGAGGCGCTGGATGTGGCAAATGTGCTAGATCGATCCACAAGGGTGGATCATGGTATTTTATATCCTGAAATTTTCATTTCCAGAAAAGAAGGCATAGTTTTACTGATTCTTCTTGCCAAGTGCAACTAAAGTCCCTGGACATTTTACAAAAGAAGTCAAGAGAAGGCAGGTGAGAAGGGGCTGAGAAATGACAGTGTAATAACAGGCCAGACATAGAGCTAACGCAACCAGCAAACTAGAAACAAGTGTAAAAGCAAAAACATGCAACTTCCACCACTCCACAAACACCCAGACAGACAAACACTACTCCTAGCCTTAATCCGAGAAGCTTCTCTTTGTAATAAACAGCAGTGCATGCAAAGCCTCATAGCTACTCCAGATGCTAAGAATAGTGGTTGAGTGCTCAGCCCTAAACAGACCACTCATTCTAAAGCCCAGGAAGCATCGAAAAGAGGGGCCTTTTCACAAAATAGAAAATAATATTATGGGACTAACCAACCACTTATTGACCGGATTTAGGTCCATTCCATAAAATGGAACCCATACTTAACACTGCTAAAGTGTTTAAGAATCTGAGACCAGCTAGGTCATGGGCCTAAAGGAAAACTCAATGCTATTATTCTGCTAAAGATGCACAACAATCAATGGCCCCCAATGACACATTGCTGCACCTGTACGTCATTCCCTAACTCAGCCCTCATCAGAGAGGCTTCCTCTCGCAGTGGATGGGAATTAACAGCGACCCACAGCTGGACAACATGCAGATGGTGAGAGACCTGGGAAGTCCTCATCACATCCCTCCCCTCAAGGCTCAGGTGTCTGTGTGGAAAAGGAGGCAGCAAGGGTAAGAGTCAGGAGTGATACATTACTCCAAGGAAACAACAGGACGGAGTCGCATATAAACCCACAGAGACTGTGGCAGCATGCTCAAGCCACAGTGTCCACCACTGACACAGGGAAATGGGCACAAGTCACACCTCTAAGGTGAGAAACAACTAGCAACAGATCATCATCGGCTAAGGGAAAACGGGTTTCCTCCAGTGGAGTGTCATTGGGTACATCAGCCATACTCCAGAAAGGTGCCATGCCCAGGAGGAGCTGGCCAGCACAGAACAAACTCCATTGTTTTAGAACAGAAAACTGGGTGAGGTGGAAGTGAGGAGATTTAGGAGGAATTGGTAGAGGTAAAACTCAAGGTCAAAATATACTGTATTCAAAAACAAAATTTTTAATCAAAAAGAAAAACAAAATTGTTTTTAAATATAAAACTGATAGTAGTCAGAACATCAATAGCACTAACATAAAAGCACATACCTTGGCTAGTGAAACAAGGTAGAAATCCAGACATGAATTAATGCATTTATGCTCAAAACAAAGCAAAATACAAAATGGCCCTGCAAAAGCCTTCTTTGTCTAGAAAATGACCAGGAAATGGGCAGCCTAAAAAGACAGTGAGAAAATAAACCAACCACAATCTAATTAAAAAAGCAAAATTGTTGATTTAGCACTTACTAGAGCAAGGGACTCAGCTATGGTCATTACGTTTTGGCAAGGACTCAAAGGCAGGCAAAGAGGAAAGGATGCTTCAGAGTGGAGAAAGGGCATGGCTTCAGGATGTCCTGATGGGGCCTGCTGGCATGACATAGCAGAATCTGGGTTAACTAGCGATGAGCAGAGTGCCCTTGTGAGAGGTCCACAACTGGCTCTTCTGGATGGTGTCCTTGGCATGAACAGCCAAAATGAAGGAAGCTGTTTGTTATTATTAAGCAGACAAACGGACATTATTATTCAGCTTCCTGAATTGTCACTGGGGATGAGTATATGGCTTCCTGCAAATCTAACTGGCAGCAGTTGCACATCCTAGGGTGCTTACTGGAAATAAGTGGCTTCTGGACAGGTTGCCACAAACCAAAGCTCTATTTTTACATACAGGCTGGTCTCTGTGAGTACATATACTTTGCTAATCAGGCACAAAGCATGGTGCAAGTAGTATGAGAAGGGCCAGCAAGGAACAGATTATAACCGTTCATTTTTGTAAAAAGACAACAGCTGGGGCTGGAGAGATGGTTCAGAGGTTAAAAGCACTGACTGTTCTTCCAGAGGTCCGGAGTTCAATTCCCAGCAAGCACCGAGTGGCTCACAACCATCTATAATGAGATCCGGTGACCTCTTCTGGCATGCAGGTGTACATGCAGGCAGAACACTGTCTACATAATAAATAAATAAAGTTAAAAAAAAAAAAGACAACACCTGGAAACTTCCACTTTTCAAAACTGAGTAGTACATTTCCCTGTTCCTCCAGATGAGCCACCTAAAATCTCATGGTTGTGAGAAGATTTGAAGGTGTTCAGAAGAAAAGACAAAATGGGAGATGGACCCCAGCCCCAAGGAATGGTATGGATTTTCCTATGGCCTCGTGTGTCTCTGAGCTGTAGCTGATATAACTAGCAAGCTAGAAATGCCAATTATAGAAGAGTCCAGAAAACTCAGCTACAGCCGAAAGTCCAGGAGAGAACCACCTAGAAGTAAAACTTCACAAGATTAGCTATTCTAGATTTCACCATGGCCAAGTTATAGCAAAGTTCCCCAAACCCCACACTAAGTAGGGCCAGAGAGATGTGAGGGGAACTAAAACATTCACCTCTATGCAAATAACAAAGAAATCTTTCTCTGTGCTCAGTGGAACCTAAGTGGGAAGTGAGAAAAACATACCATCCAGTGGTAATGAGAAATGCCCCAGCCTCAAGAATCATGGAGACTCGGCCCCTCCCTCCTCTCACCTGACAACAGTTATAAACGTCCGGTTTACAAAACTGTGTTCTAATTTTGCACTAATAGATACGGAGGAGGGGAGCAGGTTTTAGAAAGCAGTACAATCCCTGCGCTTTTGCTGTGTTATTTCTTAGCACTGCCTGTACATCTACAATTTTCTCAAAATAAAAAAAGTAAAAAGAAACCCAAACTGACTCATATAACAAAGGTGAGTGTTAGAGATTTTGGCAGAGTGACAGGTGCAATCTGTTCCACCATCCACCTTTGTGACTACAGCGTAGACAACGGGCACGATCACGGCAGCCACTGAAATTCACTCAAGAGGAGCCGGTGGCAGTCTGTAGGCTGCCTGCTCTTGACAAGAATCTTCTACTTGGCATGGTCAGAGTCCTTCTGGGTCATCTCTACCATAAACTGCAGCGGGCTTCGGGGCAGCACAGAGGATTTGGCCTGTGTTGCTGGGGTGGTAAGCTGGAAAGCCTTGTGGGGAGTCCTGAGGACACCAAGTAGGAGATTTATGGATAATACCACTTAGGGGGCGGGAAAGGATTTTGATTCAAGAGCCTCTTGATTCAGATAAATATGCCTGTGAAGGCCCTCTGCTAAATCTAAGAAGGTCCGGAAATCTGAGAGGATAGAAACATGTCAACATGATCACAAGGAGACTGCAAGGCATTTCAAATGAAAACTGTAAATTGTTTCCCGTGTAACTGACTTCTTTCCGCTTGTACCATAGCAAGTTCAGCACACCACTCACATCCCTATCTTGTTGCTCTCCGGCAGCGGTGTCTCCTCAAGGGTGTTCTCTCTCTCTGTCTGTCTCTCTCTGTCTGTCTCTCTCTGTCTGTCTCTCTCTGTCTGTCTCCCTCTCTGTCTCTCTGTCTCTGTCTCTGTCTCTCTCTCTCTCTCTCTCTCTCTCTCTCTCTCTCTCTCTCTCTCTCTCTCTCTCCCACCCCCCCCCCAAATTTTCAAGACAGCTCTGTGTAGCCTTGGCTGTCCTGGACACACTTTGTAGACCAGGCTGGCCTTGACTTCACATAGATCCGCTTTCCTCTTCCTCTCTGAGCACTGGGATTAAAGGCGTGCACCACCACACCAGGCTTTTCTTCCTTCTCTTCTTCACCCATGGTTTATCTAGCCCATGGCTGTTCTTCCTCAGTCCTATCAGTCTTCCTCCAGCACACTATTCTTACAGCACCAGAGTCCAGTGAGGGACAACACCTCCCTGGCATCTATCAATGACCCTAGCCTCACTCGAGCAGCACAGGTATAGCAAGATACCAATTAGAAGTCTTTCCTGGCTACTTCTTAACAGAATTTGTAGATTTTACCTGGGCTTCCTTTTTCTTCAGCTCTTTCTCTCATAGAAATATTCTGTTATTTCTTATTCTGACATTTCTCCTTCGTAGGGTAAGCATGTAGCTTCTAACCCTCCATCTTACCTGTTCATTACAAAGCCCCTCCCAGATCATCTAAGACAGTGGTTCTCAATATATAGGTCATGACCCTTTGAGCGTCACATATTAGACATTTATATTATGATTCATAACAGCAGCAAAATTAGTTATAAATAACTTATAGTTGGGAGTCACCATAGCATAGAGAACTATATTCAAGGGTCACAGCATTAGGGAAGTTGAGAACCACCGCTGTTGGCTCAATTTTCTTTTTTTTTTTTTTTTTTTTTTTTTTTTCAATATATTTTATTAATTTATTTATGTTACAACTCAATTGTTATCCCGTCCCTTGTGTTGTCCCATTCCTCCATCCCTCCCATTTTCCTCTTTTTTTTTTTTTTTTTTTTTTTAAATTTTTTTTTTTTTTATTAATTTATTCTTGTTACATCTCAATGTTTATCCCATCCCTTGTATCCTCCCATTCCTCCCCCCCCCCACATTTTCCCATTATTCCCCTCCCCTATGACTGTTCCTGAGGGGGATTACGTCCCCCTATATATTCTCATAGGGTATCAAGTCTCTTCTTGGCTACTTGCTGTCCTTCCTCTGAGTGCCACCAGGTCTCCCCCTCCAGGGGACATGGTCAAATGTGAGGCACCAGAGTATGTGAGAAAGTCGTATCACACTCTCCACTCAACTGTGGAGAATATTCTGACCATTGGCTAGATCTGGGAAGGGGTTTAAAGTTTACCTCCTGTATTGTCCTTGGCTGGTGCCTTTAGTTGAGCGGGACCCCTGGGCCCAAATCTGCCTATCATATTGTTCTACTTGTAGATTTCTAGGACCCTCTGGATCATTTTATTTTGCTGTTCTCCCATGCGTCTCTCATTTAGAGTCCCAATAGGATGCCTTCCCCTCTGTCCCAGTTTCCTGGTAAGTGAAGGCTTTCGTGGGACATGCCCCTTGGGCTAGTATGCAGATATAAGTGAGTATATACCATTTGATTCTTTCTGCTTCTGGTTTAACTCACTCATTATGATCATTTCTAGCTCAATCCATTTATCCACAAATTTCGGGAATTCCTTGTTTTTAATAGCTGAGTAGTATTCCATAGTGTATATGTACCACAGTTTCTTTATCCACTCTTCTACTGAGGGACACTTGGGCTGTTTCCATGTTCTGGCTATTATGAATAAGGCTGCTATGAACATGGTTGAGCAAATTTTCTTGTTGTGTGCTGGAGCATCTTCTGGGTATATTCCAAGGAGTGGAATAGCTGGGTCTTGAGGAAGCCCTATTCCCATTTTTCTGAGATAGCACCAGATAGATTTCCAAAGTGGCTGTACTAGTTTGCATTCCCACCAGCAATGAAGGAGTGTTCCTCTCTCCCCACATCCTCGCCAGCATGTGGTGTCGCTTGAATTTTTGATCTTAGCCATTCTGATGGGTGTAAGATGGAATCTCAGAGTTGTTTTGATTTGCATTTCCCTGATGACCTAAGGAGGTTGAGCATTTCTTTAAGTGTTTCTCAGCCATTTGATACTCCTCTGTTGAGAATTCTCTGTTTAGTTCCAGCCCCATTTCTCAATTGGGTTATTCGGTTTGGTGGTGTTTAATTTCTTGAGTTCTTTATATATTTTGGATATTAGACCTTTGTCAGATGTAGGGTTGGTGAAGATTTTTTCCCAGTCTGTAGGCTGTCGCTTTGTTCTCTTGACAGTGTCTCCTGCCTTACAGAAGCTTCTCAGCCTCATGAGGTCCCATTTATTAATGGTTGACATTAAGGCCTGGGCCGTTGGTGTTCTGTTCAGGAAGTTGTCTCCTGTGCCAATATGTTCCAGGCTCTTTCCCACTTTTTCTTCTAAGTGAGTTAGTGTCTCTGGTTTTATGTTGAGGTCTTTAATCCACTTGGATTTGAGTTTTGTGCAAGGTGACAAATATGGGTCCAGTTTCATTTTTTTACACATAGACCTCCAGTTAGACCAGCACCATTTGTTGAAGATGCTATCCTTTTTCCATTGAATGGATTTGGCTCCTTTGTCAAAAATCAAGTGACCATATGTGTGTGGATTCATATCTGGGTCTTCGATTCGATTCCACTGATCAACCAGCCTGTTGCTGTGCCAGTACCATGCTGTTTTAAGTACTATTGCTTTATAGTACAGTTTGAGATCAGGTATGGAGATTCCTCCGGAGCATCTTTTATTGTACAAGATTGTTTTAGCTATTCTGGGTTTTTTTGTTTTTCCATATGAAGTTCAGAATTGAACTTTCAATGTCTTTAAAAAATTGTGTAGTTATTTTGATAGGGATTGCATTGAATCTGTAGATTGCTTTTGGTAGTAGGATGGCCATTTTTACTATGTTAATTCTCCCGATCCATGAGCAAGGAAGATCACGCCATCTTCTCAGGTCATCTTCAATCTCTTTCTTCAGAGTTTTGAAATTTTTTCATACAAGTCCTTCACTTGCTTAGTTAGGGTAACTCCTAGATATTTTATATTGCTTGTGGCTAATGTGAAGGGTGTGGTTTTCCTAATTTCTTCCTCTGCAAGCCTGTCATTTGTGTATAGGAAGGCTACAGACTTTTTGAGTTAATTTTGTATCCAGCCAATTTGCTGAAGGTGTTTATCAGCTTTAGGAGTTCTCTGGTGGAGTTTTGAGGGTCACTTATGTACACTATCATATCATCTGCAAAGAGGGATAATTTGACTTCCTCCTTTCCCATTTGGATACCCTTGATCTCCTTTTGTTGTCTTATTGCTCTGGCTAGAACTTCGAGTACTATATTGAAGAGATATGGAGAGAGTGGGCAGCCTTGCCTTGTTCCCGATTTTAGAGGAATTTCCTTGAGTATCTCACCATTTACTTTGATTTTGGCTATTGGCTTGCTGTATATAGCCTTTATTATGTTGAGGAAAGTGCCTTGTATCCCCGATCTCTCTAAAACTTTAAACATGAATGGGTGTTGAATTTTATCAAATGCTTTCTCTGCATCCAAGGAGATGATCATGTGGTTTTTTATTTTCAGTTTGTTTATATGATGGATTACATTGATGGATTTCCGTATATTAAACCATCCCTGCATGCCTGGAATGAAGCCTACTTGGTCATGATGAATGATATCTTTGATGTGCTCCTGTATTCGTTTTGCAAGTATTTTATTTAGTATTTTTGCATCTATGTTCCTAAGAGAAATTGGTCTGAAATTCTCTTTCTTTGTTGAGTCTTTGTGAGGTTTAGGTATCAATGAGACTATGGCCTCATAGAATGAAGTTGGTAATTTTCCATCCATTTCTATCTTTTGGAGTAGCTTGAAGAGTATCGGTATTAGCTCGCCCTTAAAGGTCTGGTAGAATTCTGCACTGAAACCATCTGGCCCTGGGCTTTTTTTGGTTGGAAGACCATCGATGATTGCTTCTATTTCTGTAGGGGAAATGGGACTATTTAACTTGTTATCTGTTCTTCACTCAACTTTGGCAAGTGAACTTGATCAAGAAAATCGTCCATTTCCCTAGATTTTCAAATTTTGTGGCGTATATGCCTTCAAAGTAGGATCTTATGATTCTTTGAATTTCTTCAGTGTCTGTTGTTATGTCTCCCTTTTCATTTCTGATTTTGTTGATTTCAATACTGTCTCTCTGCCTTTTAGTTAGTTTGGCTAATGGTCTGTCTATCTTGTTGATTTTCTCAAAGAACAGCTTTTGGTTTTGTTGATTCTTTGGACTGTTTTCTTAGTTTCTAATTTGTTAATTTCAGCCCTGAGTTGATAATTTCCAGGCGTCTACTCCTCTTGGGTGTTTTCTGCTTCTTTTTTTTCTAGGGCTTCCAGTTGTGTTGTTAAGATGCTTATGTGCGATGTTTCCAATTTCTTTTTAAAGGCACTTAGTGCTATGAATTTTCCTCTTAGCACTGCTTTCAATGTATCCCACAAATTTGGGTATGTTGTTTCATCATTTTTCATTGAATTTCAGAAACTCCTTGATTTCTTTCTTTATTTCTTCCCTGACCCAGGTGTCATTTAGCAGAGAGTTGTTTAGTTTCCACAAACGTGTAGGCTTTTTGTTATTTCTGTTGTTGTTGAATTGCAGCCTAAGAGCATGGTGATCTGAAAGGATACAGGTATTATTTCAATCCTCTTGTATCTGTTTGAGGCTTGCTTTGTGACCTACGATGTGATCAATTTTGGAGAAGGTTCCATGGGGTGCAGAGAAGAAGGTGTTATTCTTTCTTGTTTGGGTGAAAGGTTCTATAGATATCTGTTAGATCCATTTGACCCATGGCATTGGTTAATGATGTTATTTCTCGGCTTAGTTTCTGTTTCAATGACTTATCCTTCAGTGAGAGTGGGGTGTTGAAGTCTCCCACTATTATTGTGTGGGGATCGATGTGTGGTTTAAGCTTTTTTAAGGAGATCTTTTACATATGTGGGTGCCCTTGTATTGGAGCATAGATGTTCAGAATTGTGATGTCATCTTGGTTGACTTTACCTTTGATGAGTATGAAGTGTCCTTCCTCATCCCTTTGATTAATTTTGGTTGAAAGTCTATTTTGTTCGATACTAAGATGGCTACACCTGCTTGCTTCTTGTGACCATTTGCTTGGAATATTTTTTCCAACCTTTTACCCTGAGGTAATGCCTTTCATTATGGGTGAGATGTGTTTCTTGGATGCAGGAAGAATGTTGGGTCTTGTTTATGTACCCATTCGGTTAGTCTGTGTCTTTTTATTGGAGAATTGAGGCCATTGATGTTGAGAGATATTAATGACCAGTGACTGTTAAGAGTCTTAATTTTGATGTTGTTTCCAGTCGAGCGTTTGTGTAGTTGTGTTTTTTGCCATGGGATAGTTATCTATTTCCTGGGTAGTTTTGGTTGTAGCTTGACCCTTTGGGATGGAGTTTTTCCTTCTAGTACCTTCTGTAAAGCTGGGTTTGTGGATAGGTACTGTTTGAATTTGTTTTTGTCATGGAATATTTGTTTTCTCCATCAATGGTTATTGATAATTTTGCTGGGTAAAGTAGTCCTGGCCTGGCATCTGTGTTCTCTTAGGGTTTGCAGGATCTCTGTCCCAGGCCCTTCTTGGCTTTTATGGTCTCTGCTGAGAAGTCAGGTGTAATTCTGATAGGTTTACCATTAAATGTTATTTGGCCCTTTTCCCTTGCAGCTTTTAATATTTTTTCTTTGTTCTGCATGTTTTGTGTTTTGAATTATTATGTGGCGGGCAGTTTTTTCTTTTCTGGTCAATTCTATTTGGTGTTCTGTAGGCCTCTTGTATGTTTATAGGCATCTCTTTCTTTAGATTGGGGAAATTTTCTTCTATGATTTTGTTGAGAATAGTTTTGGCCTGGAGTCTGATGTCTCTCTCTTTCTTCAATGCCTATTATCCGCAAATTTCTTCTTTCATGGTGTCCTTAATTTCTTGGATGTTTTGTGTCAGGAGTTTTCCAGATTTGGCATTTTCTTTAATGGTTGATTCAATATCTGTGATTGTATCTAGCCCTGAGATTCGTTCTTCCATCTCTTGGATTCTGTTAGAAAAGCTCACCTCTGTGTTGCTTTGCCTTCTTCTCTGAGGTCTCACGTTCTCGTTTTTCTTCTGTCTGTGTGTTTATCATTGAATCCATTTTCATTTTCAGATCTTGAACTGATTTTTTGATTTCTTTCATCTGATTTTTTGTATATTCCTGAGTTTCTTCTTCCATTGCCTCTTTATAGGTCTTCAGAGCTTGAACCGTTTTAGTTATCTCTTTCATCTGGTTGTTTGCATTTTCCTGCAATTTTCCAGTTCCACTCTATGTGCTTCTTTTGTCTCTCACCTGTTTGTCTGCGTCTTCCTGCATTTGATTACGAATTTTATTTGTTTCCTCCTATTATCATCCTCATTACTAAGGATTTGAGGTCATTTTCTTGTATTTCCGTTGTATTTGAGTTCTCTGGGTGGTTTTCTTTGGGATAGCTGGAAACTGGAGACGCCATGTTGTTTTGGGGTTTTTTGCGTATGCTTTTTCGTTGTCCTTTAGACATCTTGCCCGTCTTTGTTTTTGTTGGGTAGCTTCCAGAGTTGAATGGAGGGTGTCTGACGATAGATTCACTTGTTTTCTTACGATTTCCCTAGGCTGCGAGCTCAAAGCTTCACTGGTGTGGATGTTAGGAGGTTAGCCCTGTTGTTCTGGTCTCTCACAGCCAGTGATCCTCAGTCCCCCTCTGCTGTGGATCCTGCAATTGTTCTGGGTCTCTGAATGAGCGTTGGGTCAGGCCAAGGTATCCACAGCCTTCTGTGTTCCCTGCCAAGTCCAGCCAGGAGCACTGGGACCGAACCACGGGCAGAACTCAGCTAGATTCTCAGGGCCAGAACCGTCTGCCAAGCTCAGCTAGGGATTTTGGGCCCAAAATGCACACAGGGCCCAGCCAGAATTTTTGGGCTGGGACTACGCACCAAGCTCCACTAGGGCCTTTTGGCCCAAAGTGCGTGCTGTGGTCAGTTATTGACTCAGGGCCCGAACTGACCACCAATCTCAGCCAGGAATTCTGGATTCAAACTGTACACTGTGTCCAACCAGAGTCTTAGAGCTGGTGGAACCGAGAGCTCTGTCCAGCCTGTGCCACAGCAGGAGAACTGCGGCTGCTCTGAGTTAGCGCCAGTGGTGGAACAAGTGCTCCGCCCGGACTGTGTCCCTGCAGGGGAGCTGCCGCTGAGCTGAGGTGGTGCCTAGGATGGAACCGAGCACGTCACCAAGCCTGCGCCACAGCAGGAGAACTGCGGCTGCTCTGAGTTAGCGCCAGTGGTGGGACAAGTGCTCCGCCCGGACTGTGTCCCCGCAGGGGAGCTGCCGCTGAGCTGAGGTGGTGCCTAGGATGGAACCGAGCACGTCACCACGCCTGCGCCACAGCAGGAGAACTGCGGCTGCTCTGAGTTAGCGCCAGTGGTGGAACAAGTGCTCCGCCCGGACTGTGTCCCCGCAGGGGAGCTGCCGCTGAGCTGAGGTGGTGCCTGGGATGGAACCGAGCACGTCACCACGCCTGCGCCACAGCAGGAGAACTGCGGCTGCTCTGAGTTAGCGCCTGTGGTGAAACCAAGTGCTCCGCCCAGACTGTGTCACCGCAGGGGAGCTGCCGCTGAGCTGAGGTAGTGCCTAGCGTTTAGCAGGGAGCTCAACTAAGCCTGCGCCACAGCAGGGGAGCTGTGGCCGGAGCTGAGTTAGTGCCTCAGGCAGAATTGCTTGCTGGGCCGGGCCAATACCCGGGACTCTGGGGCCGAACTGTCCGCCGAGTCCAGTCTGGGTCCAAAGGCTCCACGCGACCCAAATCCTGCCCCGAGTCCCCTCTCCCGCAGCAATTCCCACCAGCCACCACACCAATCGCCTCCACCAGAAGGCTATGAGCTGCAAACCTCAGCCGCCGCTGCTGGTGCCGCTGGTGCTGCCGCCTCTGCCGCTGCCGCTCCGATCAGAGAAAAACACACTCCTCCCGTGTGCAGGGGCACGCAGGTCCTCCGCACCCTGGTCCCTCCGAACCGTGGAGCACTCCTGCTGCCGTGATGTTCGGACCTCGGTGTTCCTGGCTCAGAAATCTGTGCAATTCCCTGAATTGTTCACTGGAGCCTCCAAACGCGGTCCACACTGCTCGCCGCCATCTTGGATCCTCCGGCTCAATTTTCTTAACAATTATATTTATGAACTTATTAAACAAGCCTATCTCACTTACAACCCAACTAACCCAAACAATAGGAAAAGGAAATTAAAGAACACAATAATGAAACCCTGAGGATATCAATTCCAAGGAACGATTCTTCTGGCGTAGACAGCAGGCTCTCAGCAAACCCGCAATTCAGCCAAGGTTGCTGCTGGAACCTGGAACAGCCTGGAGCCCAAAGCCTTGAAGCCTTCCCTGGAGCAGTTCTCTCTAGAAGTGGCTCTCGAAGTGCAGGGATGAACAGCCAAAACAATCCCAAGTCCTCTCTCTCTAGCCTCTTGTTTTCAGTTTTTATCTCAGAGTCTCTACTAGGATGTTTTCAGCTGGCAACATCAAAGTTCCCCTGACAAAGTGGTTTGACTTCTAAGGGGGTAAACATCCTGCTCTCTTACTAGTCTGTTCCCCATGCCACACTTGGAATCAACACAAAAACATATTTATCTCTCCTACACCTCCCCTTTTCTATTAAATATAATAAACTATATACAATAAAAGTAATTATGAGAATTATTCAGTAAAAGTCACATCTACAAGGACCAGTTCATTTGTATTTGACAATCTTGGATAAATTATTTCACTATCTATCCTATCCTACTGAGTCTTATCCTAGTGTCCAGAGTTTTTCAAAAATAGTAACACTGTTGCTATCTAGTCTTAACCCCATCAGAGACCCCAGAAGGAAATACTCTCTAATATGAAAAAAGTGTAGGCAAGCAACTTCCAAAACTATAGACAGAACAGAGAAAGCTGACTTCCTGGACAGTCATAGGTTTCTCCCCATCGTCCAGGCATCAAGTTTTCAGCCCGCTGGCCCAAAACCATCTGACAGACTGCTCTGAAGCAGGAATCCTGAAGGACTGGCCCACCTGGTCTCTGCAAGGCTGGGCAGCCAATTTCTCAGTATCACGCTTGATCATTGTGGAGGTCATTCTGTCATCAGCAGTAGAGATAAGCACAATTCCTCAGTCCAGTGGCTATCTGCCACTATCATCTCTTGACGCCCTCATAATTAGACTAGTGGTGCTGCCAGAAGCGAATGTGTCTCTCTGTCATAAAAGCCTTTTATTATTAAATGCCATTTTCTGTGGATCTCTGAAGTGTTTGAAGACCATCTATCCAACTATCCTATCCATCATCTATCTATTCCTTTTAAAAACATATACATAAAGCTTATCCTATAATTAATTTAGTATCTAATAAAATCTATAAGTGACCAGCTACCAATTTCTATCTCTGACCATCCTGAACAAGTTATTATAGTTAGCTTTTATAAGACTAGAACTGTACATCACCTTTTCAAATGGGTTGCATATGTATAAAACATTAAGAAAACGTTGAACAAAATGATCTTAAGTTTTAACCAACATACAATATACAGTTTTAAGTTTCTATCAACATACAATATACAATACATAAATCAAAAGTTGAATAAATGGTCTTAAATTTCCACCAATCTACAATACCAATATGACATATTTGAATACCAATGTAAAATATTTGAGGCTAGTAGATTCAATAATCTACCTTTTAGTCTATAAATCTATAATATCCTCCCTTATCTCCTTCTCTTATATCCTTCCCTTACCCCACTCTAGATAATCTCCCTGTGTAGAGAACCTTAACAAAACACACCCTCAAAGCCTTCACTGTGTAAGCCAATGTAGCCATAAGCTCTAGCACAAAAATGTGCTCAGTCTATCGCAGGCTCTTACCACGACTCACCACCATGTGTTATTTTGCCTGTCTATTGTCTATATCATGCACCAGACTAAATTCCATAGGTGAAAAACTACGATTGTTTTATGGTCTAGTCACAGTAGTCATTAGATATTTAGCAAATGGATGAATAACAGAAAATGTAAAACTCAGGAACATGACCTAAGATGTCTTCTTTAAAAGGTGTACGTAGACATCCTTCCGACATCAGATTTCACTAGAAAATAGAGTGTAAGATGCCTTTATCCAAAATGACTTCCTTCTTCTGCTTTGTGGTGTATATCAAGCCTGGAGTAAGACTCATCTGGTTGAGTTGGTTCCAGTGTCCAATTCATACACTCTTACCTATGGCTATAAAAATAAGATGATATAATTTTCAGAACCACTGTTATTAGTGGAACTCTGAGATCTTCTGCTAATTTTCCAGTTGGCAGGGGCAACTAGACAAGGCATTGGCCTATACTCAGCTTTTAATGTATTTCTGGTAAATGAAGAATTTGGTCTAAATGACTTCTAAAATTATCAATACCTCCAAGATTTTGATAAGCAAATGTAGAAAACGTAACAAGAAGAAAAATGCTCATAATCAGTAAGATGGCTTATATATAAATAGTTTTTATTTTGCTCATAGGAACCCTTATCATGTAGTAGTAGTGGTAATGGCGGTGGTGGTGGTGTTGATGGTGGAGGTGGTGGTGATGGTGGTAGTGGTCGTGGTGGTTATGGTGGCGATGGTGGTGGTGATGGTGGTGGTGGTAGTGATGGTGATGTGGTGGTGGTATCGGTGGCAGTGGTGGTGGTGGCGGTGATGTGGTGGTGGTGATGGTGGTGGCAGCAGCAGTGGTGGTGATAGTGATGGTGGTGGTAGTGGTAATGGTGGTGGTGATGGCAGTGGTAGTAGTGATTATGGTGGGAGTGGTGGTGATGGTGGGGGTGTGGTAATGGTAATATATCATATTTGTTGTATTCAGTCAACTCAGCTACTGTGCTATAAGGAAGTCCAAGCTGCTATGCTATCAAGAAAGATCACATGGGAAAGCACTTCAAGATGAGAAAAGTGGGGGGAGGGGCAGGGAGCCCAAGAAGAATGGAAGGGCAGTGAAAAGAGGACGCAGGAGGGAGCAGGGAAAACAGAGCCACATAGACAATGCCAGCCAACAAACTCCATCTAGCTCCTTAATATCTAGTCTCTGGAAACCTTCCAGCCAGTTTATCAGCAAACTCTGCATAAGTGTATGAGGATCCCAAAGTAACCCAGGAAGACTAGTTAGCCTTTCCAAACTCATGAAGAAGGACAAGTGCTTGTTGCTGTTTTGGGAGTTGTAGTTACACAGAATTATTTATGTGAATTGGTGGGAATGGATTTTTACCATCCCTTTAGGTGCCTTCCCCAATAGAAACAAACAAACAAAAAATGTGAGTTACTTGATACAAGTTAACTATCTATAGGATATGCTAATCGGGGCAAACACAGATGGGTAAAATAGGAAGGTTGTGGCTCTACCAGGAACAAGACAGATTAGCCTACAGCCAACTGGCTTGAATAGTTGGTCTTATCTATGCATTCAAATTAGATAGACAGCAGTAAAAATATGTGGTTGCAGCCTACCTCAAAGAGGATGATGAGTATCAGAGAAGCTCCTTATGGAGATAGTTTCAAACGTGGCAAAGAAGCCACTGGGCAAAATGTCCTCATTCCTATCACAGACAGAATTCTGCATTAAAAAAAGGCAAACTTGGATACAGGCAGAGTCAACGGCGAAACTCTGTCAAGAAGGGTAAGCAAGTCCTTAATAGGCTTCACAAATATGTCTGTCAAGATACACTGGGCCAGAAGGCTGAAGTTGATACTTCAACATTATAGAGAGTTTTGGGTGACTATTCAGGTAGCAAACTGTCTCTGTCATCTTCTCGTTTGGAAAGCTACTAACCTACACTCCCGGCATACTCAGGTAATCAAGTTTATTCCTTCTCAAGCTGCTGATGAGGTTGAAGAGCAGATAGTTTAGTTTTACAATTAAGCTTAGTTGTTTAGAGGTTAAAATGTTTTTAGGTCTAGATAGATGTTTTAAGTTGATAATGATGAGATATGATAGATACTGATTTACATTCAGAATTTTAGACGCACCAAGATAAGAAAGATGTTTTCTTCAAGGCTGCCAAATACAAATAGCCAAAACACTAAGAATGTAACATTTATATAATTCCTGATTGTGTCATGATTCTTCTTGCTATAGGTAGTTTATTGTGTGTATATATATGTGTATGCGTGATAATATACATGTATATGTGAAAAATAAAAAAATATTTAATAAAAAAAGAAAGAAATTCATTAAGGACATGGTTATCAGTCCTGCCTGATGCCAATCAGATAATGACAATAAATCATGTATGAATTTTTTTAATGTGTAGTTGCATTTAGTTTTCTCAGCCATCCAAAAATAGCAACATGAGGCCACTCAAATCCTGCAGTAGGGATCCATCACAGTCAGAATACCTGTCCTAGCTATAAGCTCAACAACCAATCAGCTCCACTTTCTATTCCCATTAGGATCTTGGTCTCTTCCATATCATGAGACTATAGGTGGCAGGTGGTAACTTCAGTCACTCTGCACAGTGGAAAGCTACATACCTCAGGGTTTGACTTTCTAGGTCCATCTTCTATCTGCTCTCAATATCTGGAACCTCCAGGTAAGGATCTGCTCTGACCTACATTCACTTACCTACCTACACATTTGTGTGCCCTGTTCAATTCCATATATCTGGTCTTTAAAGGTGAGCAAGTATGTTTGTGCCTCTTGTCCCAACCCTACAGATTCTGAGTCCCTGTCCAAACCAACCCAATTGCATATAAACATTGAGAGTTCAACAGAGCTAAAAGGAAGCTTTAGATTTAGACCCACCAGCGGGGTCTCCTAAAGTGAAGGAGTTATGTTTTCTACCTCTCCACTTTAAAGGATTGAGACCCACTTTATAAATCCAGACAGGGCTGGAAGGAGAGTGAGACAGGCTAAAGCTTGCATCTGATCAGAATGTCTACTTTCACCCCTATTTTCTGATCAGTGCTCATTTCTGCTTTTCTATTACTTTTCCTTCCCTTCAAGTAAGAATAGGCTTACATAACCCTGTCGGTTAACCAGAAAGTTATGCCTCATACATGGTATCCAATTTGCAAGGAATCAGAAAATCACAAAATATACCTGACACCAAAACTATGGTGCACAGAAGTTGATTACTTTTTGAGAATTCGTGAGGCCCTTCAGGATCTCACAGAATATCATTGTATCAGTTATTCTGCTTACAGAGCAGAAAAGGGCCAATTAGGAGCCATGTTCGATTGATAGAAAGCTATGTAAGCCTATTCTTACTTACTTGAAGGGAAGGAAAAGTAATAGAAAAACAGAAATGAGCACTGATTAGAAAATAGGGGCAAAAGTAGACATTTTGATCAGACGCAAGCTTTGGCCTGTCTCTCTCCCTCCAGCCCTGGTGCAAAGCTGTGATAGAGTGCTTTGTGTTCCTGGAACATGGTGAGTCTAACTGGAACCTCAAAAGGTGGGGCAGGGTTCCAGGAGGACTCCTACTGCCTTGGCCTGGAACAAACACTGGTTTATTTGGTGTGGTGGTTTGAGTAGGTATGGCCTATATAGACTCTTATGTTTGAATACTTGTCCCACGGGGAGTGGCACCAATAGGAGATGTGTCCTTGTTAGAGTAGGTGTGGCCTTGTTGGAGGAAGTGTGTCACTGTGGGGGTGGGTCTTGAGGTGTCTTATGCTCATGTTCCTCCCAGTGTGGAATGAAAGCCGCCTCCTGGCTACCCTTGGATCAAGTTGTAGAACTCTTGGCTCCTCCATAGCTATGTCTGCCTAGATGCTTCCATGCTTCCTGCCATGATGATAATGGACTAAAACTCTGAAACTGTAAACCAGCCTCAATTAAATGTTTTCCCTTATAAGAATTGCCTTGTCCATGGTGTCTCTTCACGGCAACGGAAACCCTAACTAAGACATTTGGAAAACATGAAATCATTCTCATATCTTAAGAGGAGTCTAAAAATGATAAATACTGGAAAGAGACTTGTGTTTCAGTGTTAGAAATACAGAAGCCACTCCAAAAAGAAGAGAAGAGAAGACAATGCAAGCCATACCAAATTGTTAATGGCACCCAAATGAGTTCTGGAATTATGTTTTAAAGAAATGTCCAAAAACTGCAGAGGGGAATTCATCTTGTGATAGAATTATTTAAGGCCTCTAATTTGTTGAGAAAGGAATTACTGGTTCAAGATTTTGCAAGGCTTCGGTAATTAAACCAACAAATTATAAGTTCATCTCTCTGGGTAAAAGCTATTCATCACCCAGGGGTGTGTGACTGCTGTAGCACACATGTTTGGCCTCTGCAGTTTTTTTCATCAGTACCTATTTGCTTTCCGCTGTGGGAACAGCTCACTTAGAGAAGAAGGGCCCTCATTTAGTTCTACCTTTTTATATCTTGAGTGACAGGCCACAGAGGAAGCTTCAGGTTTCAGAGAAAGGGGAGGAAGAAAGGAGGTCTGATCCATTTTAATGCCTGAAACTGCAGGAAATTAAATCTTCTAGGCAGGGCTCTGTGAGCAGCATAGGATCTGAGAGGAAACACTAAGTGAGGCTGTAGACGAGAAAGGTCAAAGGCTTATTTTTCTTGTTCACCTTCATGCAATTTATTGGGAAGCTGGCATATCATTACTCAACGGTTTCTTTTACTTTACAGGCTGAGTGAAACTTTGCATTTCAGAGCAGCTCTGCGAGCCATGGGTAAGGGCATTTATGTTGCGAGGTTTACCCAGGGGTGGCAATAAAAATGATTAAACCTGAGTGTCCTGTCTACTCTCCTAGTTAATGATTTGCATATTATTTAGTGCTGTCCACGGTGTCACCAGCAAACCACTTACTAGTCCATCATCCTGGTCACAAAGAAAACCTTAAACCAGAGTTTCTGCTTGATGTGTCCTTTGGATTGACCTAGAGCAATGGTTCCCAAGCTTCCTAATGTGTGAACTTTAAATAGAGTTCTTCATGTGGTAACCAACAACCATAAAATTATTTTGCTGCTACTTCATTACTGTAATTTTGCTGCTGTTGTGAATCATAATGTAAAGATCTGATAGGCAAGATATCTGATATGCCACCCTGTGAAATGGTTATTCCATCTTATGCCCAGAGGGGTTGCCACCCACATGTAGAGAACCACTGACCTAGAGTCTGGGAAAAAAAATTTTCAGATGAAAATTTGGGCGTTGGTTCTTTGGCCAACCTTATGGTCATCTGAGACCTATGGTTTGCAAACAAGAAGCCATTCACCAGTGGTGTGGTGTTCATCGTTTGTCTGCTGGGCCCCCAGTTTAGCCAACTGATCTTAACTCTGGCTGCCTATGTCTCCCAATTCAGCCTTTCCATTCTGTGATTGTAGCCTGCCATTACTACTCCCAGGCAGACATGCATGTGCGCGCACGCACACACGTGCACACTACACACACACACACACACACACACACACACACACACTCATCTCATATTGGTTAGCTGGGACTGCTGGCATCCCCCCAAGTTTGTATGTCCAAGTTCTAGTCCCCAGCATGTCATAATGTACTGCAGCTGTATTTTAGAAAGAATACTTATGGAGGCAAAATGAAACTATTAGAGTGAGATCTGTTGGTATGCCTGTTGTTTGTAAGAAGAGATTAGGTACAGACACACATGTGATGGCACCAGAGAAGAAAGCTATCTGCCAATCAAGGAGAAGACATTAGAAGAAGCCAACTGGTCACATCTTAATCTTTAACTTCCAATTTCCAGAAGTGAAAAAAAAAAAAAAAGAAAGAATATTGCTTTGCTTCAGCCTAGTCTGTGGTAGTTCTTAAAGGTTGTCAGAGTGACTCAGCTGGTTTGTCCCTCACTGTGCCTAGATGAGTCTGCCTTCCCTGGAATACACCTGATTCAAAAAGTCACTCTTGGTTTCTAGTTCTGAAAGGAAGGTTGGCCAAATCAAATGGCCCAGAAGGAACAGAAGTAAATGATATTTTGCTATGACCACGATCACAGTGGCTTCTCTGTGTGAGGACCCATTTGCATGCTGATGGGGTTGAAAAGAAACTCAGCAAACTGAGAGCTGTGACCAAGGTGGACCTCTGGACTGAGTCATAAACAAAATACTAAAGGACTAGGGAATGGTGTACAAGTAGAGGCTGGCCAGTGGAGAGTTCATGGCGGAGAGCTGAGGGGACTGAAATTGCCAGGGTTTGTGGTGAGTCTGCATGATAGCAGAGTTCTGACTCTAAATGTGGACATCCATAGGGAAGAGCTGAGTACACTTCATACTGCTGGCCACAGTGAATAAACAGCACAGAAGCACAGAAGAATGGCGCCAAGCTTGGCTCTGTTTGTAGAGACTCAAGCACATTTCCACACAAGTACCTCTTCCCTAAGGTGTGCTGAGTGGGAAGAGATAAACCTAGAGCTTCAAGTAACCTTTTCATGGTCAGAAAGATGTCTTCAGTTCCCAAGTGTTTCTTTCTCTTTCTCTTTCTTTCCTCTCTGTTCCTCTATCTCGGTCTCTTTGTCCCTGTCTCTCTTCCTCCCTTCCTTCCTCCTTTCTCATACAACCTGTCTTGAGATAGATTTATTTTCCCTTTAACTAAAGGAATCCTCACATAAACACATTGATGTCTATTAAAATAATAAGCTGTTTTGATGAAAACAATTACATAAAGACACAGCCTTTATATTATAACCCACAAAACTGACTCAATTCCTTTTAGATTGCATGGATAGATAGTATATAGAAAGATTATAGATAGATAGATAGATAGATAGAGTATTAGATAACGTGTGTGTGTGTGTGTGTGTGTGTGTGTGTGTGTGTGTGTGTACACAGAGAATTAAGAGAAAAGAAAAAATTGTATAAGCTATAGTGTGAGGGATAGTTTTGTGTAACTGAGAGGTTTGAAGAGCCCACAGAGAGGGTTCTTCTAATAGGCAGGGAGAAACGTGTGATTCAAGGTCCGGGTTTGGTGGTGGGATACTTGTTCAGCATTTGTGATTCCCTGTTTCAGATTTACAACACTGGAAAACAAACTAAAGGCCCAAGAAAGGAGCACAACATTTGCAAATTAAAGAATAGACTTCCTTTCTCTGGAATCAAGGTTTAACACTGAGGCAAATAGAAGACACTGGAAAAGCAAACTAAGCCAAGTCTTAGATTCTTAAAATACTGACTGTAACTGTTTGAGCAGCTTCAAGGCACTAAAGCTTTTTAAACAGGGTTGAGTTGTGTGTGAGGGTAGCAGAAGAAGAGTGTCCAGTCCAAGGAACTAACGCTTCAGCCTCTTGCTCCAGCCATGAAGACCTGAACTAACAAGGCCTAGCCCAAAAGAAACATCAAAGCAGAACAGCTGGTTTTTCTGTTGTCCCTTATACACATATTCCCAGGAGTCAAGGCCACACAAAACCCCAAAGGGTGGGGTGGGTGGTCATCACTATGGGTTCTTGATCCTGAGAAGAAAAGGACTCTGCTGATTTGGTTGGTCCAGCCTCCACTCCACTAGCTGCAGTGCCCTCACCAATGTCACAATTCACCAAAGAGAGGATGTTCTGAAATGGACACGGTCTATAAAATATCCTGCCACCCCGCTATTTGTTGCATGTACCTTTCCTGAGAAAATACCCAGTCACCTTCCCTGGGAATGCACAAAGGAAAGCAGAAGCATTTTAGAATTATCTTCTGAGATCCAAGTGGATAAAGCAAAAATCCCAAACAAATGCTGTTTGGAGACCACTGTTGGGCCCAGGAGCTGATTCAGAAAGAAATGTTTCTGTATTCAGCCATCTAGTAAGAAAATATTATCCATCCCCCCATCCCCCACCCATTGTAAAAGCCTGATAACTATGTAGTCTTCACTCTCATCAAGGAAAGTTCTCACTGCAATAGATGGTGACCACTACAAAACCACACCAAAGCAAAATGCAGAGTGAAGCCTAGTCCCAACGGATACATCTACAAAACAACTCCTACACTAAGGCTCTGGGAACATTGCAGAAGAAGGAAGAAAAAAGTGTAAGAGCCAGACCAGGAAGTTTGATGTCAGGCTGTGTCTCCTAGCAATGTCCAAAGCTATACTCATAAAGTCTCACCAACATGGTTGCCTAAACACGAGAAAAACAAGGGCAACAGTAGACATGCCAAAGTGGAGGAGGGAAAGACCACGAGGCTCCAACCCTACACAAAGAGCGGCAGGCAAATAAGCAATGTTAAGAGTGGAAGAGTCTTGCAATTTGTTATCCAATACCAAATGGGCATCCCTGAAAACACACATACAAGTAACATCATACGGATTGAGCAGCTTATGTTTAGGAATATATGTATATCCCTATATGCATGAAATAACAGTTCATGAAAAAGAGGCAATGAATTTGAAATAGAGCAATAAGGAATATATGGGAGAGTTTGGAGGGAAAAAGAGGTAGGGAGAAATGTAATTATCTCAAAAAAGAAGCTGTTTGTTTTTTAAGAAAGCATTTGCTGAAGATTTACAGTAAGTCGCACTAAACTCCAACAAAATATTTGCAAAACACAGTACAGCTTCTAAAGTGATGTGTGCAGTACCCTTGATTTGAGCATTTTATTAATGCACTTGAAAGCAAAGCTATTGGGCCTCCTCCGTAGCCTCTAGCCTTAACTTGAGACCGAGGGATCCCAGTCTTTCCACGTACAGTGTGGACCCAGGCTTAGAAACTAACTGTCCAGAAGCCCATTGCAGAGGATTTTATGATGTGCCAGTGGGATACCAAGGCTGGGACACGGGAACCAGGATTTGCTGCCTGTGCTTGCGTCAGACCCAGGGCACACTCAGGAAGTACAGGGAGAACAGGAGTGGCTCAGGCGTGTGAGTAAGGGTGGGGAGACGATCCTCCCTGGACACTGAAAGAGAAGACAACGAAGCTGGTGTACTAAAGCCACAGGTAAAAGAACTGAAAATGGGGTACATCTCTGTCTCCTCCCTCCCCCACCCCCACCCCCGCAACTACTAGAGAGCCAAGGTAAAAATCGGAGCCACTATGAACACAGCAGTGGGTCCCAGATGCCAAGAAGCCCCGGTGGCGGTGGCGAGTAACTGCTCTAACAAGAGTCCACATAGTTCGCAAAGACCTGCTGAGCATTTTATTAAGAGCTAAAAGGGAGGCACTCAAAGGCTCTAAAGCATAAAGAGCAGCTAAGGAGCCAGAAATGCCGTACCCTGGCTTGTTCAGCATCGTTTGCACACATGCACTGAAAGTGCCGATTTCATACTTCAGTCTCTCTCTCAGAACATCCTCCAGCTCATGGCTGAGTCCCAAAGGCGTGGTAAATCGCACGGTAATGTTTCAATGCGGGCTGTGGACGAGCTGAAAGCACAGACTTGGTCGAGTCTCGAGTCTTGTAAGGCGGTGAGTGCCCGTGAGTTACTTTCGGCAAGCCACTCAACCTCAAGCCTCTGTTTTGAGTGGCTGCTCTGCATACCTGTCAGATTGCTGTAGGGATTAAAGGTAGGAATGCAGAAAGCCAGGGCAAATGCCTGGCATGTGGCAACACATCTCTTACATCCCTACGCGTTATGATATTGATTATGAATATGGTTCCTCTGCTTTAGTAGCATGGTGACAAAATGTAGTACAAAAGGATCCTCTTAGAAGTCACTACCAGAGAGTTTAGTTTCTGGCCTAGCTACTCTTTCCCATTAGTGCAGCAGTCTTCCCTGGGAAATGCATTCTAGGTGGCTAGAGAGGACCTGACCAACCACCGCCAGAGGAAGGCAACCAGGGCCAATCAGAGCTTCCCATGCCGTGGCTTATGGGAATGGGTCCCTAGAAAAATGCCATCCAAATCTTTGATGAGAGCTGACTTAAGGATTCTGGAAGGGACAAGATTGCTCTTTCTCCAGTCTGGGAACTGAAATTACAGTGGGACCTTGCAAATGTTCCAACAGCAAGGGATGTTCTCCTGTCCACTGTCCTCGAAAGGGGAAGCATCAGTTAACCAGCCTCAAGGAAACGTTGGCAATCTGCTTCTGCTCTGAGATGCAGGGGAAAGTCGTTGCCCAAGCACACAATTTACATACCTTTGGGGGGGTTGCTAGAGAAAGGAGTCCCCAAGCCAGCCTCTGGAGTATGCTGGGGACCTCAAGCTGTGCAGAACATTAGAGTGGGCAGATAATCATCAGACGATTACTGCTAAGCAAAAAAACACTTCAGGGACACCCAGGAGGAAATCAGCAACCCACAGCCTGGCTACTCTTGTTGTAGTTTGTTATCCAAAGCCATAGGCTCCAAACTTCTGGAACAGAAAACCCACTCAACAAAAGAACTAGAAAAACCCATCTCTAATGATATGCACTGACCTAGTCATGAATTATGTAACTGAGTCATGGTTCTAACAATATTATCTGTTATAAAATACATAAAAACAGTTGTCTTCAATGTCAAAGGTTGGTGTTGGGATGCTTGCCAAGCAGGTATAAAGCCCTGTCTTCAACTCTTAGTAATCTTTTTTTTTAAACATATTTTAAAAGATGTAATAAAGTAAATAATATAGCCACTATTCACCATGTATTATCCTATTTATACATTCACAGTAAGATTTAGCATTAGTAACAAGGGATATGAACTCACATTTAAAAGAAATATCTTGATTTCAACCTTGTGACCAGCCTCTTGCTTGGCTGATTGTCCTGCACAAGGGTCTGCCTCAAGAGACACTTGACAGAGAACCTACACAGGAGCAGAAACGGGGTCGCTGCTTAACTGTGCTCTGCTTCCTGTCTACACTAAGTGCCATCTTCAACCCCAAGCTGTGTCTCAGAACTCTTTAAGCCACTTGCCTATTTTTATGCATGCTGAGTGAGATGTAACCATATTAATATAATCTGCAAATCCACTCAATCAGGCAAATGTACAGAAAACAACACACTGGAAAGCAGCAGAGCAGACCCCTGCTGTTAGCCACCAGGAAGCCTCTGATAATGCCTCAGGATACTTAAGTCCCCTGTGACACATGGAGCAGGACATGGACTGAGGGAGGCATAAATGTACAGTACCTCCAGATAAACCAAAAAAAAAATGAATTTTTTTCAGTTTTAGGTGATAAATAAATAAAAGAGAAATTTTATGATTCTCTATCATCTGATAGCTCATGGGGCAGAATTCTACCCCTTTTAGAGGCCCTGCTACAGAGGCTGCTCTGGCAGAGGCTGGCTCTCCTGGCGCTTCTCCCCCTCCCACCTTCTCACAAGTAGAGAAGCAGTGCTCCAGTCCTCAGTCTGTCCACGGCCTGTGAGACAGAGTCTAGACTGCTTAGCATGATGCAGAGACCTGTGCGACACATTCTTGCGTCTTCCCGGCTTTCTCCCTTTCTCTCCAGCAAAAGCCTCTCCCATCCCCACCTCCCACACCCAGCATGCAAGCCCTGCTCTATCACATCAGAATCTTTCAGGTTTCTCTCTTTTCTCCCGGGACTGTCTCAGTTCCACATCGCCTTCTTGAGAATCTCCAAGTCTGTCTTCTAACCCTCAATCACATCTTCCCACTCTGTAGCCCACAGAATCACCACCGTGAACTCCAGATGAAGTGGCAGCCATGTCCTCTCTCTCCTGTTAATTATGTCAACACTCACCTTCCCCTTGAGACTTCACTACAACCTGGAAATGTTTTCCAATTAATCAAATGCGCTTAACTCATTTTGGAAGGCTCAACCCACTGCCTAATCAAGCACAAAAAATGTCAGGATTTTCCCTACTGTTGTTACACCTCTGGGCCTTGGTCTGGTGTCTGGAACTTGACCATTTGTCCCTGAGTACACGGCCCTGTGGAAATACTTACACTCTGCCGAAATGATGAGATCTATCCAAGTGGCTTTGTGGGTGCCACGTGTGGCTTAATTCCTCAAAGGCTGGTGGACACACCCTAGCTCAAACCAGATAACCATTAAAAATACTTGGTGCTTCAGTGTGAAACACAGTGGTCCCCTTTCAGGGGTAATTGGCTAGCTATTCTTGCCAGCATTACTACTTTCCTGACCACCATGGCTTCTTGAGAACCTCATCATGTTAAACTCCACTAAGTCGCCAAAGAGCACTGACTGCTTTTTTCTTTTTTCCATGTGTAAACATGGCCTCTTCTCCGTGCATATAGAGTCTGTATCTCTTCCTGTCAGAACAACAGCCCTGTCAGACCACTGTTCTGCCCTGTTGATGTCATTAACTCTAGCTTCTTCCCTAAACACTCCAGTTATACCCATGCTCATTTGGAGGACTGAGATTTCAACATATGACAGGGACGACCCAATCCTAGAAGCCATCAACAGCTTCATCAAGTTCTGCTTACACTGAGAAAAGAGGCAGCTCTAGGTTTTAAACAAAGAGGAATTAATCTTGCATGGGTTCACAGGCCCACTGCAACTATGTAAAGTGCCCCCCAACACCCTCACTATGCAACCTATGAGGAATAAATTAGATGCTCTGTTTTCCACATGCTCATAGGGTTTACTTCATGGTCCCCACGAAAGTCTTGACAAAAGTCAAGTCTTGACCCAACGACATCAAAGTGTAAATGGTTTTTGAAAACAAGGCCTTCATGAAAATGATCAAATTATAGCAAGGTCGTATGAATGGATCTTAGCCCAAAATAGCTACCTTACTCAGAGAAGGAAGTAACGTGGACACAGATGTATAGAGAGAAAAAACAAGATGATGACCCTGGGAGAAGACAATCATCTACAAGCAAGAAGGGAGATGACACCAACCCTGCCAATACTTTGATCTCAAATTTCCTGCTTCCAAAGTAAGGAAGAGAAGCTGCAGGGTTTAAGCCATTTAACTGTGTGGCATCCTTAATGCAGCCTTGGCAAAAGAGATCAGTTCTACTAGGGAGTGGATGCTGTAATGGTGAGCATTGCTCAGGGTTAGACTTACACTTAGGCTATTCTAAGTGTTGCTGGCATTTGTTGATGAAGCAGCACAAAGCGAGTGATGGGCAGTGGGAAGGAGAAATGATAACACTATCCCTTGTCCCTGGACCTCGTCACCTTGTAAGTCTGTCTTCCTAGTTTTTATAGCTACATTCAACTCTGGCAAGAAGGAATCTCTTGGGAATTCCTATTATCAGTTTTCTTCTTTATCTTCCAGTGATACTTTGAATAAGGTAAACAGAGCATGCTGAAGGCTTGTTTGGAGAACAGTGGAAAAAAGTGCAGAGGGTCAGCTACAGTGGAGGCCTGGCATCAGCGTCCTGCAGAAACACAGCACAACTTAGTACTCCTAGAAGCCACAGTAGAACAATTTAAGAAGAAATAAATGAAATTAATTTTAATGATGTACATTTTTTTTCAGTTTCCATATGTTTTAAAATCTTAGTTATTTTACACTATTTAGCACTGTCTTCAAAAATCAAATGTACACAATGTAGTTCTGACTAACTACAAATTACTGGTCCACTAGTGGCTCCTCACTGTCATCCTTGATGACACGGAGGCCTGGAAAGACCAGACGATAAACAGGGACATGGGGGTCAGTGTGCCTTATGACAAGAAACTGTAACAAAATGTAGTGGCCTGCTCCACTGGAGAGAGAAAGAACAGGAAAATCTGTGCACTCTCGGGTAGAGAGAATCCATGTTCTCACGCCTCTCTGTGGGGAGGCATCCCTACACATTTCTTAAGCATGGAAGAAAGCCTTGGCTTACAAAGTGCAGAGGCAGTCAAAATCACGAGCCAAAACGAGGCATCCAAAAAGCAAGGAACTAAATTTTAATGTTCACCCTAAGTCTCCAGCATTCTGTGTAGCAGGGCATCAAAAGCCAAAGGAATAAAAGAAAACAAAAGACAGAGCTGGAGAAGAAGGACAGGGAAGCTGAAGCTCCAGAGCGAAGGGACCGAAGAGTTACCAGCAAAAGACAACCAGCAAAGGTGACCAAAAGAAACACCAGAAAAAGGCCACCCCCACTCGAGAGCCTGGCCCTGGATTGTAAAAGAGAAGGGGAGAGTCTAGGATATGGCTTCTGTTTACAGTAAATATTCTGAGAGCACATCTCTGGAACAGGAACACCCAGTGCCCAGTGTTCTTGAAGGGCTTTTTTTTTTTTTTTTAATCAAAGCAGAACCAGGCCTGTGACATTTTTCACCAAATGGTATCTAGAGGCCCTCTAGAAACAGAAGGGAGTCACTTCCTTTTCTGCCCTCATTTCAAATGGTAATCAAAAGGAAGTAGGCCTCAACCTTTGTCTAACAATACCCCACGTGTCCAATGCGTTGAACCAGGGCTGGTGGTTAGTGACTTTGGAATTGGAAGGACGTGGTTTTGTGTCTGGACCCATCAATGTCTCGTTTAACCATTATGCATCCATTCTGCATTTCTCAAATGCATGAAGGGTCAATGAAAATTTCCAGGCAAAGTATCTGATACTTTGGCACCATAATTACCAGGTGTCAAGCTCTGTGTCATGTGGCTTACATGGTAAATACTCAGTAAACTGTAGCATGTGTTTCTAATTATTAGAGCTGAAACAGTTTCTGCAAGGTAAATAATATCCTTCTAGGTCAGTTTTTCAAACTATAATATGAGAAAATGAATGAATATCCCACTAATAAATAAATAAATAAATAAATAAATAAATAAATAACCCTTCTATCAAGCTGCCCAATACCTCCAAATGGTCATGTCACTTTGGAATGTTTTGGCTTATCACACTAGACCACAACAATAAAGACAAAGGCCAGCCTTCTGTTCGTCCCATCTCCTTGCTCAGTACTGACTTCAGTACTCCCTTTGGCACAGAAATCCCAAATTCCCAAGCGTCCTGAGTCCTGTGCTGCCATTTGTTTTGTTTTTAAGAGTGAGAAGATTGTCTAGATCAGTTAAGGCACTACTTCTGTATTATGAGTTCATAAAAAGAGATATACCTTTTCTGTGAGCTCTCATACTTCACCCTCATATAACACAGGCAATAAATGAGAGCGGATGGCTCCCTGTTAAAATATGTTCAATAGATATATTACTGTATCTACTATATATTTCTATTTTGGCATGCAGTGAGCTCTCCTTCGCCTTGTGATAGTAAATTACATAACCTTCACCATTTCATAACATTAAATAACAAGAGACAAATCATTGTCACAATATTTGGTGCCTTATAACTGTTTTCAGTTTGGGATCTCATAGCCCCTTGCAAACACAACTTGATTAGCTCAATATATATATGTGTGCATGTGTGTGTGTGTGTGTGTGTGTGTGTGTGTATGTATGTGTTGTGATCACTTTAAAACATTGTTAGAAATTATATGTGATAGTTGATTTGAGTGTCAACTAGATAAGTTCTAGAATTCCAAAGAAATGAGCCTCTGAGCCTGTCTATGAGAGACTGTCTAAACTAGTTAACTGAGCTGTGAAGACCCATCCTAAATTGGTCAGGGACCATGGACAACAAAAACTCAATGGCTGAGACCATATACACATAAAATGAGGCTACTTGAGAACCAGCATTCACCTTTCTCTTTCCTGACTACAGATGCAATAGGAGTAGCTACCTCAAGCCCTGGCACTCATGTCCTGGGATGGCACCATGGGCCAAAATCAGTCCTTTCTCCCTGAAGCTGCTTTTGTCGGAGCAGTTTATCACCGCCATGGAGAAAGTAACTAAAACATTACAGCACAAGTGCCAGGTCATGGGTCACGGACAGTCGTTTCTTTAAGGATTCAAAGAACGGGAAAGAGCAGCTCTTAACAGGGATGGCCAGGTTTGTCTGGGACACTTCATCTAAATATATTCTTGACTGACACAATTGGAGAAGAGAGCAGTTATACTGGCCTCTTCTGGATATAGACCAGGGTTGCTGAAGAATATTCTCCAGTGACCAAAGAATTGTTTGTTACAAAAGGCCAACATCAAAAAAGAAAACCAAATCCAAAGAAAACTGTTCCTCCAAACACAGTTGGGATCTCTGTTTCTCACCTTGCTGAAGGTATTTCCCCAGTGTATGAACAAAGTAAGGAGAGGTGAATTCCCACCTCAGTCACCAGTGAGAAGAAACCTAACCAGATCAAAATGTCATTTCCTTAACTATGAAATGGTGATTGAAAAGAACTGACATATGCAGATAGCAAGTCCCTGGATAAGATACTCCCATAATCAGAAAATAAAGGAGAAAATACTTCTCTTTCCTCTACCTTTCATCAGATAATAATAATAATAATAATAATAATAATAATAATAATAATAATAATAATAATAATATCAACAATAATAAAGTAAATCACTGGCTTCACACAGGAACTATCTTTCTCCCCGCTTCCATGTGGCATCCCCAATAGCAGTCAGGGATCTCAAAATGTGTCACTGCTCATGTGAAAACTGAAGCACAGGAGTGGGGAGGGGTTGACGTGGAACAAACCAATCCTTTCCAAAGTCCTGACCTCAGGAAAGGCTTCTAGCTCGCACAGTAGGGAGTGCTGATTGGGGTGCAGATGCTTGAGTACATGTGTGAGTCAGATTTCTTCCTGTGTGACATACTTGATCAGCATCCTGCCAGAGGATGTGAACGTTCCTTTCTCATGTAGTTGCAAGTCAACCACCTACCACACACTTCTCAACGTTCCTCTTTAATTACATGGAGAAATGCATGGTTTGCTTTGGAGATAGACGGAAAAGTAAAAAGACAGTTGTAACAGGAGACCTCAGCTATGTGGAAAGTGGAAATCTTATTGAAACAGAAAGTAGAATATGAGTGGTGGTGCACACTTTTAATCACAGCACTCAGCAAAGGCAGGCAGATCTCTGTGAGTTCAAAGACAGCCTAATCTATAGAGCAAGTTCCAGAACAGCCACAGTTACACAGAGAAGCCCTGTCTAGGGGGAAAAAAAGAATATGTGATGACTTGTTTAGTATCCATTACCCTAAGATAAAGGAAGCGGCTAAAGAAACATCTATCATAGATCTAATTCTGGCCAATGAAAAGAAAATAATTGACAGAACAAATGTGTGGTACTTTGGGGGTAGGGAGATTATCCTATCAAATATACATATAGCATATTAGGAGGTAGGATCCACATATGAGAGAAAGCTTATGCTATCTCTCTTTCTGACCCTAGATTTTCTTACTTAATCTATTTTCCAGCTCCATCCATTTTTCTGCAAATTTTATAATATCACTTTTCTGAAGAAAATTATGTTAGATAAAAATAATTTTAGATGTTTACAATGAAAAAATATACAGTTTTAATCTGTAAGGTGTAAAAGTAAATTTTATTTACCTGATGTTGGGCTCCAGATATATAACTTTTCCCCTCGTGATGTAACTGTCATCTTGGAGGCTTGCTGTCTCCATCTGCTAATCTAGGTCTAGTCCTGGAAGCTTCTAGCCTCTGTAAAATCTTATCTAGGCCTAGAATGTTTTCAGCCTGTGAGACTTAACACTGAATTTCTAGCTCTTTCTGAATTATGGCTAGCTGGCACAACTCAGCTGTCTGGCTCAAAACTCCTCTCTAAGCTGACTGATTAAAACTGGCTTCTCTAAGCTTCTGACTGAATTGCTCCACTTGGCCTTATACTAACTTTGGCAATATTTTCTGATGTTTTGGCTCCATCTCATTCTCTGGTTCATTCTGTGTTCACCTGTATTTCCCTAGCTTGTTCTCTCTCTTCAACCTGTCTGTACAACTGTCCCAGTAAAGCTGCCTCCTCTCTCCCTCTCCCTCTGTGCTTCTCTCTCCTCTATGTCTTCTCTCTTCCTGTATTATTCTCATGAGAGCTGGGCATATTCTATCAAATCTATTCTGTCAAATCTTTCTCTGATTTGTCACTTTGTCTGCCCCTCAATTAGACATCAGTTTCAAACATCGGTGCTTCCTTCTAAAAGTTAACTTTACCTTCATTGTTTTGGGTTAAAGGTGTGTACTAAGAGCATGTCTGCATTCCAGCCAGATCATATAGACCTAGGATCATAGGTCTGCTATGTGATGTGGCAGCCATGTGACTGGATTAAAATTTCTCTACATCTAATTAAATCAAGCAAAGTATATCTAAGAAACAATACTGAGCAAAAAAAGGGTAAATCACGTATATAAGATTTCATCTAAATTAAAAGCTTTGGGATCCAGCAATTCCATTAGCCTGTATATCTCCAAAAGGAATGAAATCCGTATGCGCATATTTAGAGCAGCACAATTCACACTATCCAAGATTTAGAATAAAATGTCTGCTGATGGATGAATGGAGGTATATTTGTATCATATATATGTGATATAGATGATAGATAGATAGATAGATATAGTATTAGCTAGCTTTACATCAAATTGACACAAGCTAAAATGTCAATTGAGGAGGGAGCCTCAGTTAAGAAAATGCCTCTGTAAGACCAGGCTGCAGGCAAGCCTGAAGTATATTTTAGGAAAAATGAAAATCAAAATTATAATGGCATGCCATTTCACATGCACTATAATGGCTCTAATAAGACGTCAGACAGCAAATACTAGCATGGATGTGGAAATTTTGAACCCCTTGTACACTGTTGATAAGAATACCAAATGGCAATCCCTTCTGATAAACAAAGCATCCAAGAGACTCAGTAATTCCACTCCTATATATGTACTAAAGAGTAGTAAAAACCACATTGTACAAAAACCTGCACTGTCTGGCCCTAGAAACTTTAATCACCACACCAAAACACAGACACCACCATCTATCAACGGATAGAGTGCCATCCGAACATAAAAAGGAATGAACTATTAATCCATGATACAACATGGGTGAGTCTTTCAAACACTGGGATACATGAAGATAATTACATGGCTTATGATTCTCCCCATATGTAAAGCTCTGAATAGGAGACTCTACACAGGCACAGTGGTGGCATTGGGCAAGGCAGAAATGGGACAGGAATGCCAATCCGAAAAGAATGTCTTTAGGGGGTAATAATCAGCTCTAAAGTTGGTTGTAAATACACAAAAACCACTGAGTCAACTAAGAAATGTGTAATGCATCTCAAGAGGGGGGAGTGATAGTTGGTTTCTTGATTTTGACAAATATGCACAATAATGTAAATTGTTAACAATTAAAAGAAACCAGGTAAATTTTTAATGACTTCATTTTAACACTAAGTAAAAGAACATAGTAATAATTCCAACATAATACCATTCGAGTGATGCTTATAAACACGGAAAACCACAATGCATTATTTGTGACACATGCAAGCCATGGGTATGAAACTACTCATGATAAACCAAATTTGGGACAGTGACGATCTCTGGGAAGGAAGACAATGGGAGGAGGACTAGAAATCATTGTAATTCATCCCTTTAGAATTATGCTCACAAGCAAATACAACGGAATGTTAAGATGAGCTAAACTGGTGATACGTAGTCCAGGCACTTACTATTGTTGTAATGTGTCTTAGTACATTCGAAATCTCTTTATGTAATAGGACAGTATGTATCAAGCAACATCTGAAGATGTTTGTACCTCAAGTAGCAATGTCTTGGGCATAAGGCATGCTAACACTTTTGGTTCTGTGGTCAAGGCAACATACATGACTAGGGTTTGTTCAGCCATGATGGTATAACACTACTGAAGTGGTCACTCACTGACAGGAATGCATGGAATTTGTCACAATAGACTGCTTAGCTGTGTGCTTGGGCCCCTCACTGTTTAAACTTCTATTACCTTAGCCAGCATAGCAAACCTCTTTACCTTTGAGCAGTCAGAGTGGCCAAAGGAGATGGCCATAGTGTCTCTCATATGGTGAAGTTCAAACAAGGACGTCCATGTAGAATAATAGCATGTCCTCCTGAGGCTATCTGGCAGCATCTGGAGATATTTGGGGTTACCACACTTTGAAGAACAGGGGTGTCTCTGGCAACTAGTAAGCAGAGCCAAAGGATGCTGCAGAACATTTTACAGCCTCCCCTCCTCCCACCCCCGACAGAGAGAGACACAAGAAAGAATTATCCCGTTGTGCATCACTTTAGGGGTGAAAACTCCTGACATGAAACCTTTACTACAAAGCCTGGTGCTCAGACAGTACTGTGAAGTTACTGTCATCATTAAGATTGTAATGTAGCATCAGGAGAGACAGGACTACACTGACACCTAGACAGATATCCTTTTGCCTTCCCCCTCGCCGTGACTCCCTCCGCCCCGCCCCCTTTTTAGTAAGCATTTAAGAAGGTCCAACCCAGTTTGTACTGCAGCTGAGAAGAGAGGAGGAGTCTTTTCTTCCTAGCTTCTGCTCTGAGCAGCTAGCACATCTCCTCCTCTCTGCTGCCATTTCTTATTTCTACTTTATAGCTGCGCTAATTGACCCTGGAGAGGTTTTGGGCACCAGTGATAGAAAAGGACATACATTTGCAAAGATAAAGCTGTATCCTTATCAAGCGTCCCTGCACAGCCCAGGAAAACAGCCTTCACAAGAAGTGGCTCTGGGCAAATGCAACAAATTATCTGCTCTTAACCTTGGGCTCCTTTAAAAGAAAATGTTTGAAAAGAAAGGCAGAGACAAAGCCAAGACACGCAGACTAAATTCTGTACCCACTTGCAGGGTCAGCACAACAGTCTATCTGCCCTCTTTGACACCCGACATGTGTCAAATGGCTAGTCTAGTGGTGCCCAGTGGGTCTACCAACCATCACATTTAAATAATATGTAGGTAGGGGTTCAAAATCAAACAGCTCCATTATTTTTATAAAGAGAAGTCCTTCTGTATAAACCAATGAGTCCTACAAAGTCTTACAAGCAAGTCTCATAAAGAAACCAAAAAAGAATAAGCAAAGTGGCATGGCGCATTCCTGCTGTCCTATAGCCGTAATCCTGAACTCAGGTAGGTGAGAGCACAGACTGCAAGTTCAAGGGCAGCCAGAGCAACCTACCACATAGAAAAAGAAAGTCTTACATAATAGAAATGAAAAGCTGCATAATCCTAAGAGAAATTTTCCGTCTCTTGCTCTCTGCCTTCTCTTGCAGACCATAACAAAAACCTGCCTACAGGGGTTGAGCCTATGAATTTTGACTAAGTAATTTTCCACTAAGATAGAAAATTTCACAAAACCTGCATTTTAAAGACAAGCTGCAGGATCACCTTCATGTCAGGCGTCTTTGGATTCTGTGATACACACTGTCACTCTCCATATGTCTCCCTTCTCATTTCCAGAGCTGGGAGCAGAGAACAGATCCCTGGAGAAAAGCCGAGTCAACTGTGACTCTTATGAACTAGGAGAACAGAATTTCCAAACAGTATGCACAGGGCAGAGGCTGGACACAGAAAGAGGAACCACCAGTTCTACTCAGGAAGGAGGGAAGTGGAGAAGACCAGAGTAGGGGATCTGAATGCAGCTGAGGCCAAGTTTAAGATGGGAAATGTTTCTCTCCGGCTACGAGTGTTCAAGTGCACTGCCCACTCTTGAAGTGAAGGCAAGCCGACAAGCCTGGAGTGTTTATCAGGTTTCATCAAGATCCCCACTGAGGATGCTGGGAAAGGGAGAGTCCGTTTTCTTGGGGGACATGATGCCTGACAGGCTACTCAGCTCCAAGACATGGCCCTATGCCCTTGCACATACTAGAACAGAAGGGACTTAGTAGGTCTTTTAAAAATGAAATTGGGAGGAAAGAGGTGGGGTGGATAGGAAAGGACTGGCAAGAAGGACTAGAGATTTGATTAGTACATGTTATATGCATGTATAAAATTCTCAAACCGAGTAAAAAAAGATTGTCATCAAATCAAGCAAGTAAATAAGTAGGTTTCTCCTTCCTTCCAGAAGATAAGAACAGACTCATGACCACATGCTATCTTGATGCTCGCATTCCTTTCTCTATTGACTCAGGAGTATTCTTTGATCTCTCTTACGTCCCCAGAGCTCCTGTCTGCTGTGCCCCTCTGATTTCTCCGACATGGCTTCCCTCTTCCATGAAGCCTCTGAGCACTGCCATGTTACACTGGCAGACTGTGCTGTGGTTTTATTATATTTGACTTCTCAGTTACCTTATAGTGACTAGTATTGTTCTCTGATCCTCTCTTACTGCTATATTCGTCTTCTGACATATCTCCAGATTTTCTTTTTAATCCTTGGAGAACAATACTACCTAAACCTCTTAAAACACACTGAATCAATTGGATGAAAGTGACTATGCAACATACCTTCATCCCTCATTATGCACTTGGATTGACACATGTAGGCACGAATGTGTGGAAATGCAGACACCTCTGGATGCCATTAATTTTAAGTCAGTTCTCTTCACAATTCAAGAAACTATCACAGTGCCATATAAACCATTTCGATCATAGAATCCCGTCTTTGTCAATGGTTTTTTCCTGAATTAAAGGAGGGCAGATGGAGACAATGTGTGCACAGAGCACTCATGAAAGTTTCACCCCTTTTTCATGCCTTTCATAGGCTTCAACCTGCTAATCACTTTCTTTTTTATTATGGACAGAATGATAATAATAAGAATATATGTCAATATCCCAGCCCCAGAACCAGGTCATAGCACATGCAGAGATGAGTTACAATTACAGATGTAAATTGGTTTTCAGCTGAGTCAGAATGGGTATGGCCCAGATGTAGCTTGGTGGTAGAATGCCTGTTCTGCATGTGTGAGGCCCTGGCTCAATCTCTAGCACTAAGGAAGCAATAACAACAATAATACAAAATAAGGTAATTGCCCTGACCTATCCAGGTAAGCCTCTCAATAGACTTTTAAAATAAGAGAGGCAGAAGAGGTCAGCAAGGGTTCTGAAGATGCTACATGGTTGATACTGAAAATGGAGGAAGAGGTCACAAGCCCAAGAATTCACTTAGCCTTGAGAAACCCGAAAAAGTACAAAAGGTGGGTTTTCCCCTAAAGCAGTGATTCTCAACCTGTGGATTGTGACTCCTTTGGGGGTCAAATGAACTTTTCACAATGGTTGCCTAAGACCATCAGAAAACAGAGAGATTTAGATTAAGATTCATAGCAGAAGCAAAATTACAGTTATAAAATAGCAATAAAAATAATTTATGTTTGGAGGGGTCACTATAACATGAGGAACTGTATTAAAGAGTTTCAGTGTTAGGAAGGCTTGAGGAGCACTGCCCTAGTGCCTCCAGAAGAAACCAGCCCTACCTACTCTTAGCCCAGTGAGATCCATTAGAGACTTCTGCCTCCTGATCAGTTAGATGACTTTGTGTTGTTTCAGATCCCAAGTCCACCATAAGCTGTAGCAGAAGCAGACCACCAAATTCACCATGTGCACTTCTGAGCTCAAGAAGGAAGCTATATAAGTATGGGGTATGTCCACTCCTTGGAATATACCCGGAAGATGCTCCAGCACACAACAAGAAAATTTGCTCAACCATGTTCATAGCAGCCTTATTCATAATAGCCAGAACATGGAAACAGCCTAAGTGTCCCTCAGTAGAAGAGTGGATAAAGAAACTGTGGTACATATACACTATGGAATACTACTCAGCTATTAAAAACAAGGAATTCCCAAAATTTGTGGATAAATGGATTGAGCTAGAAATGATCATAATGAGTGAGTTAACCCAGAAGCAGAAAGAATCAAATGGTATATACTCACTTATATCTGCATACTAGCCCAAGGGGCATGTCCCACGAAAGCCTTCACTTACCAGGAAACTGGGACAGAGGGGGAGGGCATCCTATTGGGACTCTAAATGAGAGACGCACGGGAGAATAGCAAAATAAAAGGATCCAGAGGGTCCTAGAAATCTACAAGTAGAACATTATGATAGGCAGATTTGGGTCCAGGGGTCCCGCTCAAACTAAGGCACCAGCCAAGGACAATACAGGAGGTAAACTTTAAACCCCTTCCCAGATCTAGCCAATGGTCAGAATATTCTCCACAGTTGAGTGGAGAGTGTGATATGACTTTCTCACATACTGTGGTGCCTCACATTTGACCATGTCCCCTGGAGGGGTGACCTGGTGGCACTCAGAGGAAGGACAGCAGGTAGCCAAGAAGAGACTTGATACCCTATGAGAATATACAGGGGGAGGTAATCCCCCTCAGGAACAGTCATAGGGGAGGGGAATAATGGGAAAATGGGGGGGGGGGAGAATGGGAGGATACAAAGGATGGGATAAACATTGAGATGTAACAAGAATAAATTAATAAAAAAAAAAAAACAGAAAAAAAAAGTATGGAGTATGGGTCTAAATACAGGACCTCCTGCCCATCTACACAGTGGATGCCTGCTGCACCCAACTATTAGGCCTCATCTGGGGGCCCCTTGGATTCATTTCATCAGAATATCTGGAAGATGGTACCTCCAGTTGTCCCTCATGAGTTTTACCAGAGGCAAGAAACACAGGCTGGGAGAGAGTGCCCAGAGACAGGACATCTGCCTCTAAGCAGCTATGGTACCTATGTGAGCCACTGCCCCTGTCAAGGTCTGTCACTTCTTCAAAGAAGCTAAGCCATACGGTACTCCCACTCCTTACTTTTCTCTCTCTGGTAGGGAGTTTGTTTGGGTTTGATTTGTTTTGAGACAAAGATTCCCTACATACACCATGCTGACCTCGAACTCCAGGTCCTCCTGCCCCAGCCTGTGGATGATAGAACTGCAGCCAAAACATCAGTCGGCGCTAATTTTTATTCTTCTTTAAGTAGGTCTTTCCTTGGTCACATTGCGAAGCACAATTCCAAATCTAGTAAAATGTAGCCCACCACACACACACACATACACATTAAAATTATTGGGGGAATCAAAACCTCAGTGAGCTATTAGTGTTGTGGCCATCAATGCTATGAGGGCTGAGTTACACTTGGTTGTCAACCTGACTACATCGGGAATTAACTCAAACCCAAATAACTGGGCACACCTGTGAGGGAGTTTTAATTAAATCATTTGAAGTGGGAAGACCTGCTTCTAATCTGAATCTTGGGGTGGGAAGATACACTTTTCACCCAGACGCTATGAGGTGGGAAGATCTGCCTTTAACCTTGGTCATGCCTACTGCTGGCAGCCTATATAAAGGACATGGAAGAAGAAAGATTGCTTGGCTTTTTCATTTTTGTTTTTGTTTTTGTTTTGCCTCCTTGCTCTTGCTCTCACCAGCAAGTCCATTTCTTCGCTGGTATTAGACCCTAATTTTTTGGGATTTTGGTACATACTGAAGAGCAGCTGAGACATCCAGCTTCATGGGTTGAACAACTAGTGGACTCTTGGACCTTTTGTTGGTAGACAGCCATTGTTGAACCACAGCCTGTAAGCTATATTAACGAACCAATATATAAATAAATATATACACATATATATTCATTCTATAAGTTTTACTCCTCTAAAGAACCCTGCCTAACACAAATATGGAAGGATGGAAAGAACGGGAAAGGGAAGGAGAAAGGAAAAACGCGTTGTGGGAGGATGTGAAAAACTGGAACCCTGTGGTCCATTATTGGGACTATAAAATCATTAGTCATCTGTGTAAACCTGTGGTAAGTCCACTAACAACAAAACCAGAATTGTTATATTATCCAGCAATTCCTCTTCTGTTTACACACACAAAATACTTTAAGACAGGAAAATGAACAAACATTGAATACCTGTGTGTTTGGCAGAATTACTCACAACATCCAAGTGTCCATCAACAGACACATGAAACAATGTATATGGATACAATAGGGTATCATTTTTAGCTCTAAAAAATAAGATTCTGACATAAAGCATGGCATGGATGAACCATAAGCATGATGTGCTAAGTGAAACAAGCCAGGACCTGGCGGGAAAACTTCTGTATGGTTCTGACAACACGTGGTCTACAGTGACAACATTCATCAGGACAGAGGTAGAACAGTAGTTTCTAGAAGCCAAAGATGAGGGAACAGGGAATTTTTGCTTAATGAGGCACTCAGCTCTGCAAGGTGAAAGGAGCTGTGATAAAAATAGTGTTAACAACAGCACAACACTGTGACTATCCTTAGTGCCATGAAATTTTGACTTGATGGTCAAAAGACAAAGCTCCTATCCTATGTACTTTATTATACTTATAAAAATTCTTATGAAACAAAACAAAAAATTCTTATGGCTCGGAAAGTGTTTCAGTGGATAAAATCACTTGCCACAGTAGCCTGACCTACCTGAGTCCAGTGCCTAGAACCTGCACATAAAATCCCAATATAGCCCAAGCATCTAAGATCACTACACCTACAGAACATGGGAAGCAAAGGCTTGAGATACAGGAGTTTCGAGGCCAGCTAGGCAGGCATACACAGCACATATGCTCACACACATTTTGAAATGCAGACACAGGAAAAGTTGTTAGCTAAGTAATCATTCACATAATATAAAATGCAGCAAAGCCGAAGTCATACAACCTGCCCCATGTCACCATCATCATCCAAAGTCAGGAACAAATGTCCTTCCGTGTTCATTACTCTCTTCAATCAGCTTGAGTTGTGAGCTATTGTCATGTACAGGAACAAGTGTTCCTCAGACTGTGTGGGTACAGTGAGCACATGCTGGGCTTGGGACATTCAGAAACATCAGTCAGCCGGATGGAAGGTAGGACATGACACAGAAGGGCATCGTCACCTTCACATTTACCCATGAGCAGAGTCCTTACCTGCTTTCTAATTAACCTCTTAGCCCACCCAAGTTAGGAAGTAAATCTAGTTAAGCTCCTGTTTAATTAGACATTTTATGAATTGCCTTCAAAGAGTTTATACTGGTGAGGAAGAGCTGTTAACCTTATCACATTTCACAATCACAACCTAGGCCAGAATCCAAGTGGTTTGGGCACCAAGTGGAAATATAACCTGTAAGGTACTGATCTATTATGTAGTGGATGTAGACATGCTTTTGTTTCGATCCCATTGTGGAATGGGAAACTGATTTTTTTTCCTAAAGTACACCACTGTTCAGTTCAATCAGCAGAGAGAGGACTGAGCAGGACAGCAGATGACTGAGCGTCACCTGAGTTGGATGCTGCCAGGTCATGCTGAGAAGTGACAAGGTTTGTGGATATTCTCTCCAATGCCATCTCCTTTGTTAGCCTAGGCCGCCTGCGCCATGATGCTGTCTTCCTACATGTTCTGAGCACTGACTCAAGTTGCCGCCCTTCTTAAACACTGTCATCTTCCATAGTCAAAAGGTCCCTTGTAGTCACTCTCTGAACTGGTGGCTCCGAAGCCCAGACGCAGCCAGCCCCTTTCCAAAAAGGCCAGCCACATTTATCACAGAACTGGGGCCAGAATACAGAGGCTGGGCAATACCCTACATCTTCTACTCCACAGTCCACTTCTCTCACCCACGAACCACATCCTTTCCCCGTTAACTTCCAAGAGCACCTAGTAATGTAGCATCCTACATGAACCAGTCCAACATCACTATACTCACTACCATCCTCATGACTCATCCCTTGGCCTAGCTGCTCGTTTCTAGGTCTTGAGGGACCCACAAAAATGTCCCATAAAAGTATATCTCTTGAATTCCAGATCCCATAGATCCAAGATTGTAGAATCAACAATGATTTGTTTTCCTACTTTGACCATGAGAATGAATACAACACCCTCTGTATTATATGTCTGTCTCATCATCACTGGATGGAACAAAACCTTCTCGTATTGCCCTCAATAGAAATGGAGAAATGGGCAGGGCCATATGCTTCCCTCACAATCAGGAAGTATCTCTGTTCAGAGGTGAACAGGTACCTGGTGAGAAAGAAGTGGAGTCATCAGAGGAGCCCACTATGGCTGAGTCTTTGGCTTGCCACTCATTAGCCCCAAAATCAGACAGGCCAAGTAATTGCTCTTCTGGGGTTCATTTCAAAAGGGTTGATTTCTTCAGATAGCGAACAGTTAGAGAAAGCTAATCTTCTGAGAATAGAAAAGGGAGAGGCAGGGGGGAGGGTGAAAGACAGAGAGAGAGAGAGAGGGAGAAAGAGAAGATTCCAAAAGGCCCACACTGGATGCTAACTCACTGGCCTAAATCAAATGCTAGTAATCAAAGGGAAAGCCAATTATGAGTGAGCTCACACAGTTAATCAGAAATTTAGAACTTAAGGTCCGTATTACAGCCTTCACCCACCACACGTTTCATGCTTCATTTTCAATTACCCCTTAGCCAATTAACTATGCAGCTTAAATGAGATGAGTGGAACTTGGGAGATTAAACCTAATACAGTCAGCTAGCAAAGCTTTAGCATTCAGAAGTTTAATAAGATGATAATAGAAAATAAACTGCCCTAAACTTTGCTAAACCAGGCTACACCAAGCCTGCATGGTCCAAAGTCAGCCGCCATGTCAGACTCCAGGGACACAGGTATTTTTACAAAGCCACTGCACTTGTCTTATTCTTTTGTCTTCTCACTGTACTCACAGCTTTGCCAGAGCCTTCCAGAATTCTCCTTGTGTAGATATGTGGTTATTTGTTCCTTGCTTTTCATTGGTGGAACAACTTTCAAGACCACCTATTGTTCTCTCAAATCATTTCACATTTGCTTGGCTCATTTTTTTTCCTGAGTTGGCAAAAAGATAACCTTGGTGACAGAACTAATTGTTTTCAAGTGAGCCATTTGTGAACGACCTTTAAGAAAAATGAGTGTCTTAGAATGGTGTGGAATACCAGTTTCAAAGATATGGATTCTCTTTCAAGTGTGCATGTTACAGGCTGAATGATCTTGTACGACTCACTTAACTGAATGTGAATTGAGCAACAATGTTTTCTGTACACCTGGCATAGCAAAGACAGCCATGCTGGTTGGTATTATGTGAGGAAGCACACAGCTCTATGAAATAGGTTCTGCATGGAGACCAAAGTCTGGGATGCTCACTGTCTGATAAGAGCCCAAAGTCAAGGACAAATAAAGTAGAGCAGGAACTCAAAGAAAAATCCCTTAGATGAAGGCAGATTCCCAAAATGCATATTGAAGGCAACACAATTTGAGCAAGACTTTGAAGGATGCATAGATTATACAGGCAGCAAAAGAATACCAGACCAAAAGGAAGCCTCCAGCAAGATGGTATAATATAAAACACCTTCAGGAAGGGCAGATTCATCTGATTAGGCTGACAGCAAAGCATAGAAGCCTCTCACAGTCAGGCTGAGAAGCTGAATTCCTGCTGCCAACAGCCCGCAGTTTTTCAAAAGAACACAAAAATCAGGACGTGGTGGAACATGCTTCTAGTTCCCAATTTAGATGTCTGAGGCAGGAGGACCGTGAATTCAAAGCTAGTTTGACCTACATAGTGAGACACAGTCTCAAATAAAACAATCCAAAGCAAAACAAAACGAGACAAAGAAGACAACAGGAGACCTGTTTGAAGGCTAACACATGAGGTAGTTTTTGACTGTAAGGAAGGAAAAAAACTGACTGAAGCAAGAACTTAACATGTTTATGAAACATAAACAAAAGAAATTTCCCACTTAGGGTTAAAGAAGATGCTAAAGACGTCTGACAGCACTAGGAAGGTGTCAAGGACAGTGATGACAAAGGCCTTAGAAGTTCAAGGTGCATAGTGGAACATGTCTGTAACTCAGCACGTAGAAGGCAAAGGCATGAAAATCAGAACTTCAAGGTCATCCTTGTACAAGTTTTCAGCCAGTCTCAAAACAGAAAGGAAAGGTGGGGGCAGGAAAGCTGGACTGAACTCAGCAAGGAACACTTGTCTGAGAGTCCCAAGTTCAATCCCCAGTGCTGCAAAATCTACAAACAAATCTAAAATAAAACCTAAAACTACAAAAATTTCTAGCGGTAAATAGTGAAAAAACATTTTTTAAAGAAAATTTTAAAAGCCCAGCATGGTGACATACAACCTGTAATCCAGGACTTCACAGAGTATATGGACAAGTGATAACCAAAGGCCCAGGAGGAGGTCAGCAAGGATTTAAACGTAGGACTTGTGTGAGAGAAACCATGTCCGCATCTGTAAATTGAGGGTTCCTACAATATCAGTAAGTTCTGGCCTTCTGTGTGCATTAGGTTCCCCTGGAAACTGCCTGAAAACACACAGTGGAGCAACTCATCAGCACCCACTCAAAGGCAGGTGGCTCCCCAGGGTGAGGTTCTGGTGCTAAAGTGCCTACCCCAATGTTTCCAGCCGCTATGGATTCTTTGGATAAGATAGTGGGTGGTGACAAATTCTCAATTGGCTCAAGTTGACAAAAATATAAATGAGTTTGCCATTGATCAATAGTCCTTGAAGAACAGGGTGCTCCATAACTATAAGCCAGGGTCCAGGAAGTAGAGGCATTAGGCTCAAGAGATCTAGCCAGCCTGAGCTTCGTGAAACCCTATCTCAAAAAATAAAATAAAATAAATGTTCTTACTACAGAGAAGCACCTTGCTAAATAATCAAGTGAAGGAGCATGTTGTCTCACTCTCAGAGAGCTGTGGGATAAGAAGGGTTAAGAGAAAAGGAGAGACCCAGGACTAGAATCTTGGAGTTGTTCTAACTGGGCACTTGGAGCCTTGTGCTGCAGGATGCTAGGTCTGCTGATATTCCTTATCCTTCTAGCTCACACCCTCTCAACCCATGTTACCCATGAATTCCTTAGCTATCATGTAAACTACACAGGACAAACATTCAAATGCTCTTTTTCTACATGAAGAAACACAAGTAAGAGACAAAAAATGGGCCTGGTCCATGTACTCAGCTGGCAGGGTCCAGATGGGAAAGGATGCAGACTTCCTGCCAGGACTCTCCTCACCTTCTGTTGTCTCTGCAGAGCAGACAGACTATTCTGTAGAGACTCTGAGTTCTGGAAAATGGAGTGGGGGTCAAATCTTAGGGAAGTTTCATGGTCAATCTACAAGCCATTTCTCCCACTGGACTTGCAGTTAGAACGCAAAAGATAGCAAGGCTGGCTGATTTTAATTTCCTCGTGTATTTTCTTCATTCTGGGACAAAGCACCTAGGAGAAATAAACTCTAAAAATTCAGCCAGAGAAGTAAGCAATGTAAGTTACCCAGAGATGATAATATTGGCTATGAATCAGATGTTTGCTGTGTGTGAGGCTGTGAAATGCTAGCTGTAGTAGTGTGGATTTATAATTTGGTCAAACAGCAGTCACATGTCTGAACTAGAACTGGGTCTACTCTGAAGACTTCATGGGACACTATCAGGCCAGGAAAAACTCCTAGACTACTAAAGAAAGCTCTAACTAGTGTGCCCTTTACACCACTTACCACACTAAGTATAAATGAGCACATGCTCTCCATTCAGAGTCACACGTCAAAGCCATTCTTTCAGAGAGCAATAGGTTTCAGGGAGTAGAAATCCACTCAAGCAAGAAGATGTGTAGAGTATCCAGAGACTGTCACACTGGGAGCTGGAGAGATGGCTCAGTGGGTAAAGAGCTAGCTCCACAAGGACAAGGCACCCTTGTAAAATCTGGGAGACGCAGTACATGGAGACAAGCAGATACCAGGAGCGCTCAACCAATAAGTCTAGCCAGTTGGTGAGCTCCAGATCCAGTAACAAGACTGTCTCAAAAGGTAAGGTAGAAATCCACAAAGGAAGACACGTGCCCTTGTCTCTGGCTTTCACATGCCCACACAAGGCTGAATGTATTGATTTACTACACACAGTGCATATGCGTGCCCACTGGTGACAGACTGAGTTTGTGTGCTTTCCCACATCATTAGCCTCTGGTTTTCCTTGGGGTAGATTTCTGTTCATTTAAAGACATGAGTCTGAGTCCACTGGACCTCTGTGGACTCCTGTGTTCTCTAGAGTCACTATTGTAAATTCTCAAAAGAGAGAATCTGATTGGTTATTAACAAACTATGAAATTGGCTGGACCATGGTCAGCACAAGTCCAGTCAGGTGAGAGGGCTGGGAGCCTAATACATAAGTCATTTCCCAGGAATCTTCTCTTCTTTCAAGATCAGCTGATGGGGTTGGAGTTGGTTTGGTTTTTTGTTTGTTTGGGGTTTTTTGTTTTTTGGTTGTTTTTTGTTTTTTTGTTTTTTGGTATGGTGTGCGTGGTATGTGTGGTGTATATGGTGTGTTGTTGTTGTTGTTGTTGTTGTTTTTAGAAAAGCAGGCTATGGATGGGACAAACATTCCCTAAACTACCTAGATGGTCACTCTATATAAATGTAAGAGGTTGTTCTGAAGAAGCTAGCTGAAACAAACACAGGGTTTGTGCATTCTTGAATCTCCACAAAATCAGCATACTGCATGTCCCAAACATGCTACATGTGCCTGCCATAAATCCAACAGCACATCAGCAAATGAAAAAATTTAAGGCTATTAATGTATTTCAGCTGGTTGGCACCTTAAGACTGATTGCAATAAGTAGCTTAACATTTGGACTTTTTTTCTTCCTTTAAAACAAATCTGTTTACACTCACTGTGCTAATTGATGGAAGTGACACCTAATTTACAGATTCTCTTTCCTGTTGGAGAGCAGTTATGTTTTTCCTAACACAGAGCTAGGAATGAGGTATACAGCAAAGAACACCTATAGGATCTGAGTATCTGTTCCTGGCCGACTATCTTTGCACTAACCTTGGGATAACGGCACGTTATCCTCTTAACCACTTCTCAGAGGAAGATGCTGTGCTCTGCAATGAACCACTTAGTACTGAGAGCAAGTCTTCATCTCTCAGGGCCTCCATGTTCCCAAGTGTAAAATGTGATTATGTTACCAGAGAGGCTCCTCGGGAAAGTAGGAATAAGGACAGTAAGGATGAGTAAAGCAGGGGCCTCTAAAAACAAAGTTTCCACTTCCTGGGATAAATATGTGAACACACATGTGCTGAGTGTCTGGAAAAATAAAAATAAGACGGCAACTGGCATCCTGGGGTTTGCTCCCCCATCACTTACAGTTGTGTGTGAGTGGGTGAAACTCTATAAGCTTCCATCTCCTCACTGTACAATGGAGAAACTGCCTATATTAAATGGTTACTTAAGAGCTCAACATGGAGACTTACTGTAAAACTTTGATAGGATCAATTCTCTGAAAAGTCAAGTTGGGAAACAATATAAACTCAAATTCTAAGAGAACTTAGAAATTGAATGTAATTTTTTAATTCTTTAATTTTTCTAGAGAACCCTGACTAATACGGAGGACAAAGAGGGTAGGGGTGTGTCCAATGGTAGAGCACCTGCCTAGCGTGCATGACTCCATGCCCAATCATCAGCACCATAGAAATACATAACTAAATAGTTTGGCAGTTACCCCAGAATTCAAACAGAAGATGGTATATTGTTCTGGAAAATCTCTCTGATTGTGCTGCTCATTACTTTCAGGATTTTCAAACCATTCAAAGTTAAAAGTCACATTTCTGCCAAAGTGGACAGGGAAAGTTCACAAGGGCTCAACCCTACACAAAGAACTACAGATAACTAAGGAATGCAGAGAGTAAGAGAAACAGTTTACCCCAGGAAGGAGTACACCAACTGGTTGTCCAATAGCAAAGTCAGCATGTGGGTGCAACGGGCATTGTTCAGACTGAGTTGGTTATGTTTGGGAATATATGTATATAAACATATATGTGTGTGTACATACACACACACACACACACACATATATATATATGCATGTAGCAACAATTAAAAGAAAGAGATCCATGAATTTGAAAGAAAGTAAAGAAAGGTGTATGAAAAGGTTCAGCGTGAGGAAAGAGAGAGAAGAGTGATGCAATTATATTATATTATATTATATTATATTATATTATATTATATTATATTAGGAAATGGGAGTAAAAGAAACTCACATGTCTCAATAATGTTTCCTTGAAATTGTGATGTTTGCAAATACCACTGAAAGTCTGTGGACTGTACAAGCTGGGGCTGGGCCCCTGTCTTGAAGGATGTCTTCAGTGAACTGTTGTTCTTTTCATCAGTCTCAATGGATAGCTGTAGCCTCTAGATGATATTTTTTTCTTTCCTATAAAATGGGAATGACAAATAATAATTACTAATAATTCTAGAACTGAGCGAGAGATTATATTTGGTGCTTGAGGTAATGCCCTGAGAGCAAGTGCTTAACAAATCTTACTTATCCTCATGCTCATTACTGCTATCATTATCATTACTGTTGTAAATTCTTTTTGGATTTCTTATATGTCAACATGCCACTTCCTTAAAATGCTGTGTACAGGCCAATGAGTTCTGTTTCTTACATAAACAAACTGTGTTTTCCTTGCTTCTATGAAAAATACCTTTCTTTGATCCTTGCCAATTTACTCATAAATATTTTTTAAAAATTATATCACTTTACCAAAGCATTTAGTTGGTTTAAAAAAAAAAGATGAGAAATGAACTGGCTCAATACATTTTTAATTACCAGTGGTTGCACTAAAATACAAAGAAGTTTTATTGGGTCTGAAAAAAAGATAAGGGAAAATCAGAAGCGATATGTTCAAGACCAGGAAGTCAGTACCCCTACTACAAAGTAAAGGAGGCCAATGGCTGACAGGCCAAAAGGATCCAACAGAATCATCTGACCCAAATTCTTGCTGCTCCAGGTAGTCTGCGGGCCAGGAGCATTAGCATAACCTGGGAACATGTTAGAAATGCAGAACACATTCAGCCTTGACCTGTGGTTGCACTCACATGCACACATGCACACAGTCCATGACCCCACATGCACAAAATAAATTTTAAAATGCAAAACCTGAGGTCCCTCACTCTATGATTCCAATGTACATCAAAGTCTGCAAAGCCCCAGTCTAGACAACCTTTTAAAAACACCAATATTTTGATCCTAACATATTGTGCTCACCCATCATCCCAAGTATCCAATAAGCTGAAGGTGAAGGGCTCCCTTGAGCTCAGGAATTCGGAGCCAGCCTACACAACATAATGAGATCTGAGGTTGAAGAACAAAACTGATGTCCAGGGACTGAGGAGGTGAGTCAGTGAGTAAAGCATTTGCCACACAAGCTTGAGAGTCTGAGGTCAAACTCCAAGATCTCATGTAGAGCCAGGCATGGTAGTGTACATCTGTAATACCCTTGTTCCCATGGCAAAATGGAAGGCCAAGACAGGAGGCTCCCTGGAAACTCACAGGCCAGATAGTGTGACCTACACAGCTGCAGAGACCCTGTCTCAAACAAGATGGGAGACAATATCCAGTTCTCTCTCTCTCTCTCTCTCTCTCTCTCTCTCTCTCTCTCTCTCACACACACACACACACACACATGCTCAAAAGACTTAAAAACATGGCCATAAATCATTACCTACATGAATAAAATCAGATTCTCAGGGATGTCAATGATTTTTTTCCCCTGTAAGCAAATGTCTATCTGTGCCAGGTAGAGTAATGATTGACCAAAGAAACAATTCCATCTGAGCCTAGCTTAATGATAGATGAGTTGACAGGGGAAACTTACAGAAGCATACATGAGAGGTTATTTGGAGAATCACTGTGTAGCTCAAAGGTGACTGCCTCACTGTAAAGGCCATGCATGACAACTGCTTGTTACTTGCAGGTATCTCAGTGGGCCATAGAGTTTCTTCTCCCCACCAAGCATTACTTTCTGTATAAGCTTGAAGAATAGCATTGGGAACTGTAAGTTTCAGGAGCTTCCTGGGCCTTTATTTGCTTCCTGCTTCTCATGAGCCTCCCTTCCTCATTCCAGGAAGAAGTGTTTCAGTTGGGATGAAAGAGCCACAGCCTAGGATTCTGCGTATTGGCATCTTTCAAAGCTTTCTTCACTGCTTCTAACACACAACAAGAGCTGAAAACCCTGCAGAAAACAATATGGTGATATGACAGGCATCAAAACAGTGAAGAAGGAAGAACATTCTAGGCAGAGCAGTGAGAATGGAAAGGCAGCAAGCCAAGGGCTGAAATATAACATAAATGGTGATTTAAGACAGAGGTGAGGCCATGTGATTTGATGAGGACCTTACAACGTGTGCTGCAGATGGGGTTCCACCAGGATTTGAATAAGGATTCCATTCCGTATAAAAGTCGTCCGTCTCTACTAACAGACCATGGTGACTATTCTCCATGGTGTTCTCGCTGCCCTGTGTCTGTCTCCTTCCTTATTGGTACTAAATCTGATTTTAGGTGGTATGTTTGGTGCAGTGGTCTTTTAAACAGCAAGCAGAGTTTGGTGATAGGCAGTGATAAAAAAAATAACAAAAATTTAAGATTTAGACTTCATGGGCAAAATAAAACCTGATATTCTGTCACATGGTACAATAACTATAGGAAACAATAGTGGTCGTACATTTCAAAACAGAAAAAAAAAGGATTTTCAATGTCCTTACAACAGAGGAAAAAATGAGAGCAGCAGGTGGGAGGCGCATTGACAGCAGTGGCAGACAGTGAAGGTCACGGAACAAAAGCAAAGCGGTGGTGGCAGCAGCAGGTCTCCTTGAGTTGGGGCTCTCATCCTCACACTTCCCGACCATGCCAGGCACGTTCCTTAGCTGCCTGTTGATCTTAGGGCCTGCGCAACAATGTCCTGTTCAGAAACTCTTTTGCTGAGTTCGAGACTGTCTCCCACTTTCTCTTCTATCAGATTCAGTGTATCTGGTTTTCTACTGAGGTGTTTGATCCATTTTGGCTTGAATTTTGTGCAGGGTGTAAGTATGGATCTATCTGGATTCCTCTATATGCATTCTAGCATTTGTTGAAGATGCTGTCTTTTTTTTTTCCCAGTGTGTATTCCTGGCCTCTTTGTAAAAAGCCAGATGTTCATAGGAGTGTGGATTTGTGTGTAGGTCTTTCATTGGATTCTACTGATCAACATGAGTTTTTGTGCCAATACCATGCTGATTTTATTACTATGGCTCTGTAGTACAATTTGATATCAGAATAGTGAGACCTCCAGCAGTTCTTTTAGTATTCAGGATTGCTTTAGCTATCCTGGGCTTTTTGTTTTTCCATATGAAGTTGAAAATTGTCCTTTCAAAATCTGCTAAGAGTTGTGTTGGGATTTTGATGATGACTGCATTGAATCTGTAGATTTTCTATATAGGAGGGTCATTTTTATTATGCTAATCCTGATTCATGAGCATGGAAGACCATTCACCTACTGAAATTTTTTTCAAATTTTTTCTTCAGTGGTTTGATGTTTTTATCATACAAGACTTTCACTTATCTGGCTAAAGTTAACCTAAGATATTTTATATTACTTGAGGCTATTAGGAAACATGTTTCCATTTTTTTCAGTCCATTTGTAATTTGTATATCAAAGGGCTACAGATTTTTGTGAGTTAATTTCTATCTAGCTACTTTGCTGAAAGTGTGTATCAGCTGTAGAAGTTTCCTGATGAAATTTTTAGGGTCACTTATGCACACTATCATTTCATCTGCAAATAACAATAATTTGACTTTTCCCTTCCCAATCTGTATCCACTTGATACCCTTCAGTTGTCTCATTGCTCTAGCTCAGACTTGAAGTACAATGCTGAACGGGGATGGAGAGAGTGAACAACCTTGTGCTGTTCATGGTTTTAGGGACATTTCCTGAATTTCTATTTAAAATGCTGTGGATACTGACTAAGGACTTGCTGTAAACTGGCTTTACTATACTGAGGTACGCCCCTCTTATCCCTATTCTCTCTGGGAATTTTATTATGTAGGGGTTGTGGATTTTGTCAAAGGATTTTTCTGCATCTTATAAGATGATCATGTGGTTTTTGTCTTTCAGTTTGTCTATATAGTGAATTTATTACATTTATCTATTTATATATGTTGAACCATTCCTGCATCTGTGGGATAAAGCCTACTTAATCATGGTGGATGAGTTTTTTGATGTGTTCTTGGGTTTTGATTTCAATTATTTTATTGAGTATTTTTTGCATCTGTATTCATAAAGGAAATTGGTCTATAATTCTGTTTCTTCTGGGGGGTCTTTATGTGGTTTGGGTATCAGGATGACTGTGGCCTCATAAATTGTGTAATGTTCCTTCTGTTTCTATTTTGTTGAATAATTTGAGTATTGGCATTAGCTCTTCTTTGAAAGTCTGGTAGAATTCTGTGCTAACACCATCTGTCCCTGGGCTGCTTTAGTAGCGGTGGTGGTGGTGGTGGTGGTGGTGGTGGTGGTGGTGGTAGTATTGGGAGATTTTAAATGACTGCTTTTATTTCACTAGGGGTTATAGGTTATAGGTCTGTTTAAATTGCTTGTCTGATCTTGGTTTGCCTTTGGTAATTGGTATGTGTGGAGAAAATTATCCATTCCGTTTAGATTTTCCAATTTGGTACAGGTAGAGGTTTTTAAAGTATATCCTTATGATTATCTGAATTACCTCAGCATCTGCTGTTATGTCCCTTTTTCATTTATAATTTTGTTATTTAGATCTTTCTCTTCAAACTTTTATGCAATTTGAATAAGGGTTTGTCAATCTTACTGATTTTCTCAAGGAACCAACTGTTTATTTCATTGATTCTTTGTATTGTATTGTATCGGTGGTGGTGGTGGTGGTGGTGTTCCTATTTTACTTATTTCAGGCCTGACTTTGATTACTTCTTAGCATCTAGTCCTTTTAGATGTAATTTCTTCTTTTTGTTCTAGAGCATTCATGTGTACAGTTAGTTACTGTTATGAGATCTCTCCAGTTTTTTTTAATGTAGGTATGTAGTGCTATGAACGTTCTTCATTATGTCCCATAAATTTCGGTATGTTGTATATTCATTTTCATTCAAATCTATAATATCTTTAATTTCCTTCTTAATTTCTATATCGACCCATTTTTCATTCAGTGGTGAGTTTTTTGGATTCCATGAATTTGTAAGCTTTCTGTTTCTGGTGCTGTTTATATCCAGCTTTAATCCACGGTAGTCAGATAAAATGGAGGGTATCATTTTTTTCTTGTATCTTTTGAGATTTGTTTTGCATCGGAGTGTGTGGTCAGTTTTGAAGAAAGTTCCATGAGTTGCTGAGAAGAAGGTATATTCTTTTGTGTTTGGGTGATATAATTTATAAATATCTAATAGAAAAGTTGATTTATGTTGCTATTTAGCTCCATTATTTCTCTATTTAGATTTTTGTCTGTGTGACCTATTTATTGATCAGAGTGAGATATTGAAGTCTCTCACTATTGCTATGTGAGGGTCAATATGTGATTTAAGCTGTAGCTGTGTTTCTTTTATGAACTTGGGTAGGTGCCCTTGTGTTTGGTGCATAGATGTTAACTGTAGTGCCATCTTAGTAGATTTCTCCTTCGATGAATATATAGAATCCTTCCCTACCTTCTAACCTGTTTTGGTTTGAAGTCTATTTTGTAAGGTATTAAAATGGCTATATCAGCTTGATTTTTAGGTCCATTTGCTTGGAATATCTTTACCTTGAGATGATGTCTATCTTTGATGTTAAGGTATTCTTCTCAGATGAATCAGAAAGTTGGATCATGTTTTCACATCTATTCTGTTAATCTGTGTCTTTTTATTAGGGAATTAAGACTATTGGTGTTGAGAGATATTAATGAGCAGTGATTATTGATTCTTGTTATTTCATTGTTGTAGATGGTAATAGTGGTGGTGGTGATGACAGTAGTAGTGTGTGTGTGTGTGTGTGTGTGTGTGTGTGAGCGTGTGTGTGTGTGTTTATGCATTCCATATTTTTATTTGCTGATCTCAGATTATGTATTTCCTGTGGTTTTTTAGATGTAGTTAACCTCTTTAAAGTGGAGTTTTTCTTCTAGCATCTTCTGTAGGATTGGATTTGTAAACAGATATTGCTTGCATCTTTATTATACTACTTTATTTGACTGTTTAAACCAGAGATAGAATGACAGCATGACATTCTTGTGTCACAGCATGAAGGGACTTCATTTTCCACTTGTTTTCTTATTTGTTTGTCCTCAGTGTGAAGATATATTGCTGCCTCTATAGGTATAGACCTGGAACATTACTCACAGAGTGACAGGCACCAAGGACCACATATGGCCTGTTGTTGTAACAAAATACTTGAATAAAAGCATCTTATCAAAGAACAGGTTTATTTCATCATAGCAGAAAAGTCAAGACTGCACGAGTTTGAAGCAGTTGGCCAGATCATATCTACAATCAGAAAAATGGAGATGGGTGAATACAGACTGATGCTCAGTCATTTCTCCATTTACACAGGTCTGTCTGTGTATCCCTTACAAGGAATGGTGCCATGCATAGTGGGTGGGTCACCTATTTCAATTAAAGAAATCTTCCACTAAAAAAAAAAAAAAAAAAAAAAAACAAGTAGCCCCCCAATATACAAAGCACAAATGGCCTAAGTAAGGAATAAGGGAAACTATACCCTTTACAAAAGTCACAAATAAAAAAAGTATCTTGGTGTAACTCTAACCAAGCAAGTGAAAGACTTGTATGAAAAAAAAACTTCAAGTCTCTGAAGAGAGAAATTGAAGAAGATATCAAAAGATGGAAAGATCTCTCATGCTCATGGATTAACATAGTAAAAATGGCCATCTTACCAAAAACAATCTATAGATTCAATGCAATCCCCATCAAAATACCAACACATTCTTACAGACCTTCACAGAACAATTCTAAACTTCATATGAAAAAAATCAGAATAGATAAAATAATCGTACTCAATAAAAGAACTTCTGGAAGTATCTACATCCCTTATTTCAAGCTGTACTACAGAGCAATAGTAATAAAAAACTGCATGGTACTGGCATAGAAATTGACTGGTTGATCAATTAAATGGAATCAAAGACCCAGAAATAAATCCACACCTACAGACATTTTATTTTTTACAAAGGAGCTAAAACCATACAATGGAAAAAAAAAAAAAAGAAAGAAAGAAAAGAAAGCATATTCAACAAATGGTGCTGGTCTAATTGGATGTCTAAATGTAGAAAATGCAAATAGATCCATATTTATCACCCTGCACAAAACTCAAGTCCAAATGGATCAAAGACCTCAGCATAAAACTAGACACACTAAATCTATTAGAAGAGAAAATAGAAATCAGCCTTGAACTCATTGGCACAGGAGACAACTTTCTGAATAGAACACCAACAGCTCAGACTCTAAAATCAGCAATTAATAAATGGAACCTCTGAAACTGAAAAGCTTCTGAAAGGCAAGAGACATTATCAATAGAACAAAACAGCAGTCTACAGATTGAGAAAAGATCTTCACCAACCTTACATCCAACAAAAGGCTAACATCCAAAATATATAAAGAACTCAAGAAATTAAATACTCAAAAAATCATATAATCAAATTAAAAATGGGGTAGAGAGCTAAACAGAATTCTCAATGGAGACATCTTGAATGGCTGAGAAGCACTTAAAGAAATGCTCAATGTCCTTAGTCATCAGGGAATGTAAATCAAAACAACTCTGAGATTCCATTTTATACCCATCAGAATGGCTAAGGTCAAAAACTCAAGTGAGCACGTGCTGGTGAGGATGTGGAGAAAAAGGAACACCCCTTCATTGCTGGTGGGAGTGGAAACTTGTACAACCACTTTGGAAATCAAACCTGTGCTTTCTCAGAAAATTGTGAATAGCTCTACCTCAAAACCTAGCTATAACACCCCTGGGCATATACACAAAAGATGCTCTACCATACAACAAGGATGCTTGCTCAACTATGCTCACAGAAGCTTCATTCATAATAGCCAGAATCTGGAAAAATATAAAGAAACTGTGGTACATTTACATAATGAAATATACTCAGCTATTAAAAACAAGGAAATCATGAAATTTGCAGGCGAATAGTTGCATGAGATCCTGCTATTAAGGTCAAAGTCTGCTGTTTCCAAATAGCCTCTGAGCTTGGTATAAGACAACAGACTCCCTTTCTCAGGGGAGTTCCCTCTCTGCCTGATCTGGGGAACGCCAGAACCTCTAAGGAGTGTCACACGGCCCTCAGACAAATTACAAGCCCAACCCTTACCTGTTAAAAAAAAAAAAAAATCCCATCCAGCAAACACTTGGGGATTTCTGGAGATGCCCACCCTATGCTAATAAAATGTCTTGGTGTCTTGGCTCTCAACCAATGACTTTTTACCATACCTGGAGTTCATCCCCACCCATAGGATAATTAAGTACTACTTTCCCCCTCTTGTGATAAGGCTGTTTTGTTATATATAGATCTAGTATTCCTGGCACCACTAGCCCCAACAAATCAAGCACATTAACCCGGAAGTGACAGGAGCTCCACAAGAAGACCAACAAAGCCAACCAACCAGGTTTCAGAGGGGCTTGCAGAGCCTGAAGCACCAACCAAGAACTATGCATGTACTGGACCTAGGTCCCCTACACAGATGTAGCTGATGGGTAGCTCAGGCTTCATGTAGGTCCCCTAGTATGGGGAGCAGAGGCTGTCTCTGACATAGACTCTGTTGCCTGCTTTTTTATCATTTCCCCTGGCAGGCCTGCCTCACCAGGCGACAGGAGAAGTGTGTGGCTCTGCTGGAAAAAGTAAAGTGTGTTGTATCTGGATATCTGACAGAGCTTGGTCTATTACGATGGACTTCCTTTCTCATTCAGGTTCTTTCTTTGCCTGGTCTAGGGAACCCCAGATCTTGTAAGGAACATCACATAGCTCTCTGGAAAGATTATCAATCCTTTCCTGATAGACCCTATTCAACAAGCACCTGGGGATTCTTGGAAGTGCCCCACCTTACACTAAGGAGCTCCTAGCCTTCAGCCAATGACCCTTAATCATACCTGGAAGTTCTTCCCCCACCCACAGGATAATTAAGTACTGTGTTCTCTTCTTGTGATAGGACCCCATGCTACTGCATGTAAATGAGATACTGTACTGCTGCATGCAAATCAAGTGTCCTGGCACCTCTAGCCCTGTTGAATCAGACACATTTACCCACAAGACCCTCCTCACTGCCCAAGGTTTATAAATAAAGGTTGGTTGGCTTGCTCTCTCATGCTCATGCCATTCCTCCACCACGACTGTCCATTTGTTCTGGGGAAGAATCTCTGATGGACATCTGGAGCTTGACTGCCGGTTAAGACAGTCAAGGCCGCGATGGTGACACTGCCTTCGCAGCTCCTACAGCCTCCTGCAGCCTGCTCCATCACTACTAGCTCAGTGCTGCCTGCTGGTGAAGCACTGCTGGGCCTACATCTCACTTGACCTACCTGCTGGCCAGTTTCAAACACTGACCCACTTCGTCTGCTGTGCTTAGCATGGCACAAAGGGCTGTAACCCTTTGGTATCATCACAGGCCTGGGCCGCTCCCCAGTCTTCACTGCAGTCTGATACCAGCCAACTCATTCTAGAAGAGTAGCTAATTGTAACACTCAATGGAAAACTCATGTTTTGTTTGTTTTTGTTTTTGTTTTCGAGACAGGGTTTCTCTGTGTAGCCTTGGCTTTCCTGGACTCGGTTTGTAGACCAGGCTGGCCTTGAACTCACAGTACTCCACCTGCCTCTGCCCACGTCTGGCCTGGAAAACTCATAATTTACCTCCCCCTTGGTGAGACAGGAAACCTCACCTAGCACACAGTCCTCACCATAAAGTGCTATAGCCATTCCTGAGAGGGAGAAATGAGATCTTTGACCTCAAGGTCCATCTGTTCTCATTCAGACATGGAAGCCAGGCTGTCCACCAGATGCTGACCTAGAGGGAAGAGCATGTTCTCAGTCTTGACGTGACCTGATGTGCTGGGTGGGTTGGTAGAGGGGGGCTACCCTTTTCTGAGGAGTAGGGGAGGGGCATGAGAGAAGAGTGAAGGAGCAGGTACCAGAAGAAGAGGAGGGTGGGGGCTAGGATCAAGATGTAAAGTGAATTAACTAATTAATTAGTTAATTTTTAAAAATCAAATGGTAAATTTAAAATGTATATGTTTCATTTTACATAAAATTTAGCCTCAAAAGAAAAAATAAACAAATACTGGATTCTAATATTATGGTCCTCTTAAGTTGTTAAAGTATAGATGTAGGTGCTTGCATTTAAACTGAAATCTATTTTTTAAAAGAAAAAAATTAAGAGCAGATTCATAGATTTGTGATCAGTGAAGTACTAAACTATTAGTGTTGGATCTAGATTGTGCGCACATGCGTATTCACTATAAAATCCTTTAAAATTCTATGTGATTCGAAAATGTTCACTAAATTTTATATGAGCTAATAAAGTAGCAAAATGCTAAAGTAATAAAATCTTACGGCCCCAAAGCTTTAGAGAAGGTTCTGGAAAGTACAGGAAGAAAACAACAAGGAAATAAGAGGAGAAAATCCCAAAGGAAACAGGAACCCTGGGTCAGAGAGGATGGTCCCTGAGTCCTAGACCAGAGAGGGGAACAATGAAGGGGGCATAAATCAAAGGAAGTAGCTGTGGTTCTTAATAACATTACAACCATATAGACAGGGCACAGCTTAGAAATACATAGAAATAGCAAGGGGAAAAACATTAAAGTCACAGCTGGTGTGTTCCTGAAAGAGGAGAAACTAGATGTGTTTTACACAAAATGAAGCTTAATGCCCAGAGAGTCTATTATTGTCTATAATGGGAGTGGGTGCAGGGTCTCCTCAGGTCCATAACATAGGAAGGGAATCAAGCTGAAGTGGTGCTTTGTTGGCTATACAGGAGGAGCAGAAAAGAAAGAAAGGAAATCTTAGCTGCCAGTCCCATGTTTATAACGGTGATATGAATGGAACCTTGGGAATGACAAACTATATAACTACATTCTAAAAAGTCTTGCCTCTGTGCAAGAATATCTCAGGTGTGTGTGTGTGTGTGTGTGTGTGTGTGTACTGAAAATCATCAAAAATTAAGCAGGGTCTCTAGGATGAGACAAGGAAGACCAAACAAATACAAAGAAGGTTGTTGGTCTAGAAAAAGTCAAATGCATTCCTTCTCTTGGTTAACTATCTAGTCAATAAACATTTAAACAGAGGAGGACCTATAAGCCTTACTTATCTAAGTTTTTATTTATGAATTTGGACTTATGTGGGGCTTTGGCACCCTAGTATACAAAATGGAAGTAATTGTTAGTATCTGAGAAGCCCTTAATAGTGTGGCTTCTACTGATTTATGAGAACACATGAATACATGTCATGTGACCACAAACACGTCACCATAAAAGAAGGTGAATTGGTAAGGCTTTCTGTACAAGGTCTTTTAAGACATCCTATAGTAATAACTGGTATAAATCTTTATGGTATGAGAACGTTTGTGAAATTTGGAGTTCGCTGCACTTTATTAGGCAGGTAAGGGAATGTTTACATGGTAAAAGGAATGAAGGGAGGTGATGCACCCCGCCATCGGACTGTAGACAGTTACGGTGCATGTTAAGATGGGCTCAGTTAATGGGGAAAAAAGAGGTCTCATCTGTTTGTTTCATGCATTTGTCATTAAATTTTTCATCAGAAGAAAGACAGGCAAGCTGTAGCCCCAACCCCTTGTGGGCTTTACTACTATGAGCAAATATGTGATGGGGAGATGGGAAAGATGGAGTAAGCAGTGGAGAGAGGTGAGAGAAAGGGAAGCCAAGCGGTCAGTGCACTATGAAGAGAGGTGGAACTGGAGGATATGAGGAGCCTGTACAACCACCTGAGGCCATGGTGAAATCTGAGCCCTGGCTGCTGCCGCCAGCCATGTCTGGGTCCATGGCCCTATCTAAACAAAGGTCTGTATTGATGTCTGTGGCTCATGTTGCCACCAAAGGCTATCTAGATTTCAGTGGCCTGGGCTGCTGCCTGAGACCATGTTGATGTCCAGGGGCTATGTTGATGGGTGTGCAGTGGCAAACTGGTCTGAGTGGCCTGTGATGCCACCTGAGGCTGTGGTGACATCCTGGCTCTGGTTACCACTGAGGGCCATGTCTAGTTCCATGGTCCTGCTACAACGAGGATCTGTGTTGATATCTACGGCCTGAGTTACTACCAAAGGCCATGAGGAAGTGCCTGCTCTGGGCTACCACGCATGTGGATATCTAGAGGCTGTGCTGCCACAGGGGAACATACTGATCTGAGTGGTCTGTACTGCCATCTGAGGCCATGGTAACATCCAGGCCTATGTTGCTACCAAGGGGCATGTGGTTTCTACCACAGCGAGAGTGTGTTGACTTTTGAGGCCTGTGTTACCACCAAAGGCCATGCAGATGTCCCAGGTCTGGGCTACTGCTGCCTTTTGATATTCAAGCACTGTACTGAGCTTGGCCCTGCCCCTTGTGGGGACACCACACTTAGGAGAGCTGGCCCTGTCCTTCACCTGGGCAGTATGAGAGAGCTGGCTCTGGTGGCATGAGTGAGGAAGAGCTGTCTCTACCCCTTACCAGCTGCAGTATCTGAAGAGCTTTCCCTGCTCCTCTGCTGCTGTTAAGTGGCATGGAGAGGGGGAGAAATGTTCCCCCACCCCTCTCTGCCTGTGGCAGGTGGGAAAGCTGTCTCCAGTGTTCCCCCACCCCTCTCTGCCTGTGGCAGGTGGGAAAGCTGTCTCCACCCCGCACTGGTTGCAGCACTTGGGAGAGCAGCCCTCACACCTCACCTAGGCAGCACAGTAGAGCTAGCCCTGGTAATGGTGGTGGCATATGGGATAGCCAGGCAGCCCCAGGGGTATGAGAGTATGAGAGCTGTCTCTGTCCCTCACCTGGGCAAAATGGGAACGCTGGCCCTGGTGAAAGCACAAGAGAACTGCTGGCAGGCTGACCAAATCAGCTTCCACCCAGGCTCTTGACCCACTCCATTATCTACCCCATCTTTGAACTGCTAGAGTGCATAAGGGGGCTAACCCTGCAGCTCCAAAGCCACAGGATCTTCATGACACAGGGCAACAACACAACAGGCTATCTGAGAAGAGTCCTGGTGAGGGTCTAGTATTGATTTTGGAGCAGAAGCCAGAGGCTTTGAAGCAGACCAATGACTCATTGCAATGAACATTTGCAAGGAAAGCTGTTTAGACAAAGGAGTGTACTGTGTGACACACCATGACACAACCCAGTTTCCACAGCAAGGTGTTTTGGGTGGTTTTTGTTTGGTTTTATTCCCCCCCCCCCTTGGCAGAGGAGATTGAGAAGGCAGAGGATGGATATGAAGGGAGATGAATGTGATTGGGGTGCATGACGTGAATTTCACAAAGAATCAATTAAACTCTTTTAAATGATTAAAAAATTCAAATGATGCTGAAAATGTGCAAGACAAAAAGTCAAAGTACCAGTCTTAAATTAAGAAAAGTCAAGCTTTAATCCACAATAAGGGACATATTAATTAAATTGGATGCTCAAGAGAAGTCCAAACATCAGGAGTTGTTAAATCACCCAAGGTCATACCAAGAATGGGAAAAGTTAAGAAGGAAAACTTTTGACAGTGGTCCTTTTGGGGGATCTTCAAGCCAGCAATCCCACCATCACTTAGGAATATGTTCAAGATGCAAATTCTTGGCCTCCTGTTCCAGACACACTGAGTCCAAATCCCTGGACTTTGACACCAATGATCTGTGCTCTAAAAATCCTTCAAGTGATTCAGTGTGACTCTGGTACAGAACCACATCCCTCGTGTTCAGGAGAAGTGGTTAAGGATGTATTGATCACAACTAGATTGGTGAAATATTTTAAAGTTTAGAAATATTATTTCTAGGATAAACATGCATAAAATATAGGCACAATTTTTCCCTCCATAAATAAAAACATCTGAGGACTCTTCTGTCCACTCTTGGGAACATCTCTAAATTCAGAAGTTGCAAGACATCTTCAAAGACAAGAGTCCTCACCAACACTTCCAAAGCCTTAGCAAATACATGAGGACTGCATTTGTTCTGGCTGGCTGACAAATGGTCAGGAAAAGAGAAAATAGGGTGGGGGAAGCTTATTAGTGACTGATAACATCATCTCTCCTGATGGGTAGATGCTGTAGTAAAACTCCCCCTGGTGCTGTCTGGACTCACTGGAAGCCACAGCATAGGACCTCTGGTTGGCCACACTCTGGCAATACTGCCTTACATACTAAATGGGACTAATCTTGGCCTTACTTCACCCTTGCAAGTCACTCCTTACAGATGGTCATGGCCTTCTTGACATCCTCCTTGCTTTCTATTGGTCTAGGAAAGATTCAACAAGTCTCCAGCTATCTCTAGCTTGAAAGCCAAATACTATATCCCAGGAAACCTCCATGTACTCATCCCTCAGTATTCATGTGTTGAGTTTCGGGAGTTCTCAGCATCCTCAGGCACTCCAGTCCCTTTTGAAATGTAGCAAAGCACCTGAATATCAGCAGAGCATACCTCCCATGTGCTTCAAATCAGCTCTAGATGATTTGACTAATACCACTTAGTATGTAAATAGTTGGTTTTTAGCAAATACGACTAAGAAAAGTCTGCATGTAAACATTATAGACACAAGTTTTTTCCTCAAAATTTTTAGATCCACTAGTCATGAATCTATGGGCACAAAACTCATGGATACTGAGGGCTGACTATACGATACTGGGTGTTCAGGCAATTTTTCTGTTCCCTAGACCTGTCTGTCTTCCTCAGGCATTCTCAAGTCTTTGTCCCATCTGCAGGGACATGCACAAGGTCTCCCTTCAAGCCTCCTGTTCCTACTGAACCTTCAGATAGAATATACATCAGGGCAATAGTTTTCTCCAAAGAAAATAGTTTTCTTACATACCTCTTAGGACTCTCTTTTCTCAGTTTTATTATGTTTAAATTAAAAGTTCAAAATCTTTGAAGTGGTTTATGCAAAGGTTCTTTGTAAAGTTGCTATAGAGTGGAAAAGCACATATATTGAGACATGGTAACTATACAAAAAAGTTCTATTTCTATATCCTGTTACATGAAGATGTTCTGTAGTATTCTGAACAACCTGGCACAGTTGCCACTACTGTCCAAAGCTAGGCATGTAAAACAGAGCAAAGCAGAGACTTGGTTCTTCCAAGTACATTCTGTGCTCTTTCAGCTAACCCCATGCCGTAGACTAAACTCACTGAAAGAGCAGTGTGAGCCTTTGAGACATAGACCATAAGATAAAAAGGCCAGCATCAATCACTGCAATGTGGTGAGGAACCAGAAAAAGAACTTCCAAAAGCATAGTCAAAAACCAGAAAATGCCAATAAGATCTTTGATTTCTTTTGTTTACAGATAATTAAGACCACCTAAAGCAAATACATTCACTTTCTTGACTACAGTGATAGTCTTCTGGGTCTGAACATATGCCAAAGTGGATCAAATTGTCACTTTTTAATGTATGTGAGTTTTATACATGCCAACTCCACTTAATAAAATTGCCTAAAAGAAACCATGAATCCCACTATATACCAGGCACTGAGTTCAGTCTCGAGCATCACAGGATATTAAGGGAAAAATAAATAGCAAAACCAAAATGAGCTACTAAGTTATAGTGCAATAACAAGGAAACATTATCAGAGGTAGAAATACTCTGAGATGATAAAAATGTTTACAAGTCAATGTAGAACTAAAAGGAAGTAAAGGAATGCACAAGACTTTGAGCTCAATCCCAAGCACGGTGGCACAATGGAAAAAAACAAGAGTATGAAAAAGCAAACAGAGAGGAAAGTACAATTGAAGGCTAGTGTTCCAAGATATTAACATTCAGAGTCTGTGGACATTTTATTGTCCTTCTTAGGTGGTAATAAGAGAGTCATAAATATTTAAATATACTCTATGAAATGGATTTCACAGTAAAGTTCTTGTAAAGATTAAATGAGATGAAGTATATGTTATCAATTTGAAAGACATACCTTGCTAGAGCAATGTAAGTGGTCATTAATAATGGAAGATGTTATTTCTGATTAACCCAGAGTTCCCCAGAAGACACCTTCTTCCTTCCATGGGTAACTGGGTGTCATGTACTTCCTTTTCATCTACAGATTAAGAGCTTTTTGATGAGTTGAGACAAAGACATGGACCTCTAAGTGTCCTGTCACAGGGTCCTTAGTTCTGATTCTCCACAGGTGTGCCTTGACATCTGTCAGCAGCAAGATGCCTTCCTGAGGGAAATGGGAACTGGTGGCAAATCTGTCACACACTGTGTCAGAGCTGCAGAGCATATCTAGTCTTCCGAAACATGGAAGGCAGGTTTCCACACACATGTGCTAAGCCTCTGCCTTCCCTTTCAGAGTTCACAAGGATGAAAGGCTGAAACTGTTCAAATGCATTTCCGAACATCCTCTTAAGGCCTCCAGGCCACAAGCAGACACCCATGCCTGCCTTCTAGACAGGCAGTGCCCACCAGAGAGTCACAGTTCTTCTCTGGCATCCAGAGGCCAAACTTGGCATTGGCTCACCAGAGGAGGAGGCACTGTCTGCCTGTGCCTCTAACGCCTAGAGCATTGTCTGGCACAGACTAAGGGCTTAAGTTTTATGGCACAAATGAAAGAGGAAAGGAGGTAGTGAGGGGGAGGGAGGAAAAGACGGAGGAAGGACATACTACAGCAGCAACCTCTGACAGGGCTGAAGACAGGATAGTTATAGTCTCACAACTAGGCTTAGGGTTTTAGGATTTAGAAAAATGTTTTTAGATCTAAAAAATGCTTTAGATTGGTAATGCAAATTAAGGTAGAAATTGAGTTAGATACAAAATTCTGAATCCATCAAGATAAGATAGAGTTATTTCTCCAAAGATTGAAAAATGCAAATGGACTGGATACTGTGAATGTAATTCTTACATATGGCTTTCCTGATAGTTTCATAATTGTTCTTACTGCATGTAGTTTCTCATTATAAAGACAAAAGGAGTGGAGCCTCTTATTGGACTAAAAATGGGAGATGTTGTAGAAAGGTCTTTCACACTGTCTTTTCAGAAGCTGATCTCAGAGCACTGAGGTCTGGTTACCAACTTACCACAGGCATTGTTATATAGGATGAACCATCTCCTGTATCCATGTGATGTGTGGAATGCTCCTCAGTTATCCCTAATTGGTTAATAAAGTTGCTGACACCCTGGACTGGGCAGAAGAAAGATAGGCAGAGCTAAGTTTCCAGGTTTGGGGTCTTGGGAGGACCACGAGGAGAGAAGGAGGAGGACAGAGATGGAGAGAAGACAAGAAGTTGCCATGGGGTAACCAGGAACATATAGCTAAGAGCAGCTTGCTCTGAGGACTGGCCTGATGAATCAGAAGGAGCCCAAATGGAAGATGTGCAAGTATTTAAGACTTTGGATGGGAAGCAGACAAGATAGCCTAGAGGGTTGATATCTGCTCAGGTCTAGTGCTTTAAGGCTTATTATAAATACAACAAGTTTCTGTGTCTTTTATTTGGAAAACAGATGGTTTATGAATAGCTGTTGCCATAATAATTTTCTGTATTAATTAATTAATATATAAAGAATAATTAATTTATCTTGCAGTGTGTCACGTCTTTCAGGAAGCTAGATTACTGCAGACATATACCTGCGCAAATATGAACCAATACTATAGGAAACATGTGTTGTTTGCAAGGCATTCTCTCAAAGCAGGCTACACCACTGGGAAATCCTTTGGGCTACAGGACTGCAGCTGCAGCACTGAGAAACCCTGCTACCCAAGTCAACTTTGACGTCTTATATGGTGGAAACTGGACTCACTGGGAGAAGAAACGCAGGACTCTCTTGAGCTTCAAGGATCTCCAGAACTTTATGGTTCTCCCTCTGTGAAAGAATGTTAGTAGGCCTGCCTTCATTTCATTCCTACCTGGTAGACTGGGGCAACGGGAGGGTTCCACAGTGCAGGTGTTATTTTCCACAAGCCACACAGTACCTAATGGAGGGGTTCCCATGCAGGTGCTGTTGGCTAGCACTTCAGTGTCCCTTCTTCTTCCTTTTCCTCTTCCTCTTCCTCCTCCTCCTCCTCCTCCTCTTCCTCTTCTTCTTCTTCTTCTTCTTCTTCTTCTCCTTCTCCTTCTCCTTCTCCTTCTCCTCCTTCTCCTTCTCCTTCTCCTTCTCCTTCTCCTTCTCCTTCTCCTTCTCCTTCTCCTTCTCCTTCTTCTTCTTCTTCTCAAAGAGAACATCAGTTATCACACGATGACTATAATCTCCCTCAGATTCCTTCAAACACAGACTAAGATTGAGGCCCAGTAAGACTAGGAAAAGCACCAACGAACTGAAAAAAAAAAAAAGTTCTCTCCAAATCCAGTTTGGTGAGCCAATATGTTTATTTAGGTTATTAACAGAAGCATAGGATTTACAGAAAGCTACAGCACTGGGAAATGCTGTGGGCTACTGGAGGGCAGCTACAGCACTGGGAAGCCCTGCCCCAGTCTATCTTTACCTCTTACATGGTGGAAACTGGACTCACCAGGAGAAGAAAGGTAGGCTTCCCTTGAGCCTTGAGAACCTCCAGACCTCACAGCCCTTCTCTCTATCTGAGAGAATGTCAGTGGCCTGTCTTCCTTTCATTGCTCCAATAAAACACCCCGACAAAAAACAACTTATGTGGAAAGGGTTTATTTTGGTTCCCAATTCCAGGTCACTGCCCACAATTGTGGTGAAGTGAAGGTAGAAACCTGAAACAAGTGGTCACATGAACAGGCAAGAGCAGAGAGAGAATGGACTGTATGCACACTTGGTGCTCAGCTAGCGCTCTCTACTTTTATACAGTCCAGGCCCCAAAGCAGGGAATGATGCCATCCACTCTCAGACTGTGTCTTCCCATGTCAGTTATCATAGTAAAGGCACAGACACACCCACAGGCCAGTGTGACCTAGACAGCCCCTCACGGGGACTCTCTTCAAAGGGTGATTCTAGGTTGTGTCAAGTCATCAACTAAGCTAATCATCTCAAGGCCCAACTGTTTGGGTCTTGTGTGGTCACCATAGCTGCTGTGCTCTGAGGCAGTGTTGTTCATTCATCCCAGAGGAACAGGTCTGTGTGAGGGAAAAACAGAGGAGGGAAAGAAACAGAGAGGGAGGGAGGGAAAGAGAAAGGGAGAAGGAGGGAGGGAAAGAGAAAGGGAGAAGGAAAGATGGAAGAAAGGAAGAAAGGAAGGAGAGTGGGAGGGAAGAAAGTAAGGAAAGAAGGAAGGAAGGAAGGAAGGAAGGAAGGAAAAAGAACAAAAATGAAAGGATTGAAGAGATAGACAGGACAAGAAAGGACAGGACTGGAATAGAGTGGAATTTTTATAATTCTTGCTGATCTTTCTCTTCTGCTTTTTGGGGACAAAAGGAATCAGCCATTTTGAAATCAAGACAAAAGTTCTTTGTCATCATGCAGGAAAAAAGTTGAAGCTTTAGTCCAAATACCATCATGAATACATTGAATGACTTTTAAACTGCCTCCTTCCAGACCTCCTTTTGCATGAGGAAAAAAAAAAAAAAAAAAGAACGCTTTTCTTGGGCCATCACAACCAGGTTTCTGTTTTATCTGGTAGATATAATTACAACAGTGAGTCCAACACAGAACTGGAAAAGTGCACACAAGCTCTCCTGGAAAACAGCAGCGATATGTGTTTGAGGGTAAACTCACAGGAGTGAGAGCTGTTGTTCTGGATTACAGTTTCACATACTCATAAGTAAGAGGGTGAAAAATGAAGTCAGACAAGGCAGTTACACACTGCTAAGGTGGCCATGGAGCCAGGCATGCATCTGCCTGACAGCAAGATTTCCATTGGGTGGGGTAGAGCTGTTTGGCTCTAAGTGCAATAGGAAGATAGATTTTCAAGAAAGCAGTGAGGAGAACAAAGTACATATTAGAGCCACCAGGCAGACACCCAACTGACTGGCAGTATGCTTCAAGCTCAACCATTGATGATGAGCAAGAGATGGTGACTGCGGAGAGCTAAGACCAGGAACCTCCACATTCCAGCAACAACTTCCAACAAAGTGAAAAAAGTCAGATGAGCAGGAGTGACTGAACTTGGAGGACAATGCTCTCAAGGGTACTGACAATGCTTGAAGAACCAGACACCAGGGAAGTATGTCAGGTTCTCATGGTTGCCTAGGAAACATGCATCTCCATACTTCTGCGTTCCTTCTCCCTTGAGGAAGAGTCCACCATCCACTACAGAAAGGAAGCATCAGTCTCCCACTTTCTAGTCCTCCATCCCCTTTCAGCTTGGGAATGAACGCACATGGTACCTATCCACTGCCTGCACAGGGTAGGAAGCAGTCTGAACAAGGCACTGTTGGATTGATGGAGAAATGCTAACAGAATACCGTTACTGTGAAAAAATACAAATGCCTGGAAGAAACAGTGTAAAGAAAGAAAGGATTTCTTTTGGCTCAATTCAAACCCCATGGTCAGATGTGTGTGTTACTTTGGGCCTGGAGTGAGGCAGAATACCACAGGGCTGGAATGTGTGGTAGAGGTCACTTCATTTCATGGTGACTAAGGAGCTGAAAGAACAACGAAGAGGTGCAAGACAAAGCACAGCTTTCCACAGCATGCCATGCCTCCAATGACCTCCTTCTTCCAACTAGGCCCCACCTCTTGGGATGTCCCCCCCCCCAAAATTAACACTCCCATCTAGGGACAAAGCTTTCAATACATGGGCCTGTTATTCAAACCATAACAGTATCTTTGAGTACGATATGCACTCTTGTGATCTTAGAGGGAGACTGTCAAAATGTAGAGGAGAAAATGGACAGATGGGGTGCCCTTGGGTCCTAGTGATGTGGTGAAACCTCTGCACCAAATCTGAAACTGCCTGCCTCCCTCGTACAACGCTAAATGAGATAATGAATGTCCTTAGGCTTGTGTCACTTCTAGTTGTGTTTTCTATTACTCACAGCACCTGGAAGCATCTTTGCTGATACAGAGTAGATTGGAGCATGCCCAGCAGGCCCCAGTCCTCTTAGGAGAGAGTGGAAATTTGCTCTCACCTTTTTCTTCTCAGATGACACACTTAGAAACCTAGAAAGAGTCATCCATGCTCAGAAATTGAAGGCTTTCTTTTTAAATGATGCACCATCCCAGAACAAGGGACCTTCTAGGTCCCTTCTCTGCAGCTGTCAAAAACATGAGTGAAGCAAGAATAAAAACAGTGCCTCCTGCTGTGCCAAGAAGAGACTTGATACCCTATGAGCATATACAGGGGGAGGTAATCCCTCCCCCAGGAACAGTCATAGGGGAGAGGAATAATGGGAAAATGGGAGGGAGGGAAGAATGGGAGGATACAAGGGATGGAATAAACATTGAGATGTAACAAGAATAAATTAATAAAATAAAAATTTAAAAAAAGAGAGAAAAAAAACAGTGCCTCAGGCACAGACACCAGAAAGAATTTGCTTAGCTGCAGTGGTCAAAGGATCATGAGACAGTTTCCCTGTGAGCAACAGGGGGAGGGGATGTCAGCAATGTCTCTGCATTGAACATACATGCTAGATCTTAATAGGAAAACTATCATGCCCCTGAAAAGTAATATTCTATAGGTAGATTAAATGTTTAAGGGAAGACAGAGTGAAAAGGAGAAAAGATCTTTTCTTTTTTTTTTTTTAGGATGCATCCATTTAGTGACACATCACATATGATACTTCATTTCTTTTTATCCTCACAAAACTCCTGTAGTAATTAGCTTTTCATTACTGTGTCAAGATAGTGACATGATTAAAGCTCTCTTGGTTTACCGTTTCTGAGGTCTTAGTCCACACTTACTCTGTGTCGCTTTCGGCCTGTGCACAGCACCTTGCCATGTGGTGGGAATGGGTGGTAGAGGAAAGAAGTACCCTTCACAGTGGCCAGCAAACAAGGAGAAAGTGAGAGTGAGAGATGGAGCTTGTAATGTCCTCTTCAGGAAAACAGCCCAGTGACCACCTAATTTTCTTTAACTAGGTCCCATCTCTAAAAAGGTCATTGCCTAAGAGTTTTAAAGATTGGGGACCAAGCCTTTAGCACATGAGCTTTGAAGGACATTCAAGACCTAAAGCATAGCAATCCTATAAATGTAAACATTCTTCCTTTGCAGTGGGTTAGGAGAAGGCAAAGTTGGGGGAAGCAAAAGACTAATTAGAAAGGGGTGGTCTGTAGGATCCTCTGGGCTAAACTGTCCATGGACTGACGTGGGATGAACATTGTCTCCAGTGATGGATTTCTGTCCTACCTAATAAGAAAGGGAAGAGGGGCCCCTGTGCAATTTCATGCCCTTCTTTTAGGGAAATGGGAGTGTGGGACAAAGAGATTTTCTTGTATCTGTTCTTTCTCAATTGCCTTCAGCTCAAAATAATCCTCATGCCAAATGGTGTATTCGGGGGCTGCTGTTCAGAATCACTCAATCCCTGCAATTCTTGCCAGTAGGCATCTACTGAGAATCTCTCCACTCCACGACAGGAAATTTGCAGAAAGAATTTCCTAACACGTGTGCCTTCTCTGCGCAAACCTCAAGTCTCTTTTGTGAAGATACCTGAAAGGATAAAAGGGAAAGTTGGGGTGGGAGCTCATAGTCAGAGAGCAGCTGGGAGTGAGATCCTGCGGAGCTTCCTCCCACCAAGTGTGGTAGACACTCAGCACTCCTGGTCACCTGAAGTTACTCACCGTCTGTGATACTTGGTCTTAGTCATCACTTAGTGGAATTTTGAACAACCATTGGAACACACCTCTAGGTGTGTCGCTGAAGGTATTTCCAGAAAAGTTTAACTCAGGACAGAAGATTCATCTGGGATGTGGGTGGCACCATTTCATTGGCTGGGGTTCCCAGAATGAATAGGAAAAAGGGAGTGAGTTGAGCTCCAACCTTCCATTTTCTCTGCTCCTAACAATGACTGCAACATGGCAGCCTGCCTCATAACCCTGCCAGCATGCCTGCCATACATGACAGACTGACTAGACACTCAAGCTGTGAGCCAAAGTAAATTGTTTCTTTTAAAGTTACTTTTATCAGACAGTGTGTGTGTGTGTGTGTAAAACAATGAGAAAAGTAACTAACATACCATCTACAATAGACATTCACCATCCTCCCCAATGTATGGTCCTCCACCTAAGGACCTTCACTCTCCAAGACTCCTGAAATCCAACTTGAGCCTCTCAGAGCTTCCAGTCTCATGTCTCTTCCTCATTACCTTCATCATATGACCTCTGTTGGGATCGGTTTTATTCTAGCTATGCCACTGTGTCAGTACGGTGATTTGCTTTTTTTTTTTTTTTTTTTTATCTCAATGAAGTTTTCATTTCTGAGATTGCACTATAATTACATTTCTCCCTTCTCTTTCCTGCATCAAACCCCTCCAATTTATCCCTCTTTGCTCTCTTTTAAATCATGGCCTCTTTTTTCACTAATTGTTATTACAGGTATGTGTGTGTGTATATGTATTCATATATATATATACATATATATATATATATAATATATATTCTTAAATATAACCTGCTCAGTCTGTATAATGTTACTCACATGTATGTTTTCAGGGCTGGCCATTTGGTATAGCCAGTTGATATGCTCTTCCCTGAGAAAAACCATTTCTCCAGCAAGCCTTGATTGCCTGTAGTTGAGACCTCCTGGACTTTTTCCTGTCTGTGTTACCATATTGTTGCCCTTGTTCAGCTTGTGTTTAAGTCTCAGTGAGACTTTATGGGTGCAGCCTTTGCCATCACCAGAAGACACAGGTTTACAAAAGATACCCTTATCTTCTGGCTCCTTCCAATCGCTCTACCCCCTAAAGACTTTGACTCGAGGTGTGTAACTGTGCAGGGTAATTAGATCTCACATAAAAGACTAAGGAAGCATCAGTAGCTTTAAATCCCTCTAACACTGACTGTCACTTAAATCTGACCCATGAGTTCTGATGCAGCAGGAAAAATGAGACGTGACTCACCTAAGTGCAATGAGTTGTTCACAAGGATAGAAAGCTGGGCGTGGTGGCACCCTGGGAGACTGAGATGGGAGACTCTCCAGTTCAAAGGCAGCATTTGAGGCCCTGTCTCAAAGTTCAAAATAATAGTTTTTTTCTTTTAAGTTAGCATGATTGTTAAAATAGGTGTCTAGGCCTTTTGAAGACACTGCTTTTAAATATACTAGACATGAAAGAAAAATGAGGTAAATTTCCTCTTTTATGGGATACCTGGAATAGCTGATTCTTAGAAAAGCAAAGTATTAACAGAATGGCAATTATCTGGGCCAGGAGAGAGAAGAATAAAGAGTTTGTGTTTAGTGAGTTTAGAGTTTCAATTTGTGGAGGAGAAATTTGGGAAGTGAATGATGAGATGGTTTCACAGCAATGTGAATGTGCTTGATGCCACATCAAAATGGTGATGATGATGTTTTGTGTTAGGTATATTTTGCTCATAAAAAAATATGCAGCCAGGCATGGTGGCACACACCTTTAATCTCAGCACTTGGGAGGCAGAGACAGGCGGATCGCCGTGAGTCTGAGGCCAGCCTGGTCTACAAAGCAAGTCTAGGATAGCCAAGGCTACACAGAGAAACCCTGTCTCGAAAAACCAAAAGAAAAAAAGTTTTAATTATGAAAACCTAGCCTTGCCTATGTAGAGGTGTGTAAGAATCAGGTAACAGTCCTAGCCTCTGCCTCCAGCACTGCATACATGCACAGCAAAGACACACATACAAGACACTAACACAATTGCAGGGCACAGACACACATGCAGGACACAGATGCACATGCAGGCACAGACACACATGCAAGGCACAGACATATATGCAGGCCACAGACGCACATGCAGGGCATAGAGATACATGCAGGGCATAGACATACATACAGGGCACAGACATACATGCAGAGCACAGACACACATGCAGAACACAGACATATATACAAGGCACAGACGTACATGCAGAGCACAGACACACATGCAGAACACAGACATACATGCAGGACACTGATACACATATATGCAGGTCACAGACACACATGCAGGGCACAGACACACATACAGGTACAGACACACATTCAGGCAAGACCCTCTCACAACGTAATAAATATTGAAAGAGCAAGCGAGGGAGAGGGAGAAATCTATGGCCTAATACCTTTGTGAAAAGGTATTCCTCACACTTAACGGAATCCAACATACACTATGTGTGGACATCTCAACACCATGGAAATACAATAGCTATGATAGCAACAACAGCCAGTCTGAACTCTAGAGTTGAACTAAAAATCATGACAAATCTTGACATACCCTGAAGTAACACTTTCATGACACACAAGAAAGAGACCTCTTCTGCGCTTATGGGACACATCATATGACTGGATTATGTTTCTGAAACTGACAAAACTTGTCATAGGTTGCTTTCCATTGTAACACCCCACCAGTAGCCAGGTTACACAGGAGTTCCCCATCCTAGTAACCACAGCCTTCAAGTCTGACTCAAAGAGCCTGACGATTACTGGACAGGCCTAATTCGCCGAAGTCACTAATCAAGTTGAAAAAAACTAAGGCTTGGCCTGCAGCCCAGAGTTTCAGCAAACTGACAGTAGCTCAGGCCTCTGCCACGGCCCCAACAAAGCAGGCAGCTGCCTGAGGAGGACTCATCCATACACAAAATGGTTTTGACTTTGAGAAAAGCCACAGAATGAATGGAGTCCCTGCTGGGTCTCCACCCAGATCCAATAAAAGAAATTATAGTCATATCAAACCAGTGCTGGGGATATGAAAAAAAGGGAAAGCAACAGCTGCTCAGGATTTGTATACAGGAAAGACAAATGTATACCACGGCACAAATCAATATATTCCTTAAAGACAAGGAAAATCACAAAGCTGTTAATTCTCACATTTCTACAGTATTATCTCATAAAAGAGCAAGAAGGCAAATTTCAGTTGTCAGCACAATTCCCATGGCTCAAGTGCACTCCAGATACTAGTTAGCTCTTGCTGCTTAAAAAAAAGAAAGAGTTTAGTATACTCAATATGCCAGCTGATTCCAGGTGGATGCAAAGATGAGGGTGTCACCATACTTCTTGTTGTTGTTTCTCTGTAAGAGCTCATGACTACTAAAGAGGTGGCAGAAACAAAGACAACACGATGGTCAAAATGGTCTTTACCCAATAGCACTTTGAACACACAACGATTAGAAGAAATTCCCACCTTGACAGCAAGCTCACTGGCATCATCTAGGCTTCCTTCAGTTCAACCGCAGTGCTGCTATTAGGGATAGCATCAGGCACCACATACTTAAGGGCTCAGTCACACAGGCTGCCTCTCCCTTAGATGTCACTACAAATAGGTTCCAGGTCACCTACACTTGGCTCCGGAGTTGAAGGCTCCCACCTTCACTGGGTTCAATTGTTTGCCAGAATGGCTGTAAGAATTCAGTAGCATACCTTCCTGACTCGAACTAACTTCTTTTAAAGGATACACAACTCAGAGAAGACACAACCAGAAGAGAGGCATCAGAACATCCCTGCCCTCTCCAGGAGCACACCCTCCCTGGACCTCCTGCGTCCACCACCCAGCAACAGTCTGCACTGTTCACTATCCTCAGCCACCCACCTCTTCCGTGCCAAGAGATCCTGGGCATGTGTGTGTGTATGTGTGTGTGTGTGTGTGTTTGTGTGTGTGTGTGTGTGTGTGTGTGTGTGTGTGTGTGTGTGTGTGTGTGTGTAGAAAATTCTAGTCTTCTAATCCTTTGGTCTTCTTAGTGACTAGCTCCATCCTGAGGCTATCTGGAGTCCTCCCCTAAGTCACGTCATTAGCATAAACCAAGGTGTGATGGACCGGGACTCATTATAAGGCAGGTTTTAAAAACCACTTATCACCTGGCATGGTGGTGCACACCTTTAATCCCAGCATGGGAGGCAGAGGCAGGTGGATCGCTGTGAGTTCAAGGCCAGCCTAGACTACAGAGCAAGTCCTGGACAGCAAAGGCTACACAGAGAAACCCTGTCTCAAAAATAAAATAAAATTAAATAAAAATAAAAATAAAAAATAAAAAACACATCACTCAGGAAATTCCAATGGTTTTAGGAGATCTGTGCCAGAGACACAGACCTTTTTTTTTTTAATTATTACTATTATGCCACAGTACTAGAAAAAAAACTTAGATCAGATCCAGGTTGGGACAAAAGAAGAAATATGTAAGAAAAGTCTTCAGTCGGAGGCCAGGGCTCTGTCTTGGAAGATGACAGTTGTTCACTGGATAGATGGCCGAAAAACTGGCAAAGGAACCAAGGATACGAGAGATGCCACTGAGGGATGGCAGCAGTCACATGGTTTCCTCGGGAGTCTTGGTTGGACCCTGACTCTTCTGTGCCCCCATCCTTCACTCAAATACTATTAAAAAATTTGTTTTAATATTCATCAACTCTAACCACCCTTCTTTTTCAGCTAAGGGTTCTCCTACCCCACATGAATTAATTCCAAGTTCTCCTTTTGATCCATGGCTCTGCTTAATGAATTCCCCTGTCTACTTCTCTCCCCTAAAACAACATTCCCCCTCTCTGTTGACTCCATTCAGTCCTGAGGACCTCATTGCTGTCCCTTGGGCACACTACAG